>NC_079288.1:17633149-17952983 GCF_023638135.1 Falco biarmicus
ACCTCTGAGAATTAAGAGTTCCTTGAATTTTTTTCAATGAAACAGAATGAGGAAGTTCAGTAGGTACAGCAAACTGAAGCATTATGGCCAAGAGCCACGTATACGCAGGCTCAAAGGCTGGACACCCAGCCTCACAGAACACCAGCTCACATATGCAGTTGTAAACGATATTGGTTAAGCCAGTGCTTTACATTAAATAAGAAAGAGGGGGGGGGAATGCAAATAAACAGATAAATCAGTATTTCGTCAGAACAGTTGTGTTCTGCAATAGAGCTGGTCTGAAACCTATCAGGACTTCTGGAGTGAAGCAGATAGTTTCATTACGTAATAGTACTCATGTCATTAGAGAGCTGGTAGCGGGTCACATGCAAGGTTTGTATCTTAAATAATGTATCATAGATGCATTTCCACAATACTTTATTAAGAACTAAACTACCCAGAGGGATGAGTTTCACCAGAGTACACAAAACCTTCTCAACACCTGGTTCCAGGCTATGCCACTATCAGGAGAGAACACTTGCTCAGAGCTGAAGCTCTGGCCAGCTTGTGAGATTCTCCAGTCAGTGCTGCTTGCTGAAGAAAAGCCCAGGGCTAAACCCAAGCTATGAGTTCTGGCCTGGTTTTAAACTGATTTTGAAGTGAAATTGTCCAATGCTCAACAGTTAACTAGCTAAATAAAAGCCAATCATGGCAGCATTTTTTAAATCTAAAAATAATACTATGGACAGCAATTTGCACAGCAAAGTAAGGATTTTGCAACTGTTCTTCTAACAAGGTGTCAATAAATTAGTTTCTTTCCATTTAGGCTAGAAAAAAGCCACTACAAATCATGCAAATCCATCACTATGTTAGCGCCTACCACGGCCCCAGTTAGCTAAGCACAAACTACACACAGACACTGACATCGCCAGGAAAGAGGGCTACAGACAGGTTGCCAAAAGCCCCTGCCTAGGTATGCCAATGTCATTTTTACTATATAATTTCTGCTCAAAAACCCCCAAACGCTCCTCAGCAGCAGAGTCAAGCTTGATAGCATCACAACTACAGCAACTGTGGATGAGAAGCATGGCTTACAGTACTTCGCCCTATAGCCTGGTCAGGTAGGAAGCGCACGTTGCACAACTGTATCACGGCTTCCCACACCCCTCCCTGCATGCCAGCTGCCCCGATGGGCAGGAGAGCTGCACGCTGATTTGAGAAGGTAACCTCGCATTCCTGCAACGGAGGCATTTTATAGAGTTTGTTACTAGTGCCTTCGGGAGGCCACGTTAAAAAAAAACCTGAAGGCCGTTACTTGGAAATAATCTATCAGCACGTCGTTACGGTTTAATGAGACGCAAACCTGTAATTGTTAGAGACCAGCAGCCCTGGCACTGGGGTGCCCGCACTGCCACAGCCGTACTGCAGGGAAGCCCGCAGCAGCTTTCACCTTCCACTGCAATACGTGGTTTCTCTTCGCAGAAGATGACATTACGAGTCAGAACACCAGGAAAACGGTTTAGAACGTCCTTACAAGTCTTAGCCTCGTTAAAAAAAAATAAAATTAAGGGATACACGGGGTCAGCTCGGCCACCTCGTTCACGTGCCCCCCGGCAGACCTGCTACAGGAAGCTTTCCCCACTCTTTTTCCTGCAGCCGGCCCCTCTCCTCGGTGGCGAAGAGGAACCACCCGCACTCTCCCTCCCCGTGCCGCACCGCCCAGCCAGTGCTAGCGTGGGCACGGCGCCAGCCTCGCCTACACCGCGGGACGGCACCGCTCCGCCGCCGGGAGGGCGAGCCCAGCACCGGGCAAGGGCGGGATGCCCGGCCCCGAGGCCCCTCACCGCCCTCCCCCAGGCCTGGCAGGGCCCCGCGGCGCCCCAGCCCTTCCCCCGGCGCCCCGGGCCCGCAGGCAGGCGGCGGGCGCGCTGGAAGGTGCCCTTCGGGGCGGCACGGCGGCAGCGCCGGCAAGGCCTGCGGGGAGGCGGGCAGCCCGCCCCGGAGGGGCCTGGGCCACCCCACGAGCCGCGGGGAGGGAGCGCGAGCAGGCCCGGGGGCCCTCGCCCGGACACGGGCCCCAGGCAGCTCCTCCCGCCTGAGGGAGCGGCCCGCCCGCCCCAGCGCCCGCCCGCCCCGGCCCGGCCCCCACCGGCCCCTCGGCGCCCACCTGGAGGTGCTCCTGGAAGCGAATCGGCAGGATCTGGGCCATGGTGGCGGCGGGCTGAGGCTCCAGTCCGAGGCCGGACCGGAGTCGCACCTCAGCGGGGTCCGGGCGGAGAGGGGAAGCGGGACCGCAATGGCGGACCGGGCCAGCGAGCGGGGAGAGCCGCGGCGATCCGGAAGCTGCCCCCGCCGGCGGAAGGATACCGCCACGGAAGGAAGAAGCCTACCCTCACCTGCCGGGACCAGTCTTAACTGCGCCGGCCGGGCGGAAGGATCCCGGCGAGCGGCGTGGCTCACCCGCCGCGGGACCAATGGGAGCAGCGCAGGGATCCGCCACGGGAAGGGACTATTTCGAGACCCATCACTCCTCCCTCCCCGGCCTTTTTTTTTGCCACATCATGCGACCGAGGTGAGGCGGCGTCACTTCCGTTCCGCGCCCGGCGCCGCTGCGCGTCACGTGCAGGGGGCCGAGCGGCCGGGCAAGGTGACTCGGGCGGCGGCGGGGCCCGGGCGCGGACGGACGGGGTCGGGGAGCGCCCCCCCCCCCGGCTGAGGGACCGGCCCCGCGCCTCGGCCGGCAGGGAGGGCAGGTTCTTGCTGTGCACTAACACATCCCAATTAAAATGAAAACAACACAACCCAAAGCACCACAAGCTGGTACCGACCGTCCTCCGTCACCGAAGTCCCGGGCCGCAACCCCCCAGAGGCTCCGGGGGGGGTGCCGAGGGCTCTTCCCCCCCCCCCCCCCCCCCCGCGTTGGTAAGTACAGGGACAGAATGAAACTTCACATTTCTTTCGAGATTTATTAACTGACAATGTAACTCCGGCCCATAAAAACAGGTGAACTTAACCCTTCTGCCCCCCTCACCGCGCTTCTATGTGCGGTAAGGCTCTCTTGCCTTATTTTGCAATCTCACAGTTATTTCCTCAGAACGTTTTTGTTTTGTCTTGAATTCACAATTTAAAAACCTCTGAACACAGCCCCGAACCACAGCACGGGGGGGGGGGGAAAACCCTCCCTCCTTGCTACTAAGACAGTTTTTTAAAAAATTAGTAAGGGAGCATTAGGATGTGCCAAGATACATAGCCAGGAGCAAGAGTGGGCATTCCAGCTGCTCATCTCAGACCTAGTCTGTGGTGCAGATGCCATCTGGCTTGCAAGTGGCTATGACATTGCAAATATAAATCAAAGTAAAAGCAAAATTCAGATTACAGGTTTAGTCAGGAAAGCGCTGGCTTCTCCAAAGTAGGGCCTGAGCAACAGCGCACGCAATCACAACGCTTTTCCACCTGAACCCAGGATAAAGGGCCCAATGAAAGAGGGACCGAAAACACGCTGCTTCCTACCAAGATGGATCACAACCAGTGATCGCTCGATTCACGCATTCCCTAAGCAACTAGAAAGGCATTAATCTTGCTGCCATTCCAGCGCTCCACACACTCAGAAAAGGGGCAGGTGGCAGCAATTCTCCTGCAGTTGGAAGCTCTGTGACAGAAGCTCACAGGGCAGCCGCAGGCATCACTGCTTGCTCCTGCTATCGCCCGCTCCTGCTATTGCCCGTGACAGCTACAGTGATGCTCCAGTTAAGCCTCTTACAGCCTCGCCAAGGCAGCACTCGGTGCTGCGTGGCAACCGGCAGCGTATGCTGCAGCCTTGCCAGCTCTGCCAGGCACGAAACACAGCCCTTGCTGGGTTTGGCAAGTACACAGACCAGCCTCAGCTTTTTAATTTGAATAGGTACAATCCCAGAAAGCACAACTCTAGATCTACCACCTTCTTTACAAAGAGTAGTATGATTGTATTTCCCATCAGAGAATCCCAAGGTTTTTGAAAGCTTATGATCAGCTAGAGCCTGTGCAGCACGGAGGTGGAATGCTTCAGGTTTTACACAAAGTGCTAAGGCTTATTTACAACACTGCTGGAACAGCCTCAGCTAGCTACCTGAAAAGCAGGTGATGCGTCAGTTGCGTGCACTGGGTATGAAAATCAACAGGAAGTTCCTCCAGTTTTTTGGAAGTTGTCTTATAGAAAATGTGACTTACTGAAAGTGAAAAGCAGCAAGAGACAAGCTCCCCACTAGAGCACTGGAACATTTTTAAGATTATTAAGGTGACAGGAGGGGATTAGCTCTTTACTGAGAAGGAAACAATCTTTGTGATGACAAAGCATCTTTTGCTTTTTACATACTTGAGCTGAGGGAAAAAACCCTAGTATTTCCTTGTGTATTCTTTCTGCACATTTCAAACAGTCATTCTTCAGACCAGAATCCATACATTTTAAAAACACCAGTCACCAAATTCAGAAAAACAGCCCACCAGGCAGCAGGCCTGCTGGCAGCCTCCAGGACAGAACCTGGCTGAGTACGGGATTGACTGCTGCATTTGGGGTTGGGTTTGTTTTTTTTTTTACCAAATGGAAAACACACAGTGCTAAGTCATCTCTGACAAAAATTATGCATTGTGAATGTGAAAACATTTACAAAATATTTTGCATACAAAGACATCTTCAACTAGAAACACGACTGTACACAGTACAGTACAACACAGAACAGGAACAACAACTGTTTGCAACAGAGAATGCAGGTGGCAAACGCCTTTTTGAATGTGGGTCCTGATGGTTCCATCATTAAAAGTACACTACCTACAGATTTTCCTGAGTAGTGACAAGCATGAAGACTGTACAGCCACAATTGTACAAAGTAAAATGGATAACACGCCACAGTTCCACTCCTTTAAAAAATAAAAACCTGTAAGAAAGTTTTATTAACAACGGCAGTGAGGCCACTGAGACCTTTTTACGTCAACTAAATGCCACGGAATTGGCACCACAGGGTCACATCTTCATCCACATGAGGCTCCTAAATTGTTGCCAGTGACATGTAGCAACAAAATTCAGCTTGGTAACTTTTTCCTTGCTGGATGCAGCAGAAGCAGGATTGCGTTTGTATGCTTCAGCACTCAAACTTACCACAAAGCAGAAGTTTTCCATCATTCCAGTTAGTCATTTTGCATTATGCAAACATACCCAGAACAACTGCACCAAACTGCCTTTCCTCACAGTTGGTGTAGAGCAGCCACGAGGATTACCCCATTTCTTTCAATGGCCCACTTAAACCCTGTGCTCTTTGCTGCTTTCTCTCAAGATAGCGAGCTCGGGCATCCAGTATTGACTGATCATCATTCCTTCTCTCCAGCTTCTTTGCAGAGTTGTCTGTGACTGCTTCTGGGGGGAGAGAAGAGAGAGGAATATACCCTTCATGTCAAAAAAACTAAACAGCATTACAATTCCTCCTATTTTTAGAATATCCAAAAACCCCCAACAGAATCTCAAGTGTTTTTCAAGTCCAAATCAGTCAGTTGAATGACTTCCAGAGAGGACAGACAGTACCACAAAAAGGAAGGAAAAACAAATTTTAAAAAATTTGTGCCTTAAATCCCATGTCAATATTTGCAGCTGGGCTCATCTCAGCCCCAAATGTGTATCTTGCTTTTTACTGTAGCAGATACACTATGCATCTTGTGACCTGTGCACCTGTTCCTTCTCTAAATTACATATCTCAAACTCAGGTTTAGGCAGGAGAGGGACAGCACTGGGAGCAGGCAAAAAAAAAAAAGCAGCAGCTTAGACTAAACTATCTTTATAAATTTCTGGAGTGAGGATAACATACAGATACAGGAGTGGGGAAAGTCAACACTCCAGATCAGACATCACTAAAAATGCATGTTTTCCCACTGAGCGGAGACCTTGGGAGTGCTTCTCCCAGACGGAAAGAAATGCAGAAAAGACTTTGTTTAAAATAATATTTAAAGTAATAACAGGAAAAAAATAAAATCATCCAAGGCCTCCAAGAGCCCAAGTATTGTATGAATGAAGCAGCTCCTGTAGCCTGTTCCTAGGGCTTTGGGGCTGGGCACCAGATTCTTTGATATGAGGAAGGAGCTTTAATCAGCATTCACTATTGGAACACTTGTAATTATTCTGTCATGGAGTCAAACAACGATAATTCAGCTCATGTTCCAGCCTTTCCTTCCATTGGGCATTAATTAAGCCTTTGTCAGCTACTCAGCCACCTATTTTTATGAAGCTCCCAGAAATACAGCATCTGTGAGGTCAATCTTAATCTCAAATTAATTTACAATTGCCTGGTGAAGTCAAAAAGTTAAGGGGAATGAAGAGAACAAACTTCAGCTTCTTGGACCTCAGATAAGTAGATGAGGTTCCTCTGCGTTGTCCAGTAATGCAAATATCCTTTCCAGCAAATGTATAGCAAAATCCAATTCATATTTTTATCATTTTAAATGGCTGTTTTAATAATGCAGGACAGAAAGAAATGCTGGCCTGAGCACAAGAGTCTAACAATAGAAAAATAGAAAAAATGTAAAGAAACTGAAGAGAATCTATATTGCCTAGACCGTATATTAAAACAATGTTTTGAAAGGGTCAACTCAGGAGTAGAAAGGCCCTTTGAATACTTGGCTGCTTTACAAAACCTGCTGACAGAAGAATTCAAAGAATGTCAAGCAGCCAGATCAGTTAGCAGGCAGTTTTAATTAAAACTGACTGTTTAAACATATGGCATTAAATTCATTGTCAGAATGAAGACATTCACCAAAATGTGAGACTTTTTCCCTCTGTGTTTCTTTGTTTGATGTGGTTTTTGGGTTGGTGTGGGGTTTTGGTTGTTTGGGGTTTTTTTGGTGGGTCTTTTTTTACCCTCCCCCTCACACCACAGCCCTTAGGAGTTCTCTCAGAACAGTATTATTTTGGGTATCTGTAGCTAGATACCCTTTGCAAACTTAAATAATAGTCAGACTCAAACGCTTTTATTCAGCTCTGTGTTAAAGTTCTGCTCCTGGCAGCTATAGTAAACCAAAAGCATAGCAAGAACCAGCAAGTAAACAGCACTACATGCACCACAGAGGCAAGAAAATAAGAATTGCAGAACTTCAGTAAGAAAACTGCAAGAACTACACATACCAAATATATTTAGCATACTCAAATCAACACCTACTAGTCTAGAATGCAGTGACATAATATACACACGTCTACAACAACCAAAAAACTACGCACATCATAGATACAGACTAATAATGTGCTTACCATTCTGCCTTTTAAGATCCTCTTTATATTTCCACTTGGTTATTTCCTCTTCAGTTACTTCTTCCCGTGCCACACTGCTCAGTTCATATGCATCAATTTGATGCAATCTGGGCAACAAGTCTTTGACCCATTCATAGCGAACAGGACAGACTGTCCTGACATAGATCTTGGATGTCACTGTGACATCATGGAAGATGATCCACTCGAGAAGAGTCTCCTGGTTATACAGCTGCAAAATAAAAGATTTTTTCAGAACTGATACAAAAGATTTTTTATTTCTCGAGCACCTTGCACTGGAATATCTTCCAATGCTTCAGATGCAATAATGAATGAGATAAAGCTGACATCACCCTAAATTTTCAGACAAGAAAACTAAGGCATAATAACTTGCTTAAAATTGCTCAGGAAACCCAAAGAGCCGAGAAGAAGCTCAGTCTATGCCATACTTGTTTCATAAACCAAACATGTACCAAATGTGAAGAAATGAGGCTCTTCCCCACTCTCGAAATGAACACTGCACCAGTGCTTCTCCTGGCCATAACTTCGCACAAACAAAAGAAGAATTTACAGGGACCTGCCTTTTACTTTGCTACTTTATTAACAGACTTTGGTAACTTACTGTAGATGAAGGATGGATATAGACTATGCTGCCATGTCCGTCCATTGTGCAGAATGTCCTGGCTGCAGATCTGAAAGATTGGCGGGGAAAAAAAAAAAAAATATATATATATACAATGAAACATAGTTTGCTGTGATTAGAAAGAAACACTAATCAGCAGCAGAACAGAAGAAAACTCAAAATATACAAACAGAGGAAGATCCTTCCAGAGTTAAACTGCACAAAAACTAATGAAGAATGAAATATCTGTCTGATTTACCACAGTAACACTGCAGGTAGAACACCACAATAAAACAGGGTTTGGGACCGAAGTCTGTGACAGCCGCAATAATTAGAAATTTCCAAGCTCTCTAGTTTAATATCTGGAACTACCCATCAGCTTATGAGTTCATTAGACAGACAGAAAAATTACAATTCCAAGGATGTAAGCAACTTCCCCAGGAATGTCATGAGAGTCAAAAGCAGAGTACCTGCCAGGCTTCCAGCCCTGTGCACAAACACCACCTTCTGCTGCAATTGCTACTTTTAAAAATATACGGCCTTACTATTCTGTTTCAATATACAGCTGCACCTTTAAAGAATATGCATAATATTTTTTCCATTCAGTTCTCCAAACTTCATTACTTACCTCCTAGCTACATTGATAAAGTATCCTGCACACAGACATCTTCTTAGCAGTTCAGTTCTGGAACCTTCAAACGTCTCTTTGGGGAAATCTGGCAGCTATTGTAAAGAAAAAACAACATGAATCTGTGTCTTTCCTAAAAAATAGTGGCTACACCCCCTCCATCACATAGATTTTAAACCCTGGGTTTCTCACCTTACAGAAACCATGAGGAAAGGAGAAAAACCCTCCTTATTTATTACCACCACCATACCTGTTAGTTACACAAGCGACAGCAAGGATACACTAATAAATATGTAAGTGGATTAGTTTCTACTGGAGAAAGGCAGCAGCCATCTGGTAAAGGCTCAGTCTTTGTCTTCAGACTCAGTACATATCTTAAGTATACACTTATATAACTGAATCCTATATAAAAATTGTAATTTTTACCTGTTTCAGTTTACTGATTATTTCCCGAAGTTGCTTTTCCACACTAAAAGCAGATTTTAAAGCTCTCCAATGGATCCAGTATTTCTGGCACCAAGCTGAAGGAGACTTGCTGAGAACAGAAATACTTGTATTATAAAGAAGCCCTTTGTAAGCTGCAGGCAGAAAGTTGCCTCTATTTTTTGTTATGGTCGTACAAAGAAGGCAACCTACACAGCCAGATACTTTGTTAGTTTAAATAATACATGTCTTGATAGAAATCAAGAGATCTCAATACAGAATGTATCTGCAGTTAGGTGTAAGTACATACATGGGCATACACACAATGTATCTAAAAACCATCAGCAGCTGGGAGTTATGAACAACGCAAAACCACTTACTCTATGGAATAATTTTATACCTTGCTTTGCACTGTTCAAAAATATTTAAGAGGGTTGCAAAGTCATTGCATCCTCCCACTTGTGAGGAAAGTTCCTGGTGTTGTAGCTCAGCTTCCTTTTGCTTCTGAGGATCACCTGAGGAAGTAAGTTATATCTCACTTTAACAAAGCGATTTTTATCACTCCTACTTCATTTTCTGTTAGCATCTCTTCAAGGTGTGTTTAACAGCCTTGGCTCTTTATTCAAGTTATTTTTAGATTTGTCTCTCCTCTACAGCTGCATTTACAGTTCCTCCTCCTTCTACTAGTGCTGAACAAGAACACGTAGATGCTATTAAATCTGTGATTGATCTCACCAGTCAACATTAGAGATGAAGAATTCTAGTCTCTCAGAAAGAAAGGTTCTACATATTTCTCCCTCACCATCAATTCAGATGCCAACATGGAAAGATAAAGGAACAGTGACGTTAAACAGCTCACAGGGATCAAGTGAAAGTTTTGCCCCAAGAGAAGAGAGAGGGGAAAAAAAAAAAAAAAAAAAAAAAAAAAGACTGTTGAAACCACCTCATCATAGCACCACCTAATCTATTTAACTCAGCTTTTGTCCTAGTACTCAAGTGCCGCAGTAATGGCAATCTTAAAGTAAATAAGAGTCTAGAAAAAATGTGATCTGTGAGTTTAGTAGGAATTCCCCTTCACTAAATGCTAGGAATGTACTAAGTAAAAGCAACACTTCCAAAGTGTTATTTCAAGTTTTAAAGACCTAAAGAATTTTTCCCCAGCACAACCCATTTCCCTTAGTAGAGGGGAATATGGTTGCAAAAGCCAACGCATGGCATTGCTGCTGTACTGCAGACAATGCCAGAATTCTTGGGTATTAAAAGTAACACCAACGAAGTAAGGAGGCCTGTTTGTACACATATTGCACATGAGCAAGTGCCTTCAGGATGGGAGCCTCTGCGTTGGGTGCTAAGGCATGGGGTTGCTGGAGAGTAACGAACATGTGTGCATTAGCTAGCTGAACAGATAACAAGGGCATCTTGCCAGATGGAGGATGGGAAAGCAAATGGACGTTTATGGGAATCTGAAAGACCCCAGAGCAGAATCCAGGCTATCAGTACTGTCAGCAGCGTCTTTAGCTGTTGCACTAACGGGCACGGTTAATAGACTACAGAGATAACTGGACAAGAGCCACTGAGTGACTAGAAAGGACAAAGGTCTCCCACAAAGACTGTGCTACATATAAAGACTGTATGTAGCACAGTTAGGAGGGAAGGGGGGGTGGCAGGCAGGAGGGGAAGGAGATAGGAAGGAGGACATGAGAGACCGAGTTTAGCACTAGTGAGAGGTGCTAGCTTGGAACCACAGCAAAATTACATTTTTCATTTAGAAAAACACAAGCAATGGAGGCAGTGACAAGCTGAGCCTCTCACAGTAACTTAACAGGTCTATTTCATTACACAGAGTTACTGAACAGAAAAGCCAATCCAGAGATGACCCCATTTGTTCAGAACAAATTAATCAGTCCCCGTTGTCTGTACTTAAACCAACAGCAAAACATCTGCTGTGATGCATTTTGGTTTTCTGGTGGTCTTGGGTTTGGTATTTTTTTGGGGGTGTGGGGGGTGTGTTGAGGTTTTTCTTCTCTTCTTTTTGCCCTGTAACACAGTTTTCCCCCTTATCACCTCTCAGCAATCCACTCACCTGTATGTTGCTTTACAGCTCACAGCCCTGGGACAAAATCAACCCAATTCCATGCTATTTTGAAGCTTTTGGAGCAGCATTCGTACCATGCAATGTGGCCCAACTCCAAGACCACAGAAAGTTGTAAATACATATGGGCAAAGTGCTGTTGTGTATTTGTTCTAATCTTACCTACAGACCTGCTACAACATACTCTGAGGGACAAGGCATTGCACTTGAGGAATCCTCGCACCGCAACATAAGGGCTTTAAAGCATTGATTTCAGGTAAATACTTATGTCGCCCACCAGTGTTGGTCCCAACTAAGCAGACCAGCTTGCTCCCTGGCAGGAGTATCCTCATGCTCAAGTAAACGCTTGTGCTACCACCGTTCAAATTACAAATCAGTTCCCACTTTATAACCCAGAGATACACCTGTAAGATACTGTGGCCTCACCAGCTGGTAGCACACAAAACTACTGAGAGCAAAAACCCCTGCAGAGGGAAGCCATAGAAAAGGTCTCCAGGTGAAGCAGTGTGGGCTGCAAAACATGTCCCTGTCCAAGCAGAACTCCCCACCCACCCAAGGCTGCTTTGGGATAAGGGGCTTCCTACCTGGACGAATGAAGACGTTTTCCACAGACAACATGGCTGCTATGGGAAGTAGCAAATCTTCACAGTCAAGTGAAGCAGCTTTTATGACAGCGCAGGTCAGGTTGGGAGGGAGGGGAAACTGCACCAGGAATTCACCCAGTCTTGTCACGTGGCCTTTCCTTATCCCAGGAAAAAGATTTAAATACCAGATTCAACAGAACTGCATTTAAATGTAAATTGGAATGTGCACACACAACATCAGCCACCATATACTGATAAAGAGCATGAAAGAAGCGTTTCCCTCTGGACTGTTCTAACGCTGCAGTCTGCGTGTGCTCAGCTAGGTGCCGGAGTCATTAAGCAAGTGTCATGAGCAGAAGAATGTTTCACCTTTCTCCAGCTCGCTTATGCCTACTTCAGGGCAGGCAAAGACAGCTTTTTAAGTGTATCAGATGCTTAAGATTAAAACTTTTTTTTTTTTTGCAAGAAGAATTCCTGGAAGCTCAGGATAAGATCTTGCTTCCTGTCTCAAGTTCTAAGCACCTTCATCACAAAATTATGGGATCTGCTCTCGAGCTACAGCACACAGAGTTGAGGTAATTTGTCTGAGGTCACTCAGGAACTCCAGGACAATATGGAGAAATTAGTCTGTATCTCTCAAGCCCTAAGCCATTCTCTAACCCTAATTTTACAGACAGTCTATCAACTAACCCAGCAGTTCACTTCCTGGTCTAATGAGGAAACATTCTACTGCTGAGGGAAGTCCTTTAGTCCACATTAAGAACTCACTACCACCAGTTAAACCATTAGGTTTTAAATTCTTGTAGTGACTATACTCCTTTATTTTTTACCTGTCAATAGCATCACACTGGTAAAGTTCCTTGAGAGCTTCTAAAATATGCCTTTCTTCAGGGCGGTCCAAATAGGGAAATCTATAGTGAAAAATGAAGTAAGAAAAATCTCACTGTTCAGACTCAGTATAGCTTTGTTAATTTTCAGTTATTAAAATGCTTTTTTTAACCTTACAATACATGTTTCTGACCAAAGTGCACATAAGCATCTCCTGTGTATGGGTGTGTTACTACACGTACAGCCACAAGCTGGAGAGTTTACAAACCCCAGCATGGTACATGCAAAGACTAACTACTTTCTGCACACATATGATCCTAAAATTAAACGATTCCACAGAGATGAAGCTTTTGGGATATAAACATCAGTATTTTAAAGGAACATTATTGACTACTTAATTTTGGAGAGAAGGAGCTAGTTTTGGCAGAAACTCAAACTGAACTTCAGCTCAAGATCCAATCTGGCATTAAAGACAGAGGAGAACAGCAGAAAAGCTGATTGTATCAAAGTGTCACAGTTGGCCGGGGACCTAATCCTGCCTCCTGCCAATAGGCTGTTGGTGCCTGTGCTGCCTTGCTGCTGAGACGCAGGAAGAAAATGATAATCCCCCCTGCTGTGGAGGTTACCTTATGACATCATGCACAGAAAGGCACTTCAAGGTCAGGATCACAGATGTCAGGCTGGTTCTCTTGATCTCTGGGACTGTGTGATCAGGCATACATTGCTCCCAGAATTCTTTGCTGTATAGCCGATAGCTTTTTCCAGATGATGTCCTGCCAGCTCGGCCAGCTCGTTGCCTCGCTTCGCTCCTTCCAAAACAGAAAGGCAGGGGAAAAAAAAAAACCCAACATCCCAACTCTTGATCCCTTCTGTTATTATCCAAAGAAGCGCACTGTAATTATGATAAATAGCAGCAATTTTTATGCTTGTAGATGGAAGACATATTATACTGTGCGGCAACTGAGAAATCCAGCAATGCAAGAACTAGCAGAATGTAAAAGCATTTCAATGCAAGGGAAGATTGTTTTAAGCTTCTTTGAATCAGGCTGTTGTATTCAGCAAACACAAGATGACATGTGAGCCACTGTTTAGACTACAGACAATGCACTGTCAATTCCTTCTCAATGTCTGTAACTTCTAAGAAATTATACATCCTGAACCACTTTTTATTTAGCAGCAAACAAAATTACTTTAAATTATGGAGCCTCAAAGCTACCCCCCTTTCCTTTTTTTTTTTTTTTTTCCTAAAGATCAACCAATATGCAGTATTATCAGAGCTACTCTGAGAAACACTGAGCACACGACCTTTTTAAAACTTACTTTGAAATGGGAACCACCTCCAGTATGTCCAAGCCGACTCGGGGGTTATGATTCAACTGCTTCACAAATCCACTATCTACTACATATCTGAAAAAGATTCATACTCTGTCAGAGAATAAAACGACAGAGGTCTCAGTAGAGAGACAGGTCACTGACACATGAAAACCATCAGAGCCAGAAGACATTTACTCTACAATCGCTGCAAACAGGTAGTTGAACTTTGCAGGTCAGCTGCAGCCCTACAGTGGTTCAGCCTACAGGGTGTTGACAGATAACACCTCCCAGCACCCAAGGAGACCAT
The DNA here is from genome assembly GCF_023638135.1 of Falco biarmicus. Taxonomy (NCBI): domain Eukaryota; kingdom Metazoa; phylum Chordata; class Aves; order Falconiformes; family Falconidae; genus Falco; species Falco biarmicus. Next base: position 17,647,188 of record NC_079288.1, read on the forward strand.
GCTCATTTAACAGAGCTGAGATTTGATTTCAGATTAGGGTCAAACAATATTAAGCCATCTGTAAGACTATATGATAGTATCAAGGGTGTTGTGGTTTTTTTTTTTATTCACTGCATACGCACAAAAAAGGCAACAAGTAATTATTGGACAGGTATAGTAACAGAAGGAAATCAGACACGTTTTTCCAAATCTAGTAGAACTTTCTTAATTATTCCCTCTGTTTCAGCTTTTAGAAAGAACAGGAAACAATACCTGACTCCTTCAATCGTCAGAGATGTCGCAGCAATGTTTGTGGATACCACACATTTTCTAATGCCTGCGGGAGCTGGCAGAAATATTCTTTTCTGTTGATCTAAAATGACAGGTAGTCAGTCAATTCGTTACGTCACAATGCTCCAATTTCAAACCACATCTTTAATGTTGGGCAAACTTACTCAAATGCTTAGTGAAAGTCACTTGAATGAAATTAGAAAGTGAATCACTTAACATTCTAAAATACAGATTTGGTATTATTTTAGCATATGCCAGAAATGGGAGAGTATCTTCTTTATTGCTTGCATATTCAAGAATATTTTGAGATCAAGAAAGGCCAACTCTCCTGGATGTTTCCTAAACCAGAGCTAGGAAAAACAAATAAAATCTCTGATCTTAATAGAACCTTCATGAAGGATTTGAAGGGTTTTAACCATCAGAGCAAGTGAAGGTGAACATGAAAAGATTCAGTTAAATCCCCCACGTTTCCAGCAAATCTTCTTCTAACATGGAAACTGCTTGCGCTGCTTTGTTACATTAGTTCATTTGGCTTTCCAAGGAACCAAAAAAGGAGGTGGAAATTCAGATTTCCCCTGAATTTTTCTGTTATTATACTTGAAAAATATAAAAATCTCTTTCAGGAAAAGTCTTTCTGTATTTAAAAATATTCAAATATAGTGGCCTCTGAGAAACTACCATGAAAGAAAAAAAACAACCCAAAACCCACACATTACTACTCTCAGTCAGGAATCTAACATCTAACATGGAGTAAGGAAGAAGCTAGACTTTTCTTTTACGCAACTTTTCATTTTGCTCTTTCAAGAAAGCAAAAATTTACTCTGTTACCAGATTTTTCCTCTCACCACCACTTCCAGACGGAAACTGCCATCCTGCTCTTCTGAACATTTATTCAACCTCTTGGCATTCTACATACTGCACCCACACATTTACACATCACACTCGAGTTCATCTGAAAATGCAGTCTGTGTACAGTAAAGGTCAAAAGGCCTTTGTTTTTAACTCTTCAAAACTAACGGTGGTATTGCTGCCAAATAAAACAGACTGACTCATTCTGATAACCTGTACTTTTCTACACTGTGTAACACTGTACTACTTCTATATTCTCTTACAGATCTACTCTCCTCACCAAAAACCTACTGGCAATATCTTTTCCATATAGAATAAAGCATGAGTGTCTAAATAAGACATCTGAACTGTCAGTTACACAATATCCCCTTCCCAAGCCAGAGACCATTCCAGTGGATATGAATTTTAACTGGAGGCTTCTGTGCAAGTACGGAGAAGGCTGAATTTTGACTAGTTTATGAATGCCACAAAAAAAATCCCGTAATGCTATAATATTGTAACAAATGGGTTAATGAATGCCATTTTTCCCAATTACAATAGAAATATTTGCTTAGGATACTGTTTATAACAACTCATGCAGTTAATGCAGTTGTGAATTAAGTTCCTAAGGACATTATATGCCCTTACCTGTTGACATCGACCCATACAATGGTAAGATAAGCAGACCTTCAACAGACCGATCGTGTACTTCGTACCGGTAATCAATAGATTCTGCTTTCTTGAAAAGTAAGTCACAAGCTCTTTCTATCTCAATTTGACCTAAAAAAACATACAAGAGCATTTAAACGACCTATGCAGCTACAACTCTGCCTTCCTAGTTTGCAACACCTTTAAACAAAATTGTTTTGCCAGTATTACAGAGTCATCAACACCATTACAAGAAGGAAGTAGTATTTATGAGAGTTAGTTTAGGAGGCGACACCTAGTCTTTCCCCAGTGCCTCTCACCAAGGCTTTTCCTTAAAAGACGACTGCGTAAGTGCCTGGCCCATGCATTGATGTCAGGTTTTGCAGCTAAAGAATTTCTCCCTTCCTGAATTAATGAAATAAACCACATGGACAATACACAGTAAATTTGGCACAGGAAGAAAAGCGCATATGCACATTTTTAAGTTAATGTTTTGCTTATCTGATCTCATAGGCATGGATATACCTAAACACGCTGTTGAAAACTATCACTTTGCAGGACTATGTATGTCAACCTGCAACTTTCCCTTCTCTACTTACTGCTCAGGGACAAACTAGACAATCATTGGAAGGATGTACTGTTTTGCTGGCAATGCCATGCTTCACCTGGAATAACCATCAGTTGTTGAAAGAAAAATTCGCACCTGTCAGGAAAACCAAGATGTCACCTTCTGGTTCATTTAAGTGGATATCCAACGTCACTTTTACAGCCTGAAACAAACAACACACAAGCCAGTAACAGCTGGAATCTCGCTTACTCTTTCTAAACCTCATAGTACTAATTCTTTCTATATCCTGCAGAGATGCTAGGAACACAGCAATCAAGCAGCTACTCCTTGTGGTCTTTCACAGATGAACATCATACCAAGAACACAGAACACAGTACAGAAACAAAGTAAACCAGGCCAGACCTCTGTAACATACGCAGAGCTGCCTATGTCCCTTGGACTGAGCAGGTTGCAGAATATCTCCTTGACAGGATAACTTCTTCCTGGAATATGCAGCACTGAACAGTCTCCAAAGAACTCCGAAAGCTTGTCTACCTCCAGGGTTGCTGACATCACCACCACTTTCATATCCACCTTCCTGTTTGGCGGTTTCTTCTGTAGAAATAGCTTCTTCAGCAAACCAAATAAAATATCCTAACAGAAAAACAGAAGTAACTTAGATTAGTACCCCAGTTTCCTTTGAAGTGCCTGAAAAACTTTGAAGAGCCTGATTTTATCCTGCTGATACAGAGAAGACAGAAAATCACATCTTCAGGGCCTAAACATTGAGAAAAATACATACACTTAACCTGGTAATCTTTCAAGCACACCAATTGATTTCTAGAATTTAATTATTTTTTTATCAGCTCTTCTCACAGCCTATAAACACAATCAATGTAACTTAAAATCCTTTGGTTTTCATTTTTCTATTCTCAGCATCAAGTCATTTGCAAGCAGTTACGTCGGACCCATTGTAAAAAGTCATCACCTTTGTCCAACGTACATTACCTGACTGAGTGTGCACCCTCCTTTGTTGTACTATTTATTGTTATGACTTCAGGAAGTTTATTTTACTCCACAGTGCTCTGGATTAAAAATATACTCCCTTTAGTTAGGCACAGGTGATGGAGCAGTAACTTCACCCTAGCTCAGTTACCTGCAATACCCTCAGATGCTTGAGGGCAGAACTGGGATTCAGAAAGCATTTTCGCTTTTCACCAGCTGAACTGGTAGATTGTTTGCTGGACTGGTAGTTTGTTTGGCACACAATCTCTTCAGGACTGAGTGACTCGAGTGTCACTTTGCTTGCCACAAAAAGGTCAGAGTGACATTTGATAGCTTTTGGTATTGAGGTCAGCCTAGATACTTCCATGACCCCAAAACCCATAATCTCTTTGCACAATTCATATACACACCCTAAAAAACATTAGGCCTTAGAGTGAGAGAAACATTTCAGGGTTTCATTTGTTTGTGTGTGGTTTTTTTTAATTTGGATTCTATAAAGTTTGTGTTTACTGTGCTGGCTTCAAACTCCTGGAAATTTTTGGAAAGCATGCAACAGCCAGCCAAGTTTAAACTGCTTTCAGACACAACAACTGCTACAACAATTCCAACAGGATTACAAGCCGCATCTTATTTTCAGATTGTGCAGCATGTAATAAACAAAGCAGCAATTCTATGGTCTACGACACAAAAGGATAAAGCGCATCCTTATAAAGTCAAGCAAAATCCTCAAGGATTGTGCAGCTGTGAAAGAAAGGTATAAGCAAACCTCAGTTAAGGAGAAACAGTGACCCAAAAGGACAGACTTAAGGCAACACTCACAGTGCTGAGGCTCCGCTCATGGGCTTCATCCAAAATGACGATACCGTACTTGCTGAGCAGGGGGTCTGCCAGTATTTGCCTCAATAAGCAGCCATCGGTCATATACTTGATGGCAGTATCCTGAAAGGTTTAATTAGACATTCAGCTGTTATCCTGGATTTTTACTTCAAAGTAAACACATCTACACAGATCACATATTTGTCCATAATATGGACTGAGATTGCATCCCAGGTGCTTGGCAATGTTTCACTTATAGGGTGTTCAAAAAAACTTCATCAAATGAGTTATATGATACATACAACTGCAGCTTCACCACAGCTAGGACGGATGGCTTCTCAAGACTCTGAGACCTTCTACATGCAAAGCCCCAGGAAAGGCAACAGGGCCGTGCCACTCCACGGAGAGGCCTACAAGCTAAAAAATGAGCCATAGCCCACCAACCCCCCCCCCCCCACCCTGACAACACGTAGAGGAACACAGTCCTCAGAGCCCTACCTCGGTGGTGCAGTCATCGAAGCGGACCTGGTACCCCACGACGCTCCCCAGTGAACAGCCCATCTCCTCAGCCACCCGCTGGGCCACCGAGATGGTGGCGACGCGCCGGGGCTGGGTGACACCGATAGCCCCATGCTTGGCCAGGCCTGCGGAAGAGACAGGGAGCACAGGGACACTGAGCCATGCTGCTGAGTCAGCTTATACACAGGTACCTACATAACGTACATAGGGCCTTTTTTTTTTTTTTTTTTTTAGTTTAACAAGTTTAATCAAGGCACCTCTCACCACACGCACAAGGGCACGGCCCTGAAGCTGCGCCCCCCTGGGGGACAGGGGGATTTATCTCTGCTTATCCCCCACGTTTCTGGACCCAGGCTGCAACGCAGAGGGGACTCTCAGGGGTTCCCCCCCTCCCCGGCCGTTACCTGCCTCGAAGAGGTACTTGGGCAGCTGCGTGCTTTTGCCGCTGCCCGTCTCGCCGGTGACGATAAGGAAGGGCCGCTCCTTCACGGCCTCCACCAGGGCCCGGCGGTGCCGGCGGATGGGCAGGGCAGCGCCCGCCATGACGGCTGGGCAGGGGGGCGGCCCCGCCTCCGGGGGGGGCCGGGTGAGGCCGAGGGGGGGTCCCCGGGTGAGGCCGAGGGAGCGGGCCCCGGGTGAGGCCTTGGGGAGCGGCCCGGGTGAGGAGGGGGTCCCCGGCCGAGGGAGCGGAGCCCGGGTGAGGAGGGGGACGGGGGTCCTGAATGAGGCGGGAACGGGCCCCAGGTGAGGAGGGGAGCCCCCGGGCGAGGAGGCCGCGCAGCACACAGCCCCGCACACGGAAGCGCCGCCGGCGCGCACGGCGATGACGTCCGCTGTTTACGCACAGATCACGGCCCGCGCCGGCCTCCGCGCCCCGCCCCCTCCTCAAGCCCCGCCCCCCAACGCGCAGGGCCCCAGGCCCCGCCCCTCCACGTAGGCCCCGCCTCCGGACTCTTCTCAGCCCTCAGCCCCAGGCAGCAGCTTCCCCCGTGGTTACTCAAACCCGTTACTTTTTGCCTCAGATCCGCTGCAGCTGTTCACAGCGGCGTTTGCTCCGTCCTGAGGAACGGTGCCAGCGCAGGGAAACCTAGCGGCGCCGCTCTCCGTGCCGGCCCAGGCCCAGGCCCAGGCCCAGTGCCTCAGCCCCTGCAGGCCTGGCACAGCTGAACTGCGGTTTGAAATCAAACGGCTCGCAGGTGGCATAACTAGTGCTTCTCACAGCAGGTGAGATAGCCCCTCACTGTGGATGCAGTGGGTTGAGGAGCCACGATGGGGGGGAAAACAGCTCCATAAAACCAAGGGTATCTGCGACGGCCCACGCTGAGGACGCCTGGATGTGCCACCCCCGGCCTGCCAGCGCCCGGGCAGCGCCCGTGAGCTCCTGTAAGGCCTGCAGGTGGCAAGCGATGCCCGCTGAACGCGGACCCAGCCTGCGCCCCGGCTCCCCAGCTCATGCCTAACGGCTGCAACTAAATCCCTTTTTCTGCTAAAGCACAATTACTGCACTGGGCTTTGTCCGGGGGCGCCGTAACGTTTGTTTCCCTTACGAGTCCCGCGTATGTTAATGTGTCACCTTCCATTATGCTCTATCAGTGACAAGAATCACACAGTAGATTTGTCATTTTACTAGGACCGGGTTTGAGCCACCTACTGACTCCAGTCACCACCCCAGTTTCTACCTCGGATACAATGGGAGGAATATTTACCTACTGGCTCAGGCTCCGTGCTGGGGGCTGAGCCGGGCGCATTCGCAATGCACTCTGAAGCTTGGAAAATGTTACAGCAGTCCCCAGTGCTGCCAACTTCGGATAGGTCTAACCTATAAATATTTGTTTAGTCTGTCTACGAACTGGCATTGTAAAAATCACAGCAGATAAGCTGTTTTTTTTGCCCTTCCTCACTAACACAGCCTGAGAGAAGAGAACATTGCAGTAACCGTTTCATTATGGTACCACAACTAGGAGAGATAGCTGGTATTATGTCTCCGGGTTTATTGCTTTGAGATGTTTGCAATAATCCCACAAAAAAAAAAAAAAAAAAGATAGACAGACAAATCCCTTCTCCAAAGGTACACAAACATCCATCAGCTACTGAGAAATCATCCGTATGTTAGTCTTTTTTGCAACATGCAGACTCCTACTTCAGGTAGCACTGAGGTATATAAATCTTCCAGTTCTGTCTGAGGTTCTCCTGTAGCAATTACCTAAAATAACTTAAACGCTCCTCTGTAAGCATGACAAGCGTGTCAGTCTAGCAGTAACACTACTATAACCAGCTGATAGCTCTGTTCACTTGGGTACGTAATGGGATGTGCCCATACACTGTATGTTGTTACATCCCTTTATGAAAGCATATCATATTTATTGCCTCGTGATGTACTAATGCCACATTGCCACTAGTAACTCACACAATTAATGGTGATCATATGCGGTGCTTTATTATTTCTCACTAGAAGCCTCAAACACCTCATTACAGTTTTTGGTATACATTTACTAATAAGTATTTAATGGGTTTCACAGATAAATTTGTATGCATGAATGCATGCACACTAGCACATTCTGCTTGATTTTATTTAAATCACATACTGCTTTTGGCAGACATAGGGGTAGGTAAGGTTTTTCAATTTTCTTTTTTTGTCCTCCTAGACTGGGAATAGCCAATTTGGTTTTAATCAGCCTCTTTGCAGTCTTGAACTTTGTCCTCCTGGAATACAGTGCCATTCATTTAAGGATTTCCCTCTGTCTAATAAACATTAATGAATCACACTCTACAATTCCTTTGTGATCTTATCTCAGTTTCACAGATGGGGAAAACAGAAACAAATTAAGGGGTCTGCACAAACTACAAATCAAAGGCAGAGCTGGGGGAAGAACCCACTAATCCTAGCACAATTCCCTGTTCCAATAACTCTGTAAAAATGCGTTTTTACCCATGCAGCTGCTCTGTCAGTAACTGCGTCGTACAGGGCAGCGTGGTTACTTCCAGGCTAGCCAGAAAGACTGAAATTGCCCTTTTCCTAAGGTTTAGTTTTACACGTAACTGCAGATTCTGTGAGGTGATAGAGGGCTGTAGATCTGCCAGCTTTCTGTACTGAATTATTCCTGAGGATGTCTGTTTTTTCCCTTCTGAGCAGAGGGTATCTTTTCTTTTCTGATTAGCAGAGATGTAGCGAGATATGGGGAATATTCTAGTCCCTACTTGTACACCACAGGTTTATCCGTCTTCCCATAGGACGGACCTGACTTCATGGTGAATTTTCATGTCCTTGCTTTGGGCAAAGTGGTCAATTCCATGATGAACACGGCATCCCTCGGTGCCTGTGAAGAAAACCACATCTATTAATTACATCAAGCGAGTGAAGACAGATAATTGCCTTGTGCCTGGAATCTCTTAAGTAGGGCCACTTTCTAGAAGAAAGGTCCCCAAGCTGTAATTTCAGTACAGACAAACAGAATAAACCAACATTCCCTGCAAGCTGCGCTCCTGTCAGACAACCAGCAGTTTTTTCTGACAGCCAGGATTTTTGTATCACTGGCTGTGAGTCATTATTGAAAAAGCGTTATTCTTAAAAAACAGAGGATGAGCGCTGTAGAAAGAAGGTGTTAGACACAGCAAAAAACCAAAACCCCTTTTACACCTCCATCTGCTATCTTACAGTGCTTTTCTACAAAACATTTACAAATTGACAAGTTTTATTTCAAATTTTGCTCTGCTTGCTAAAAATTGCTTCTTTTTGAAGACAGAATCAGATGCCTTAGCCTTTCTCCTACATAACAAATAGACTTGCCTTGTGTTTAGGTCCATGTAAAACAACCATTTCTACAGTGCAGCCTTTTGCCAGGACAGCCAGGTTACTCATAACTGGATTCACAGGTTTCTGCTAAAAAAGGCTGCAGGAAATACAGCACTGGCAGCAATCTGGACTTCTACTGGTTTAGCTTGCTTTGTTCAGCAGGTGGCAAGGGACAGGGTATGGCTGGATCCAGGCTAGGAATTGCTCTGCCGGAATAAAATACCACTATTTCTTTGCTGGAAAAGGATTTACAGCATCAAGCTACCCTGAGAGCACATCTCAGCCGCAATCTTGTGCATGACAGTCCCTGTAGAAGCTCCTCTGCCAGATCTCACTTAGCTACCGCCGGCACGCAGGGTAACTGCTACAGCAATTGCTCATCTACTTGCTGTTGGCCGGCCAAACCTGCAGAGCTTGCGCCCAAGGCTGTACCCTTGCCCCTTCCTGAGCCAGCTGGTCCGAGGGTGCCGCAGCTCTGTCTGCACATGGCCCCAGCCACAGACCTGACCTGCAGTGAATCACAGTTACAGATTCAGGTCTCTCTGCCCCAATCCCACAAATGTTTCTGCACAAACCTTATTGTATTCGGTAGAAGAGACCTGGCATACTCACTGCAAGCCTGAACTATAACTCTTAAAAGCCTGTTTTCTTTTTTCTTTAAAGCAGGTTCATGACAGGCTAGCAATTGACTTTGTTAATTTACCACTCTCACACGTACGCCTGCATCACCCTTTTTAAATTTAACTACAGTGTCAGATCTGCAGCTGTTTCCGAGGCCACATACATGAATGATTGCTGCTTCTGCCAGGTGCAAGTATGAATTAAAAGGTCGTGGACTGGGGGAAGGATTAGGCTTTGGCTCAGCTGTTTGCATTCTCACACGGAGCACGATCAGCCCATCCATCCGTCAGCCCGTGCACACGAACCAGACAGGTGAGGAGCTGAATACTGGAAACAATTCAGTGGCGCTTGTATAAAGATACTACCAGAGATGTGCACTGTCTGTGGTTTAAAAAAAGCTTTTACAGCAATCCTCTGAGAGCCCTTGGATCAGTGAAATTATCTGTACAGAAATATAAACGCAGAATGGCATGGGAACAGTCTCCCCGGAGACTGGGGTAGGGTAGATTGGAGAATACCTAAATCTTTGAGTGGTGCCAGAGATTTCTGTGTTAAATTGGAACATTTTCTTCCCACGCTCACCTAAGAAGATGAAGGCAGATGCCCTGACTACGGAGAGCAATCAGGGCAAAAAATTCCAGCAGGCATGGACCAGACCCATGTCCCCAGATCTCCTCCTGAAGCATTGCACTAATTCAAGGCCTTTTGTACCTGCTGTAATGAAAGCTGATGGCTATTTTAAGACCTTCTCATGCTTTTGTTACAACCCATGGGAGGCTTCTGATCTATTTCTGTATATCAGACATCATTTCTCTTCTGACTTCCTTATCAAATGTGCAAAATAATCAATAATTCACTTAGGCTCTACGTTCCCATTAGAGTGCACCACAGCTGTGATTTAAATGTATTTCTGTGGCTGTAAAATAAGCAGCTATCCTAAACTATCCTGGAGTTGTCCTCTTGTATGTGACAGCATCTCCTACCACCCAAAGTAGTTTTATTTCCCCAACTGTTAAATCTAGACAAAATAAGACTTTTTTATTCTAAATTAAGACCATAGAATAAAAGCAGCTGACCACTTTCCCAGCTTCTGCCCTCACAGACAGGAACATGGGGTGAAGAATTAACCCCTGGCATGAGCTTTTTCTCATGATAAGTCATTAAGAAGAGCCAGATCTCCTCGGTGCTCTCTCAGAATTAGATGCTGATGAACTGGAGACACCCATTGCCCTGCCCTTCCCGTAGCCCTCACCATGCACTGCAGTTAAAGACTCACCTATGATTACAGGGTGGTTTCCCTCCACAGCCTTGTTTTGAAGACCCGAGATTCATGTAGCTTAATTAAAAAGAAAAAAACAGGTATGAAACCCTCCCATCACCTACCATCAATGCTGTCACACCTCCCGAGTCAGTTATAACTTCACCCCTTACACCCCTCCGGGGTCAGCTCGTTTTGTAGTGGGGAGCTGGGCTCTAGGAGATTAAGTACCTTGGCCAAGGTTACATGTGTCATGAAGGGTGTTTGAAGCAAGAGATGCCCAAGTGCCGTGTCCCGAGTTAAGAGGGCTGGCTAGACCCAACCAGCACTGAAGCTCCTCTTCACCAGAGACAGCCTTGAGATCCAGGGACGAGGAGACAGGCCTATCAAACCAACCAACTCATGTATTTTGTCTGTGACTCCACAGAACAGAGATTGCATTTCTCACTTTCCTCTTGTCCCTATGTTTAACCCTTTGGTATCATCAGCTGTGGGTGTCCGCAGCATCTAGCGACAAGGGCGGAGCACACGGCAGCCACACATGTCCTGGTAATGACTTCATTTCTTCCACCAGCTCTGGAAAAACAAAACCAAAACCAAATCCCCAGTCCTGCATAATTGTGGCCCTGTTATTCATGGATCTTAAATTGTACTCCTTCATGAATTTTAATGTGCAGTCCATTTTCTTTCCACTAATCCTACATTAGGCTGGAAGCCTTTATAGACCGAACGTTTGCCCTCCTTAGCTCTTTATTCCCTACAGCGTGGTAGCTGCTGTGTCCCCAGGCATTGCCCTTGTCTCAGCTGGTCTGACAGCTAGGCTCAACCAACGTTAAAGTGTTTTCTTATTAGATACTCTAGTTTTGTGCATCTGTGACAAAAGCAGCAGGCCTGTTGAATAGATACCCTGCGAACAGCAGCTTATTTATTTTGCCCATGATTTGCTGATCTGTTGGCATCTGTATTAGTTGCACAGCATTTGAGACAACTCCTATCTGTGAATCTTTAACGACTATGCTTTTGTAAATGTCTTTTTTCCAGCTAACACTGTCTCGACAAGTCATCAGAAACAAGTGAAAGCCCTCCAGGAAATTATCTTTTCCAAGGGATTGCAGAATTTCTGTGTTGTTACGGCTGAGCGACAGACAAGAGCAAACCATGGACAGTTGTACACCACTGCAGACCATAAGACTCTCAACAGCCTTATTTTAAATGTTAGACTTGAAAGCCAGACAGGACCATTAGACACTCTGTTCTGATCTTCTACAAAACGCAGTTTGAGCCTGTTATTCCACTACTAATTTTAGTGATTTTTTCAGCTAGAGTGATGCTTCTAAACAGAAGGTATTTGATTTGGAAAAGTGGCAAAGCCATAGCTTCCTTCGATAAGCTGTCCCAGCAGAATCGGTCTGCCAGGTCTGCCCCAAGGAGCAGAGTCTACAATAAATTGAGGCAAGATGCTCTTTTTGTGTAAATTGCTAAGAATATATCAAGTCCTACCCTTCCATGTGTCTCACAAACCCCTTATTAGATGAAAAAGAAATATTGTACAGTCCTCAGCTATAAAGTTCTAAAAATATGGGAATTTCAATGTATAAATGCATGTTGAGGACCTTTCTGGCCCTGACTACAAATGTCCCCAGCTGCCACTAATTCCACATCACTTGCAGAACCAGTGGTAATATTTCTTTTCTGAGATACATAGAATATACTTAGCATTTTCAGCATTCCAGCCCTGGGGATACTTTGTGCTGGCGTGTGCCATTAATGCAACAGGCAGACAAGCCCAGGCAGAAATGAATCTGACTTAAAATCAGATTTAACTTAAACAACACTGACCTTATGAGAAGTGTGGAGTCCGAACCAGGCCTGCAAATCCCATCTGTTTCTTATTTCTATAATGGGCAAGCTAAAACCCTAAATCCAAACAGCTCTGAGATTTGAATCCAAATTTTGCAGCTTGAGTCCATTATTAAGAAGGACAACTGCTAGTCCAGCATGTACCCGCTTCTTAAACTGAACACTGGGATTTATAGTACAACGTTAAATGAAGGAGACATATTGCTGATTGACTAAAAACTGATCTGGGAAGGTACTTGGAGACAGAGATTCATCGGTTGGTGAATAAGTTGACACACCTCTTTGCTCCCCATAAAATTGTTATAGCAACACTTGTGGACTTTAGTGGTGTTTTGAGGGTTAACTGCTGTTTGAGAGCCACTCAAATGCTCCTCCACTGTTAGGAGCTAATAAAAACCTGCACTAACTCTGTTAGGTATTACATTAAGTTACAGGTTTTGCTGTTTTTTTGCTGAAATTTGATGTAAAAAACTCGCATGTAATCTGTAAAGCAAACAGCTTTTTAGGATTTTTATGAAAAATAGAAGTGGGTGTACTCAGAAAAAGCCTCATCTCTGTCCTTTAATTCAAAAGAACAAAGCTGGTGAGGGCTGGTCACGGAGCGTGAATGGAATTTGGCAATACCACTCCCTCCAGTGCAGAACAAACCCGTTAAATATATAATGGCTTGAGTATAATGTAGATTAGAAAAATGAGTATGGAACTATAAGAGTGCTAATTATTTTCCATCCATCTACCTGTACATGAAACACCAAGTTTTGATGCTTCCTCAGATGCTGGGTAAATTACTGAATGTAAATTATGATCTCTTTATAGAATTGCAATTACTCAGTATCAGCCTTTGTTTGGAGAGGAATCCCCATCCATCCTCACTAATGTCTTCTGATCTCATCCGACGTGGAGGATTTCCTGAGCATATTAAAAACATTATTCACTCTGCCTTTTTAGCTTAGCCAAAGATTTAATGACTTCAGCGTAAGAACTGTATGTTTTGCTGTATTTGAACTAGATTTACTCCCTGACGGCTGATGCTGTGTGCTCTGTTCCCTCCATATGTACATAGGCCCTAGAGGAGTTCTTGAACTGGTTAAATTACAGATTTTTGGGAGTAAGAATCTTCTGAGCGTATGAACCTCAAGTACCCTTAACACCTGAAAATACATCCTTGTCTCACTGCCAGGGTTGGGCAAGTGTTAGCTGTTTTTTGCGTGGCAGACCTTTTTGCCCTACCTGGACACCGCATTAAACAGCCCAGGTAGAACATGAAGCTCCTGAGACCTTGGCCGTCCAGCACTGGAGCCAGCCCAGCCAGGACAAGGCAGACCCCCACCTCCAACACAGCTCTTTCTTCACGAGGTATGAAACACCTTTCAGCAAACATGCAGGTTTTATTTACTATCTTGAAAGGTGCCGGTGTCTCACAGGTTATGTAAAGTCCAGGTTTCCTGGCTTAAAGAACGTCACGAGCCTCTGGAGTAATAAATAGTCCAAGATCAGGCAAAAAGCAGCAAAAAGCCAAGGAGATATTCAGGCCTCCTGTTGCTCTGTCCCTTCATTTGGAAAAGCTCAGAAATATTATTCTCTACACCCTGAAGCCGAACATCATAACCTTGAAAACACAGCCTGTATCTGGGATTAGGTCCTTTTGTAGTGCATGGGTTCAGTTTCAATCTCTCACTAGTATTGCAGTGCTGCATCCTGCTCCTCCCTGGCAACACTGGGACACCCAGCCCCTGGGATCTTTCCAGGTGATTTGCCACCTGAATCCATCACTCACTCCAGGATTTAAATTTTCTCTGTCATGTAGCAAACCCTGGGTGAATCACTTTGCTGACAAGTATTTGAAATCTTCCCATCCCCACCCCCTGTCTTTTGCACTTTGAGATGTTTAACTGAGACACAGCAGTACACTCCCGTAAGATGGTCCATAACCGCTTTAAAAATAGGGAATTACAGATTGTTGGTTCCACACCTGGCAGCGTGGGGCTCTGCACTAGCTCAGCTCACCATGTGCCATGGATTTTAAACCATCAGTGAGTGCAGGGGGAGTTGCAGTTACATTCTGGTTTATCTTTTGTTAAAAAAAAAAATAAAAATTGTCATATTTCCCCTCTTTCTTCAGCGGCCACCCATGTGCTTGTGATTCAAGGGATTTTTCACTAAGGTTTTTACTGCAGAGTGTTTCTTTGATCACATCTTGCACTGATTACTGTCATTTGTTTCCAGGCCTCTCCTTCCAGCCTGAACGTTAGATGCAACGTGAGGTCGAGAGGCAGCTTCGTCCACCCTGCCTTTGATCAGCAAAGAGTCTGCGTGATTGCTTTTCATTCCTACCCTTATTTATCTCTGAAAGAGCAATCAGGAAATGCAGGGTTTATGTATGTGTATTTAAGGCTTTTGGAGGAGCAAGAGCCCAGCAGACAGCAGGGAACTCCCTGCCTGCCCTGCACCTGCTGCCCAGGAGCCTTAACCAGCCTGAGAGCACCCCGGAGGGGAGCATCACCCATCCCAGCTCTCGGGGGGTCTCCTCACCCGGTGGGATAAACCCTGTCCTTAGAAAACCCCGGAGCAATCCCAAACGGAGGGACTTGCCATCCCTCACCCTGTGGCTCCTCAGGGCACAGGCTTCCCTCCCAGCTTTGGGGAGGGCTTGCTTGGGGAAGCTGTGGTGTTCACCCAGTGCACACAGGATGGAGCAGGACAGTTGCAGCCCTTCAAGTGATCTGTTCCCTGAGGAATCAAACAGCAGCTCGCGATGGCCAGATTCACTGGCTCCTCCTGTATCTCCCTGCCAGAGCTGGGCACCACCGGGTGACTTGCTGCCCTCCAGCGATGCTTCTCCAAATGCTCCAGGTCAGAATTTCATCTAGTCTAGGACATTTTGTACCTAGCAGCAAAACGCAGTGGGGGTTGCTGAGTGATGCTCTCCTGATTGTATTAACTGGACATAAACTGCTGCCTTTCAGCCTGCTGCTGCGTAACAGGCAGAAAATAAGAACAGAGGCCACCAGGGACCTCCTGGAGCCACTTGATTTCACACTAACTTCCTGAGATAAAGCCACTTCAGCACCAGATCCATCTGAAACCAGATCCATCTGATGGTCTGAAACGCCCTTGGTGCGAGTGACTTGCAAGGAGGTGCCTGGAGGGTTGAAAGAGTCCGCGGAGGGTGCTGCTGGAGCAGGTGTGCACGCCGGCTCTGCTGGAGTGAGTAATGATAGTATATTGAGTGGGTTTGATTTACCTGTTGCACAGAGACACATGGCTGGGGTGCTGGAATGCTCCATGCCATGGGGAAGAAGATGAAGACCTCTGTTTTTCAAGCAGGTGGATATTTTGCAAGCTCATTCCAGTGTGAACACATGGACACAGACCTGCTCCTCCCTGCTGTGCTGCGGGAGGGATGGGAACACCCCAAAGCAGAACAACCCCAGACCAGACACTCACCACGATGATTTTTAATGCCATCTCATAAGATGTGGAAACCAGAGCCCCGGGGGCTCGCTAGAAATCTGCCTCTTACAACAGGTACATGGGCTCCATCCTGACAGCACACAGCCCTGTCGACCGAGCACCAAAGCCCTACAGCAGACAGCCCCGAGCCAGGTGGGATTATACAGCTCTGTGTGTACATAACTGAGAGGTTTCAGCCTAATTTTGGGATGCTCACCTTCACCACACCCCCAGCTCTCCACTGTCCCCTTCCAGAGATGCAACTGCATTTTTGCTCAGTGGCATGGTGTAACGCCGGCGTGTTTCAGCCAGCCGCAACGTTTACAGCAAACCCAAATGTAAATCATTTCCAGCACATGTTAGCATGACCAGCAGCATCCAGACCGCATCGTCCTTTGGACAGGATTAGACTGCAGATGTAATTGCAGTTACTGTTTGCTAGAATGATGCATTTTCATGGTAGATTTAATTTTATTCTCTAGTACTTTATTTTTTATCTTTTCCTTAGCTTACACAGAAAAACAGTCCTGCAGGGCACAAAGGAGGGTAGACTGGCAAGGCAGGCATCTTCCCTGCCGCAGTTCCACGAGAAGAGAAGGTTAATTAGGAAGCCACAATCAGTGCCTGGGAGAGATCAGCACCCACAGCCCCAAGCACATCTCAGTGCCCTTTGCAGGGTGTCGCAGGAGGGACAGGGGTGATCTTGGGGTGCACACAGCTAATTAAGCCCACTTAAGCCGATCACTTATAAACCATCCAAACACAATTTCAGCATGGCCGTTAAAAAAATCACCTACAACAGGAGGTACCTCAGCACCCCTGCCCTACGAGCACTGTGCTCAGGCACTTCTCCAGCTCTCCAGGCTCTGCTTCCTCTAAAAAAAAAAAAAAGGAAAAAAATAAAAAACTTACGACCGAACTGCAAAATGGTGTTTCCCCCACCCGTTCAATATGCAACCGTTGGGCCTAAACTCACCTCCATCTAAATGTCAAGCATAGCTGAACTCTACAAACAATGCACTAAAGCAGCTGTGCAACCAAAATTTCCTCCATCCATAACAATTTTCACAGGCAAAGCTCATCAGACATGACTGACACATGTGCTAATAACTCGCACTGGTGCACACTGAATTTCTGATTTTCCCTAATCCTTTTTTTCTGTCTTGAAACATGGTCTGCTGTATCCGATGTGAATTGATCTTTTCACCCGATCTATTTGGCAGATCTACAATTTAGTACTCAATTCACATTTCAAGAACAAGCCCAGTTTGTGACGCAGGCACCAGTCCCCAGCACAAGCTGCCAATGCCCACATCGACCTGCCGTCTCACCGCACCTCCGAGCAGCCGCTGCCTCTGCTCTTACCGCCGCGAATAAAGCAAATGCAAGAACTGGGGAGATTAAAGCAGATGCAAGAACTGGGGAGATTTCCAGGGGAAAGCAGCGACGGGCTCTGGTCAGGACTGCGGGGCTTGTGTTACGGGTGTCTAAGAGGCGACAGAGGGGGCATGGCCTGGGGCGGATGGATCCCAGCGCAGGCAGCAGCGTGGGATGGATCACCTCTTGCAGGATCTGCCAGCCCTGGCTCTCTGGGGCTTTGCAGCTAAAGGGTGACCGTTTCATTTAATGAAATCTTTTGAAGTGAAAAAACCCTTAAACTGCTAATGGAAGGAGCGTAAACAGCAACTGAGAGGAGTCTCAAACACTGCTCTCTGGGGTAGGTTTCCAGAGCCCCCGGGGTGGGTTTGCAGAGCAAGTCCAGGCTTCACCTTGTGTCTGCCAACAACCCAGCCACCCTGGGGTGCTTGGGGTGCACCAGCCACGTGCCTGCCCCTCCTCCACAGCCAGCTCCCAGCCTCATCCCAATTAATCGTCTCCTGATGACTTTCTGAACGGGGAGGATTTCCTTAATTATACCATGCATTAGACTTTAATCAAGAAATCAATCTTCCACGCCACCAGAAACCCGAAAGCACGGCGCGTTCGGCAAAGAACGCGGGGCACCCTGCACACTGCACCGAGGAGATCCCTGCGATGCCACTGGCCATCCCCACACGCCACATGGCTGAGCAGAGCCCAAGGACTCCCCCGTCACGGCCCTGGGGACGATGGCATTGCCATCAGCACTGTTGTGTAACTCTCCCTTTGCTGCTGTAGGACTCTGGTGCCATCCCTGGAGCGTGAGCCGCTGACAGTCCCCACAGTCCCCAGTGATAGAGCAAAGTCACCGGCTGGGGCCGCGGGGCAGGTCACACGCAGCTGCCGGGACGCAGGCAAAGGGAACGGTGCCTGTTTACTGGGACACAAATGCAGCAGAGCTCCGCAAGGAGGGGGGCTCAGCTCGGGCTCGGCAGCTTGCCCACTTGTCCTGCCGCAGGGACCTCAAAGCAGCTGCAACAGCCGTCGGAAGGGTTTCCCCATTTACAAATACGTTGTAACAAACACGCAGGGACAGCCTGCAGAGCAAACGAACGGGCTGCAGGACAGCAACGGTTTGCTGCTACCCCACAAACACGATGCTTGAGAAGGCGTTCAGCTGTGGGCTGTTGCTCAGCCGCCACCGTGCCCTGTGGCTTTTTTGGCTTCTCCTCCTCTTCCCCGCCATGAGAAAGCCGGTGCTGCCCTGCTCGCCCTCGGCCCTGCATCGGGAGCAGAGCTGGGAACCCCCCCAGGGCCCCAGTGACTGATTTCTGTAATAGAGCAGCAGCGGCAGGTTGTAAGTGGCATTTGGAAGTGGTATGTGTCAGAGCAGAGCTCGTTACCTAATCTAGCTGGAAGTGATTTAATTAAGATCCCTACACAGCCCCGTGCCAGTGCCCCAGCTCAGCTGAGCACCGACATCCCTATATTTTCGCCGATGCAGGATGCCAGGCAATGCGCAGCCCTCATGTGCCGGCTTATAGCGCCTTTGTGCCGAGCTGGATGCGGTGCCGAGAGGATTTGCATTTTTCAGCAGCGAAGCCTCGTGCGGCCTCACCTGCTCCCACCTCACGCCGAGCCCGGCGCAGCCCCGTGTGCACCCCCTGCTCTGCAAACCCTGGGAAAAGGAGCACCAGTCCTGGGGTTGCTGTGCCATGCTCCGGTGCCAAACGCCGCGCAAGGCTGCTGCGATCCAAAGGACAGAATATGTCTATTTAAATATTAGCCTGGCTTTTTTTTTTTGTTCCAGGTTACAGGATGCTAAGAGGCTGATTGCACCAAAGGATTTATTCTGAAGGATGCTGAGCGCCCCGGTCGGATCAGACCTGCCCTGTTCGGAGCAGAGGACAGTCTGGTGGCTGGTCCTGATCCAAACCCTGGCAGCACATGGCAGCGACGTGGTGCCTCCAAGTTTGGGTTATTTCGGTGAAGGAGCCCTTGTTTCTCCCCTTGCCTGTTGATGTTATTAAGCCAGTTCCCCTCGCACCGGGGGAAGAGCATCCCCCTCCTGCGACACCCCTGTCACACAGAGGACCCTACGTTTGCCTGCATCCACCCCCAGCCCCGCTGTGCCGGAGCCAGTGCGTGCCACGGAGCCGCTAGGGACCAGGGGTCTCCCCCCACCCAGCTGGGTGCAAAACAATGACGGTGACATTTAACAGCACAACATCGCTCAGATTTTTTTGCCGTTGATTAATAGGCAGGTTTTAATTTTCTCCTTTCTAAGGAGCTCTGCTGGGGCAGCCAGCCCCAGACAGTTTTATTTCCCCCTGATACCAGTACGAATTTTTTCATGAGCTGCTGCAAAGACCCAGAAACTTAAAAAACCAAAGGAGTTCCTGCAGTTTTCACCCCCAGATTTGCTGGTGCTGGCCCAGCCCTCCGTGCACCCCATCAAACTCTCCCCATTGCAGTCAGGCAGCGGCGGTGATGGGAGAGGGAAAATAGAAAGGGCCGGGGTTTTTTCTCTCTGTTCAAAGTTTTTTTTTTTTTCCCTCAAATACAGGAAGCAAAGATGTGATGAAGCAAAGTGATTTAAGAAAGTATTATGGTAATGGAAAGGAGGGAGACGGGGCCGAGCTCCGAGGTCGCCTGTGCCAGTGCAAGCGCAGAACAGCTCGGCTAAAGGCCGCCAGGCTGCTTTGGTTTTAAATTAAGGTGACGAGCAGAACATTGTGGTGCCTGTATTGCCTCTGCAGAGCCCTGCTGTGCTTTACCTGCCGTGGATGCCTTGCCCGAGCTGGGGCTGCTCAGGCACCACGTCCTTTCTCCATCTGATGCCTGCTCAGATGACGAGGCCGCTGGGCTGGGGAATGGATTTCAAGTACCTGCTGCCTTTGTGAGGAGCTAAAAATAAAAGGCGTCTGCTAAAAATAATGAATGAGCAGGAGAAAAAATGCTAAACCCCAGAGATCTCCCTGGACTCTGAGGATTAATTTTAATTTCCCTTTAATCCAAACAAACCCAGTGATGTTGCTGGAGGGTACGGCTCAGCCCCGGGGACTGAAGCAGGAGCTGTGCCCCCCTGCCCATCCCACCCAGCAGCACCCCGAGACCCCACTCGCTCCTGGCACGGCTGGGTCCCAGCACTGAGCTTTTGAGTGCATTCCAGAGGAAAACGGGCACGCTGCGGGTGGGAGGCCACGGGGCTCCAGTCACTCCCACAAGGGTCATGGCTCAAACCCCGTGGGCGCAGCTCCCACTGGCCATGGCGCAGTCAGGCTTCATGCTGTTCCGCACGCTGGGGTACAGCCGGTTTTGGGGTGCTCTGATCCTACATCACTCTACGGCCTCCAGTAAGGGCAAGGAAAGGGGCCAGATGTCCCAGATTACAGACTGGACAGTTTTAAAATAAGATTTACCAGTGCTTTTTACTTTTAGAGGGAAGAAAAACACTGATCAGTGAGCTACCTAGCTTGCAATCTTCCAAAGAGACAAAGAAAAAATTAATTCCTGAAAGCGCATTTAAAGGAGCAAAGGGTGCTCGGCGCCCGAAAGCCTGGCCTGCTTGAGCACCGCAGCCACTGCCTGCCCCGTTTGACCCCACACTCAGCCCCTTTCTCCAAATCCTCAAAAAATGTTTCCCTGGCTTTATCCAAGCAATAAAGCAGCGATAAAGCACGAGGAGAGGAGGAGCACGGGCTGGGCTCTCCCTGCACCTCCTCGCTCCCAGCTACCCATGCATACAACAGGTGAGCATCATTAAATAGAAACATTGCTCCCGGCTTACCTACTGCCTTCAGATGTATGCAAATCTATGCACGCAATGATTTACATACAGAACTCGCCTGGGACTTTGCTTTGGTGCCGGGAGGAAAATGCCCTTGGTTCCTGGGAGAAGCCCAGGGCTTGGTGCCCCCCCATAGCACTTAAATTTTGGCGGGTGGGGTGCTTGGGGGTGGATGGGCTCGAAGGAAGGAGGTGCGAGGACGTGCTCTGTGGCTCTTTGCGCAGCAAAGTTACAGCCTCAGAAATAATTTTACATGCTGAGAGCCCCTGAATAGATACAAGGGCTCATAGTCCAAGGTGTGATTTATATGCAACAGCACATAAACACCTGAAAAACGGGAGCTTTAAAAATGCCTCAGACTTCACCATAATGCTGCTACTGTGGAGCTGCAGCAGCCCCACGAGGAGCCAACACACCTCCCCAAGCCCAGCGCTGCCGGGGGGGGGGGTGGGGGTGGGGGGCGGGGGTAGGAATTAAGAAAAATCAAAGCTAACCAATTCCTATCAAGCCACTCCAAATGTGTTTTCAATTCAAGAGTCACCAGAGAGGTAAGTAAATATTTTTCTGGAAAGGAAATTACATTGTGTTTACACCTAATGCTGTTTGCTGAAGTGCTGCCTGCAGTCAGGCTCCAGCCTCCTTAATATTTACCCAGCTGTAGGAGACCAGCAGCAGCTTTTGGCCGTGCCAGGCATGACATAGGTGAGGGATTCAGCATTTGTACACCTCGGAAGCCCTGTGGTTTTGTGAGCAGCCATGCACAAGACTCAGTGTCTGTTTGCCGGGCTGTGTTTTTGGGAAGCCGCAAGCCTGGGACAAGGGGCTGCTGTTGGACTGTGCAGCACCGCGGGGAGGGTAAGGCAGATAAAAAGCAAATATTTAAGTCCGGAGGGGCCAACCTGCAGCCAGCCGGGGCTCGCAGCAGCCTGCAAGGCTCTTCCCATCATGGGGAGCTTTGCTCTGCGTGCTGGGGAGATTGTCCTGGCTTGCTTTAAGCCTCCCTGCTCCAAATGCTGGAAGGCGACCGATCCCAAATTTGCTGTTCCTGCAAAGACCTTTTTACTACCCTCCTGCGCTCAATGCAGTGATGCTGGAGGGACACAGATGCCACACGTGTCCCGGTGCCTTGGCAAAGCATGGGGGACAGACCCGTGGGAATGAGCTGTACCTGTCTGTACAGCAAGGTTTAATGGCTGGTGCATCCCCAGAGCCCACCTCAAACCTGGGCGCTTCGGTTCCTGGCGAGGGCACTGCCCACGTGGGGTGTCTGCGGCACGCAGCAGGGCTCACCCAGGCTGGGGCTGGCATCCCCCAGAGAAACAAATTTGCAAGACCCTGAAAACGGTGGTCAAAATCTATAAATATTTCCCTTGGACACTGAGAGGGCAAAGGCACCCGCTGCCATGTCGCCAGCACGAGGGACCCCCAGCTGAAGCGCTAACGAAGGTGCCTCTGTGATGCCTTTGCTCATCAGCCTGGAAACAAGCACAAAGCTCTCCCCTCGCCGGCTCCCGGGTGCCAAAAGCTGCCAAAGGTCGGGATTAAGCTCCACAGGCTGTGCCGAGAGTTTGTGCAATGAAATCCCCTCCAGCAGCCCGGGAAGCGCGGGGCCGAGCTCTGCCCACTGTTAATCATTGATGAGCGGGGCGGCTTTGCCAGGCGGTGCAGCGGCAGCAGCAGCCGGGGGACGCGGCCAGGCTCCCCGTGCCGCTGGGACCTGCTCCAAATCCCCCCACCGAGCCCTTAATCAGCTTTCACCTGGGATTAGCTCAAACATTCCCAGCCTCTGGTTCAAAATAGCTTTTCTTGCTTGTGGGCAACTAATCCCGAACGAGCCCTCCCTGCAGCAGCCAGCATCTCCAGCAAGGGTTGGTTTGTTGGTGGGGTTTTTTTTTCCCCCCCTAAGGCTTGAACCTTGCTCAGTTCCCAGATTTTGTTGATTGAGCAAGCAGGACACGGGATGCACACGCAGATGCCCGGAGCTGTGCCGTGATGGGGACCGATGGCTGCGGCTCACGTAAACCCTACGGAGCAGAGCTTGGCCTGGAGCAAGGCAGGCACCAGGAGCACCCAGCCCAGTCCAGGCTGGACTTGTCCGGTCCGTGTCTGGGGTCAGTTCAGGGATCTCACTCAGGAGCTCACGGCGGGCCGGGGGGCACCATGTGGGCACCCCCTGCACAAGCTGGGTCCGTCCCAGCTGCCCCAAGCTCCTCCAGCCAGCAGCAAACAGAGCCAAACCCCCTTGTGTGGCCGAGGCCGTCAGGGCCCGGGGGGGGAATCAAGGGGGGGAAATGGCAGCCCCTTCTGCGGGATGGAGCCACCGAGCAAAGAGCTGCCGAAGCCCACGGAGCAAACCAACAGCTCCCAGCTGCCACGGGCACACATTGGGACGAGCCAGGTTGGGAAGGGACGTGCAACCGGTCACATCCAGAAACACTGGGTATGACGTGGCTACAATTAAATAAAGGATGTTATTACTGCCTTGCTAATAGCTCAGGGCGCCAGCAGCGGAGCCGTCCGGCTGCTGGCAGCTCCCGGCTCGTGAGAGCTAATCCCCGCCAGGCATCGCTGTTCGAAAGATTAAATTCACCTTCACCAGCCCGCGAGCAGCATCCGCGGCAGCAGCTGCCTCTCGCAGCCCCAGTAACACCCAGCAGCTCAACCAACAGCTCAAACGCCACGTTCAGAGAGAAACCCGACCACCAGCTACAGGCAGCAAGGTGCATCCCACCATCTGCTCCATCCCCTGCCCTACAAACCTGCTCCCACCCGGCCGCTGCCCACTGACCTGCCACAACGCTGCGTGTCCCAGGGAGCCGCTGCAGAGCGGGGACGCCTGGCCAGGACCTCAGCAGCACCCATGCTGGGGATGAAGCTCCCTTCCAGCACAAAGCCACCACGTTTTCTCCAGAAACCAGCAAAACCTGGGGCTGGGGGAGGCCCCTGTGATGGGCAGGGCTGGTCCCTCATCAGTGCTATCCCAGCTACCTGAGGTGGTGCCTCCTCACCCTGTGCTGCAGCTTTATGGTGCTCTGGGGGTTGAGGGGCTGCACTGGGTGAGGAAAGGCCCCTTGGCCAGCAGTTAGAAATTTATATTGGCCCATGAAGTGTTTGGGTTTGTGCCCCCTGAGCGGGGGGTGTTGGCTGCACCCCGCTCTTGTGCCCCGAAGGCTCCCCCCGGGGCGCCCCACTCCGTGCAGCATCTGCACCCCGGCTGCTTTGCCAGGCAGGGAGCTCCACCGGGGAAAATACACGGCTGGGAGGTGAGGCTGGAGAAAACCTCCATCGTGCTGGGGCGAGACATCCGCTAGCAACGCCGCTTGGCAAAGCCGTGCCCCAGGCTGAGCCCCGCAGCAACTCAGCTCCTCCGACAGCCGGGCTCGGCGAGGAGAAGCCCTTGGTTTCTGTCCTGAAACCTTCATAAAAATAGCACAATTATGGGAAAATCCGCGTCCAAGTGGAAAAGAAAACACCAGTCTGGGTTTCACAAGGAAGCAGAGCTATATAAAAGTGCACTCCTATAGCTGCCTGTTATTTCTGTAAAGCGTCCAAAAAATTGCACAGAAACCCTTCACCGAGGGGCACGTTTCCACAGGGCGAGGTCAGGCCCCTGGTAAAGTATTTTATTTTTTTTTCCCCCAGCATTTTATTTCACCTAATCAGAAGTTTCCGTACATGGGGAACAAAACGGCTGCAGAAACGGCCCCGGTGGCTCCATGCGGGGCAGCCCCACCAAGAGCCGGCTGCTTGATCCCGAGCCATAAATAACAGGGCAGGCTGGAAAATCTCCATGATTTATTTTAATTTATTTTTTTTTCACAGAAGGCGAGCCGGTGATGCCTGGCCCCCTGCCCCTGTCGTCCTTGCAGCAGCGTTCCCCCAAGCCCCCCAACACCAGCCCTCGTGGGGATGATCCCCCCTTACAGACTCGGGGTGACCCAACCGAGGGACGTCTCTCCTGGAGGGATTTAATGTATCATTAATCCCCTGCATGGCCTGGACAAGGTTTGTGCCCACAACCCCCCCCCAAAAAAAACAGCGCTGAGAGGCCAAGGGCAGCTGGGGGCTCACGGGGGGCGGTGGCTTTTGGGGGCCACGTGGAGAGGGCTGGCGCCGGGACTCTGCCATTTCAGCCACCCCCCCCTGCGGACCCCTCTCTGCAGCCAGGGCAGGCACCCCCCGGGTGGCACCCTCCTGGGTGACATCCCCTTCATTCCCAGCCCACGTCCATGAGACATTTCTTGGCCAGCGATGGGGAACGGCCTCGATGCTATTTATTCCCCGAGCTGGAGCCGGGTGAAAATAACCCCGGTGTGCTTGGCAGCCTGGAAGTGCTACTGTAAATCCTCCCTGTCAGCACGAAAATCCCCCTGCTGGGGTGGGAGCCGTTACCCCAGTGGGAGAGGTGGCATGGGGGAAGCTCATGGGGCTGGACCCCCACCGGTTTGCCCAGGAAAGGAGGAAAAGGGGTCGGGGGAACCGACGAGGAAGCAACTGGCAGCAACATCCCTCCCCAGCTCCCCTGTCCCAAAAAAAGGGCTGGGGAGCAACGCGGGAGTGTCAGATTGCTCTTGAACCAGGATTAAAGGCCACCGGTGCCGCTGTATTTATAGCTTTGTGATCATCTTCGGGAAAAAAATAATGTCACTGGGACGGGCAGGACCCGGGAGGAGCTGTGGGAGCTGCCCCACGCTCAGCCCTGGCGCTCCTTATCGCCCGTCCTCTGGCTGCGGGCGAATGTCACGGTGGCTCAGGGTGGCACCGAGGGGGGGGGTCATGCAGCAGCACCCCTCCTCCCTGCCTCCCTCCCCTCCTCCCTGCCTCCCACCCACCGCACTCCAGCCCTGGGCCAAGGTTGCAGCAGTGATGCTGCAGCCGCTTGCCAAAGCCCACGTCGGCCACTGTCTGAGTCAGCTTATCTGCGCCCGGCTATTAATAGCTCGCTTTGGCTCGCTTGGGCTCTAATTGCAGTTTAATAACACATCTAATGCAAGCGGGGGAGAGCGCTGCCCCGTATCACAAACCCTGCAACTGCTGTCCTCGCCCCGGCTGGGCAGGGGGCTAACGCTGGCCCTGCCATGGTGGCCAGGTGCCACCTGTGCCCCCCAGCCCAGGGCTCTGCTCCAGGGCACTTTTCCACCACCACCAACGTGGCCAAAGGGTCGGAGGCTCTTCCCGGGGCTGCTGCTGGGAGAGACCCCTGAGTCAGGTCTTACCTGGGATACTCAGGATGGGGAATACCAAGCGCACCACTTCTTCCTGCGGGGGGAATCTCCCCACAGGGGTCACATCCAGGCTGGCGCGGTGCCGATGCGCACCAGCCTGCTGGTAGGAACCGCTGCCACCAGAGCGGAGCAGCCGGCAGCCACCGCCGCTGACCGGTCCCCTGCCCATCCTGCCCGCCCCAGCAGCACGTTGCAGGGGAAAAGCCGTGTAACAAGACAGAAATATTTTTATTTTTCTCTCTAAATCACATCAAAGAATTAAAGTCAACAAAAAGGGCCAGAAGCCCAGGCCCTCCATGCCGGGCTGTCTGGGGCTACGGCAGCAGCGGGCGCGGGGGCAGGATGGCCACACGGGCTCCAGCCCTCAAGGGGCACCGGGACAGGCAGCCCTGCCACCCCGCTCCCCGCCCCAACGGCTGGAAGCCAAATCCCTCTCCCCGGCCACACGTGCGTGGCCCCAGCACGAGGGCGCTTGGGGAGCTGCCCTTGTAACGGGGTCATTGGTGTCATTGCTCGTCTTGCCACCGTGAGATGGGAACACGGTTAAAACCTTTGGGCCTGTTGAGCGAGCTGGCACCAGCCCCCATGTAGGGCAGCTTCGGGGGCTGTAGGAACGAGCCCAGCGCCGGCGCAGCGGTGAGGGGCTGCCCCGCACCAGACCCTGCTCATCGCCAGGCACCGCAGCGTGCCCGAAGGACCGGCCTCGCATTGTTCAGAGATGTCATCGTTCCCAAGACCTTCCTGCTGTGCAGGGCAGAGGCAGCAGGCATCTCACCCTCCCGTCTCCTATAGGTGCCACCAGCAGCCGCGCGAGCCCGCAGCCAGCACATCAGGCGCAGGCGTGGTGCCAGCAACGGTGAGTTAAGGTTTTGGCGAAACCAAGAAGTCCCGTTCCCTCGAGCCCCCTGGGCAAGCCAGGCATTGTAACGACCATCCCATCGGCTGAACCCGTTTACCCACGCTCCCAGCGCCCACGGGACGTGGCTCCTCACCCGCCTCCCACCTTCCAGGAGTTGCAGCTTTAGCTCAGGGCACCGAGGAGCTGGCACCATCACGCCTCTCCAAAGAGGGTTAAGTTGCTGTTTCAGACACGTGGGGAATTAAGGGCAGCCGGTGGCACGGTGCACTGCCGGGCACTGGCACAGGGCACGGGGACAGGTCCCAGGCACGGTCATCAGTGGGATGAAGAGGGATTGCACCAGCTCAGAGAACCCCACCCCAAACACACATTGTTTTCAATCCCACAGCCCTTTCCAAGGGAGTGTTGAGCTGAAGGTACCGGGGATCGGAAGGGTTGCGCCCCACTCACCTGGGAGCACAGAAACAACCCTGGCATGGAAGCGGCTGCCACCAGATGGGATGAGCAGCGGCAGGCTGTGGTTGCAGCTAGCAAAAATTACTCGTAACAACATCATAGCACATATCTGAGACAGACAAGCTCCCTCCGTTACTCAAAGGCATTGCTCCATATTTTAATATTGCAGGATTGCGCCCCCCCCATGCGCCCCCTTTCCTTCCAAAGTGCAAGCTCCGCTTCCCACGCACGGATTTTCTTTGCTTTGGGACTAGCATGGACCAACCCCAGGAAAATCTCGTTTGCCAAACTTCTGAAACCAATGTTTGACTTGCAAATACCCAAACGCTCCAGACAGCTTTACCGACACTTTGGTTTAACTGCGAGTAACAGGTACCTCCTACAGGCACTGCAATACTTTACAAAAACACAGAGCTACACAGGGAATTCTACCAACAAGCAAAACTTCCAAACCCTGGGGTGGTTTTCTGGCCACTGGGAACCCTCTGACCCATTCTACCATCACAGGCACTGCTACAGAACGGTGCTGACAAAACTCTTCACCCACGGGAAGCGATTTAAGGAGAATTAGCGGATTTTTTGATTTTTTCATGGGTTTCTTGTTACTGCTGCCACTTGAAAAATACCTTACAATTCTGTAATTCCTCATGAAATAAAGTCGGTGCTTCCCCGCTTGTCTGGTT
The DNA here is from genome assembly GCF_023638135.1 of Falco biarmicus. Lineage (NCBI taxonomy): Eukaryota > Metazoa > Chordata > Aves > Falconiformes > Falconidae > Falco > Falco biarmicus. The sequence continues at coordinate 17,675,178 of NC_079288.1, forward strand.
TAGGGAAAGGCACTCGGTTACGGTATGATGGTGCCAGGCGTCAGCGCTGTCTCCTGGTCCATTTGTCGTTTCCTCTTGTACTAAATCCTGTTTTTCAGGGGCTACGGATCATCCTTCTGCTCTGCCCAGCAGGACCCTTGCCCACCACCACCGCAGTCTCCAAGTGCTGAAGTGTTTCAAGTGCACTAGGTGCCTGCCCCGGACAGGCAGGCACTGGAAAAGAGGATAACTGGACTATTTTCAAGCTAAATGTAAAATTTCTCAGATAACCAAATTTGCACACAGTCAGATTAAAACAGGAACACTGACCAGCAGTTTTAGTACTTGAAAATTTTATTTTCTCAAATGAGCACCAACACATATTGTAAATATGACAAACAATACGCCTCCCTCTAATACTGAAGAACTATATACAATGTACAAATACATGAAAAGGTGAAAACCAATTATTTGAAAACAAACAATTGCATTTATTACTGAAGCAAATGACCTGAAAGAATATGCCAAAAAAAAAAAATTAAAATAAGATCAAAGAAATAAAAGTATACACAATTTGTAAACACAAGAGCATCAATAGACAGGCTGGTATTGGAAATATCGTCCTTTAGTTTTGTCAGTGGGGAAAGCATTCCCGTTTCCTTATGAGAAACAAAACAAAGGATACATACAGTTTGTAACTATGAGAACAGCTTATTTGTGGTTGTACCTTACACAATGCCATTCTGCTTGCGTTTGAATATGTTGATTTTGTATTTTTTTTTTTCTGAATTCAAGATGATTTTGTTTCCCCTCTTCTGCTTATTCTTTTTAAACAGGATTCTGCAAAATCTACGCCTAACCTAATTGTTTCTAAGCATTTAATTTCTGAGGCCTCTCACGCGGTGAGAAGCGCTGCTTCCCACTGAGCTGAGCTCTGGTTCTCGCCGATCTGTTTACCCAACCAGGTGTCTGGGTGTCATCTCTTCAGCCTAGAACTGGTTCACGCGGAAACATGATGCTCCTCCCGAAACAAGGAAGTGCAGTGAAATGCATGATTAACACACTCTCACATACCAGTTAGAAGAACGCATACAGAGAAAATTCTCACTTGATCATCACAAGAACAACAGATTTCATTCGTAGGGTTTGGGTTTTTTTCTGTATATTTTTTTAAATCGTGTGCACCAAAAAAAAAAAAAAGAGTATTAAAGAGCGTGCAACAGTTATTCAGCACTGAAAACAGCTCCTTGCTCAGCAAAACACAGTCCAGTGGTTTGTGCTGTTGGTCCACTTTGGGATAAACAAGAGACCCCATGAATTAAGAACGAAGAAGGGGGAGAAGGGGGGAGGTTGAAGACAGAAAAGAAAAACAAAAAAATGAACTTTACTGCCAAAGAGGTAAACTTTTACTCTAATTTGTTAAGTAGCAGCCTGGTTTAAAAAAAGAAAAAACAACAAACAAACCCAAACAAACAAACAAACAAAAAAAAACCCAACTCAAAAAGAAAACCAGGATCCATGTCCAAAGACTTTATGGTTTAGTTTAAAAACAATGACTAGTTAAAAATCTTCATCCTCCATCCCTGCTGCCCCCAAGCAACTGGCAACAGCATTTCAGAGGTTGCAGCTTATATTCAATCCTGTTTTCTAAGTCTCAGTATCTACTTCACTCCAGCCAATACTGGTGCAAGAGAATATTTCAGGACCAGATCCTACAAACCAGATCTCAGGCAAGTTGTGCCCAGATGGAGCCTACAGCTTTGCCAGGACTCGCTGTGGGAACACAAGCTGACACGGGGCTCAGGCTGCCGGATGGGACCTCCAGCACTGAGTGAAGGTGCTTCAGCACGTAACTCCAGGCACCGGGGTGCTCCCCGAGCGCCTGCAGCTACCTCCCATCTCACACTTCAGTACCTGCCTGCACCGCGGGCTGCTCTCCGTAACCTGGCCACCGCCTGCGCCGGAGACCAGTTCTGCCAGATGGGAGCGGGAGTGACTCCCCTCTCCTGCCAAGTCCAGAGGAAAAATGGATTGACTTAAGAGGAAAACGTATATGATGATTTTTGTTTCCCTTTACACATATTTTCCAACAAATACAGAAGGAAACAGCATCATTTATAAACAACAAAAAAGTGCTCTCAGGGAGGGGCTCTGAGAAAACAGCACCAAATATATTATTTTTTTAAAAAAAATTAAATATTATTTACAAAAGCATATTTCACAAGATAATGTTGTTTTTTTCTGCTTTGTATATATTATCATCTGAATATTTATTACAGGGATCAGGATTTCAAACCAGATAATCCACCAGAGCAAAACAATTTAAAACTTTCTCAAGTCTGAGCTTTGGGGTAGTCGGGGGTGATGTAAACTCAAGGATGCATGCAGCTTGCCAGAGACGAGCCTGCCGCATCAAAACGAAAAAAAAAAAGCGAAACTCGCTGCTGTCCCTATCATCTCGAGGATGTCACCCACAGAAAGCAGCGCCACGGGCACTCAGTGCTCTGCGTTCAGGCACTGCCTGCCCATGGGCCGCATCTCCAGCTCAGAAACCACGGTCCCACCTTGCTCCCCCCAGCTGGTAACAAACTGGCTACAGTCAACTCACAGGACCAGAGGGATGCAGACAGCGAGGTTCTTTGGTTGTGCTCTCAATGTATCGCTCTACGAGGCATTGGTTTCGCCTGCGCTGACTGCGGTAGCCGCTAGATACAGCTCTGATCATCCTGTCTGGTCACCAGCTCCCAATACTGTCATGCGTCTCAATACAGCAAGTCACAGATGAGTTAGAAGCGGACTAAAAAAAAAAAAAAAGTCCTTCATATTTAATGGACACGTAGCAGAGAACAAATGCCAATGAGCTTCACAAGCCCATTTTTCCTTATCTCCCTGCACAGTGTATTAAAGTCACTCCGCAGAGAATTCTCTGGTTGTCGGGGACGTTCACAGGCACACATGGGGTTTTTTTGTATCAGGGCTTGAGGCCAGATTCTCAGCAAGTGTGAATCTGTGGGTGATGATGGGACAAAACCGATTAAAACCAGATTAAGATCTTGCCGTATTCAAGCTTAGACTGGTTGCCATTAAAAGCATAACCCCTGCGAAGAGTTAAAACCAGCCCGATCTGACGGATCATCATCCTTTCTTGTCCCAAATATACGGATAAACACATTTACATCTGGTAGCTCTCTGCAGTGACTGTTCTTATTTCTCAGAGCTGTCTTCTAGACAGGCCTACCTTTTATATTGCTTTTTAATAGGCAATCACTCTAAATACCAACATAAACCCATGAGCCCTTGTGTGCTCTTTTTTTTTTTTTTGATTTGGGGTTAAACACATGAGCCCTGTGTGCTCTTTTTTTTTTTTTTTTATTTTGGGTTTTGATTTTTTTTTTATTTGGGGTTATCTCTTACTTCTCCCAACTCCAACCAGACCCCTTTAAAGGCCACGTATCTGGGGAGACCAAAGAGCTCTTCAAAGAATGCAAATTACTTCCCATTAGTCAAAACCCAATAATTTGGGTCACCAACCAAAGGACAGGAAAATGGGACCAGGTCAGTGCCAAAGTCAACAAGACAGTGGGCACCGCAGAATTTTGGATTTCTACTAGATTTTTATCATCGAAGGGAATATGGATGATGGAAGCAGAGACCATCAGAAACGCAAGCTGAAGCAACTGTTACACAGCCACAGCAGCAAGGGTGAAGGCAGAAGCCACCTCCTGACCGGGCAGCCACAAACGGAGCCAACTCCATCCACTGCAGGAGCCAGGCCAGCCTCCAACTCACTTCTCTCCCCAAGGCTGCAAAGTGGTTCAAGAGAAAAAACAGCCTTTGCTTAGATGGGCCATCAGGTTTGGGTTTCTGCAGGACTCAACACATGAAGTTCCACCCTGGTCCATAAGCAGCCTCTCTGCCCACATCCCCTTCATTTAACAGCAAATTCCTTTCTCACCACCGGCCCTCCATCCTGATCCCCACAGCCGAGGCTCTCCTGGGGGTGGGGGCGAGCGACAACAGATTACAGCTCCAAAGCTTCGGTTTCATAAGGAGTTACAAACCCCTGCACAATACTCTTTCCTTCTGGATTAAGAAAGATTTCCCCCAATGGATTAACCTACTTGAAAGAATTCCACAAACAAAAAGAAAATTCACTCAGAGAGATAAAACTAATTCAGTTAAATAGTCTTGAGTTATGCACCAGATACTGGCTGGACTGTTGCAGAGCAAACTTCACATTGTCACTTACGTCTAATGCAGCTCCCCTCTCACACACGATGCCCCTTCCCCACCGACCACTTCAGGAAGGTCCGCAGTAATTACAATGAAAAAATTAAAATGGGAAGGACTTGTCCCTTGCAGTTATGATGCCCACATCTACCCCCCACGCCCCGCTTTAAACACCCAAGGCATAGACAATTTCAGGGGTAGCGGGAAGATGTCTCATTTCTTTTTCCTTTCCCATTCCCCCTGTGCCTGCAACAGGCTTCTGGGAGTGAGAAAAGGGGGGGGGGGGAAGTTTTTGGGGAGGATACCTCATGGCTTGAAATATCCACCTGTGCAACACTGCTACAACCACCAGGCTCCTCTGCTCCCTCCTCTCCCCACTCTCACACAATTCCTCTGCCAGGCTCCACGAGCGGAGCTGACGGCTGGCGCCTGGGATTTAAGAAAAAGATTCTGTAACAGTATTTTGCTACTCGCACTTGTGAAGGATTGGTAAAAGACCCCCAGGGATGCTCGGTGGAGGCCTGGAAATCAAGGGGTACCATGTGTTACTACGTTTGTCCCCATCCTCCTCCATGCTATCTCCTCTTCCTTGCCTAGCACGTGCCTTTTTTACCCCCCTGTCATATCTTCTAAGCTGCAGCTCAGCCCCTTTGTGCCTTAAGTGGTTTTCTCCTCCTCTCTGAAGGGCTCAAGAGTCAGGATTTGGTTTCTCCAGCTGTGAGGATGCTCCCCACAGTTGTGCTCTGTTGGGATGTTCGACCTACCTACCCTGAAAGATGAGAAAAAGGAGAGGCAGGGAATCTCTCCAGCCTTCAGGTCCTCCACCCCCCCCCCCCCCAAACAACGAGTTCATAAATGGCAAACAAAACACAGATTTGCGATTAGCTTGCGGGGGGAACTGGTTACGACTTGTGCTCAGCCGGCTTAGACTGAAGCTCCATCGACGGAGCAGGTTCTATGATTCGGAGAGAACGCAGCCGTGAGGTATTTTTCTGTCCATTTAGACAAGTAGATAGTTTCAAGCCTTGGTTAACCAGGACTTAAAGGAGAAGTACAGTTTCAACTTCTGATGACTTCCCTTTGGGCCCCGCTCCCCACCCCCTATTACCTTCTCCTGCCCAAAACTCAGGTCTTCCTCCCGCACCGAGACCTTCTGATAAAATGCCACCACAAAGCCAACGGCAGTTTGTACTTAAACATTCGTCAACATGGAATGGCTGTCGGGCATTCGGTGCATTCTCTTAGCCAACGCCAGAACAGAGAGAGAAGCAGCCAGGGTCAACTCACAAACAGATACAAAGCAAAGAGACAGAGAGACAGAAATTTAGAGGCCAGTCACCAATAAAGATGGAGAAGGGTGTGAAGACGCTCCCAAATTGCAGAGCCTCTAAATGCATGGAACCAAGCGTTCAGTCACTCTCTCACTCTTGGATATAATGTTCGGTTGGATGGCATTCTCTTACACGCTGGTAGGGCTGGGCTCTTTCCATTCAATCCCAGCCATTATCCTTGATCATGTGAGCTAGTTCAATGATGTATTTGCCTTCTTTATACTTCTGGCTGCTTTCAAAGGCGTGTTCCTAAAAAAAGGAGAAAGAATGAGATCAAGACAATATATCAAGACGATATTTGAAGGTAAATTCACAGTAACAGATCAGATCCAAGAGTGCTGGTACAAGTTTTAGCCTTGGCTACAGAGTAACACAGTCAAACTGTAGGTCCTCCTGTTGGCTTTCAGGAAAATTAAGTTAGAAGAATCTTAAATCCTACTTCTAGCTGTCTTTACAGGGGTGGAAAAAGAGCAATCGACACCACGCAAATGTGCAGCTTTCTGCAGGCCAACGGCAACTGCTCCTTGCACTATCATTTAGGAATCATCGGTGATGAAATCCACCTCTCTCTAGGGTGGTCTGTGGATTTATTGAAGTTTATTAAGAATGCAGAGGTCCTCTGATGAAACATGCTGTAAAAACGCTACTGTTGGGAATGAGATGCAATATGGTAAGTTCCGTGTAGAAATGGAGCTTCAAGCACCAAGGGATGAGAAGGACCCACTCTACACAGACATGTGCTTGGAGCTACAGAAACCCACAGCGCTTCAGCACTGCAAACTGAAGAAGTAAGGAAATCTATGGGATCCCTATGCAGGAGGGACTCCTGGTATTGAGGTTGCATCCTCAAAAACAGTTTCAGCTCTGCTCAGGTATTCTGTCTGCACGCATACAATGCATCTGAAAGAACATCGCTCTCTTGCTAGAGAGGCTCAGGCTTAGTGCTATATTTAGGAAATTTTGTATTTTGTTTTACAATAAACACAATTTATGTAATTAGTGTCCTTCTCCATTTGTGAGATCCGTGCTGTGCTTCTGCATGGGTTCCTACTGCATCAATTTTTGATGCTTTACTTTTTATAGCCTTTCAACTGATTTATTAAAGCATATTTCTGTCCAGAGGCCATGGATACAGTATATGTTTTCTTCAGACACTGGTCAAACTGTTTTGACAAACAAGTATGCTGCGTGCCTCCTGAAGCAGAAATTAGGATGTAACATAAGCCTTTATTTGAAGGTAATTGAATTTATGAAAAGCAAGAGACAGTAAACAGAAAAAGCTCATGTTCAATAGCATTTCCAGTGGGAAGGACACAGGATTAACAATATATGGATCACTATTGTTCTGATATCGTCTCAGAAAAAAAGACAGTATGAACAACACGACTGACTGAAGTTACCTTCATTTATGTTAAGTATCACTAAGGGACCCACCAACACCAGGCCCACATTGTATATTCTTCGTGAAGAAAGACATTAGCCATAACGAGCTCCTGCTCTGAAGGGATGCAGCAAACACAAAGCAGGTGGTGGGAAAACGGAAACACAGGAAGGAAAACAGACGTGGCTACAGACCAGAACCCACATTCCTGGTTCCCAAGTTAATGCTCTTTCCACGAGACCACATTACACACACACCTTCAGAAAGCGCTGCAGCAAAGATGCTCACAGAGGAAACAAATGATACTGATACTCACATATTTCCAACCCAGTGTGGTTTTGCAGTTTTCACAGTAAATATCTGCAACCGCATGTAATCCTGTTAATAACACCCGCTCCTCTGCAGGGCCACAGCCCACATTAACTCTGGGGAAAAAGGAGAGATGCTCCCTATTAGCGTGTCTTTCCACATCAAGACGCTACAATGAAGCTGACAGCAGTTTTACTGCAGTATTTGAAAACATAAGCAGGAGGTTTGGGATACCGAGTACCACAGCTGTGCCCAAAGCAAAGATCTCTTGTAGTCACAGAACAGAATGAAAAGGTAAAATAGGATTTTTATTCAACTAAAAATCCTATAAAGCTTTGAGCAGAAGATTAATAACATTCTAGGAAATTGCACTAATTATGCATTTGAGAAAGATTTTCATTTTCAAATTGATAAAATGGTACTTTTACTTTCCCAAATGGAAAACTGAAAAATGTCACTGGAATCAGCAGTTCTTCTGAAAGACATCCCAGCAACGATCTCACCAAAACTACTTTCAGTTATTGGGAAAATTATACTTCATTTCTCTGCTAGCTCTAAAAAGTAAGTTCATACTTAGCTATCATTTATTCTCTACGTTTACGAAACTCTGAGAAGAGAATGACTCATCCGTTAGCTCTTATTTCTCAATCTGATGAGAAAAACCTCCACCTTTTCCTAGCCGCTTATCTGAAACCTCAACATACAATCCAGTATGAATCAGTGCTATTTCCTGACTACTGCTATTTCTCCAACCATTTTCAGCAAGCTCCCAAGTCTTAGGCAGAGGTTTTCTAAAGGAAGACTATCCTTTTGTTTTCTTAAGCTTATCATAAGGGATGCAGAGGTGAGACGTACAAAGTTATACTCACACTGAATTGAAGAGGTATGCTCGTCCTTGGCTTCCTTGAAAGGACTGAAAGGCAAGAAAACAAAATTCAGTTGGCTGCTTGATAGAAATAAGGCTAAGGCAGGACCTGCCCGCAACGACTGCATTAATGGTAGTTATAGCAACTGTTAGTCAGGGCCTGAGAAACGCACATCACACATCGATACAGCCTCTGAGATGGAAGGGCACGCAGCGAAATGTCAGGAGATGAGCACTGATGAACGGAGGCCTTGTCCTGCAGATGGGAAGGGAGGAGCTGCCTCCACTTCTAACGCCTGCCCATTCCACAAGGTGTACTGGCAACCCACAAAGAACTTCACCTGGTGTTACCAGGATTTCCAGTGCTGTACAAGCCCGATGTGCTTTTCAAGAGTTAATCTGTTTTCTCTCTTCTATCCCACCAAGGCCTATTTTTACACTTTCACTTCTGTTTTTGAATTTCACACTACTGCCTCAACCTTACCTAACGTAGCCTTGCTGCCAAATACTGATTTGCATCTCTTTTCTGAAAACAAGGTGCTGATGGAGGCTTCCCATGGCACTGCCAGTTCTGGAACACTGCTGTTGCACTTGACGGCACATGAACTCCCCTTAGGAAGACTGCACAGATGGATGCTGGACTGAACTGAGAGACTGGGACCGATTTGTGCAAGGTGCTGTGCACACAAATACAACCTCTACTCTAGCAATTTTACCTAAGACCTTAACCTCGCTGAGGGTCTGCGAGCCTTCATATTCCCGCTGATGCCAGGGAGATCTTCATGACTGGATCTAAACATATGACAAAAAAAACCTGGGTAGAGATGAACATGGACAAGAAAGAACCTCATCGTAGCAAAACCACACCAGATAATCACCAGTCACAGCACATCCTCTCTGCCCCACTCTTCCTTGGGATCTTAAAGCATCACCACGAAAAGGCAGCACTCTGAAGACAGCAGGGCAATGCCAGTCTGGTAGGACACTCCAGGCAGCCAGGACACATCTGAGAGCCAGCAGCCTCCATTTGTGTCAGTTCTGTAACATTATCCCATCACAGTGCCTCGCTTACAAGAGCTGGCTCACACATAGCAAGTGCTACCTGCATTTTTAATGTACTTTGACAAGCACACACTGAATTAAACATTTGGTGCTTATGAGCAAGAGCACAGTTGCTCTCTGTACACAAGCTACCTTATGGGATACCTCAGGGAATGTATGCACCAAGGGCCAAGGAGCTGGGAAAGTCAAATAGCAGCTTTTCTGGACCATTTAATCCTTTATTTTGCACCTTACCAGGAACCTTGGAATATGTAATGGTTTTCTCTAAAACCCCAACTTCTACAGATGAGTGATGATTTCAGACTAAATATCCTTAGAAGCAGGGGGAAAGAGAGTTTTGATAGAAAAGAAAAACATTCAAGGTTTTACCTCCCCATCCCATTAACACTGGTCATCTATTTAGTTAAGAGCCATCTAACCCTAGGGCAGCACAAATGTGCTTTTCCCACATCACATAAAGCAATCTCTGGCAGACTCCTGCCCTTTTCAGGTTGTCCCCTTCCATCATTCCAGCCCTAGGGATCACAGAATGGTTTGGGTTGGAAGGGACCTTAGAGATCCCCTAGTTCCAGCCCCCCTGCATGGACAGGGACACCTGCCACTAGAGCAGCTCGCTCCAAGCTCCATCCAACCTGGCCTTGCAGGATGCAGGATGCGCCCCACACCTGCCCAGCTGCTGCCTCATGGAGAAGCAAAGTCAAAGCCATGCCTGAGAACCTGCAAGCTTGCAGATGGATCTGGACACCATTTCTTACATCCACATACATCTGCATTAATCAACTGCCTCCGGCCTCCTCCGCACTGGGAAGGCTGCTGCATGTCTCCAGCTCATGGCCCTAATTCCCAGAGCTAGGGTATCAACCCACTAGCTCCGGCGACTATTTCTTGGATGCTGCCTGGGGTAAGAGCAAGCAGCTCTGGAACAGCCTGTAAGACGTTCTCTCCATCACGAGTCCTGTTCATGTGAAAGGCAGAGACAGAAAATTCACTCACCAGCAGGAGAGAACAAAACACATTAAAGGTGTGATTTGAAACTGCCCTGACAAAAGAACAAGTACAGCCTGTCACGGTGTATAGCCTGGTGCCCTTCTTGGTGTCAAAGTATCTTCCAGAATTAGCAAAGGCTCACTTGAAGATCCCAGTTGCAAGAACATATGCAAAAGGCTCCCTACCACAGAGCAGAGGCACCTCTGTGGGCAAACAGAACGCCCCAGGGCATGCAAGCAGGGAGCCACAGCCAGCCAGGAAAGCTGCCTGTGAGGTCTGCATGGCAGCAAGAGTCACCGCCTGGCAAAAAAAATTTAACTCGGTCCTGGAGGAGTGACTATTCTTCAGAGGAATCTGAAGCCTGATATTACTTGCCACCCAGGACACAGAAGAGCCACTCTGGATTCAGAGAGGACGCCCAAGGCATTTGGCTATCTTTTTCACTCAGACAAAAGCAGTGCCCTGAGGAATTTGGAAGGAATTAAATAGGACACATGGCTCAAGCATGTTTGTGTAATTGCATTTATTAGAGAAGCTTCTTCTAATCCTTCTGCAGCACTCAAGTTCTTTATTACTGTTATTGTCAGCCAGCTGATACTCCACATGCCAACTAGGTCTAGCCTGACTGCTACGAAACACACAGACTGCGTTGTTTCAGCATCCCGTGTGGTAAAGTAGGAACCAACACAAAGCTGATGCCCCCCAGTCCAGGCCAGACCCTGGCAATGCTCTGCCTTGCCACAGCAAACAGCAGGGGCATCGGCTGTCCACGCTGCAAAGGAAGGATGCCAGCCTGGAAGGATGGACTGTGGAGGGGTACAGAGATGAAACAGGAGGTCTCACAGCAACATGCGTGCCATCAAAGCAAAATGAAAGCAGATGAGGCTTGCTAACCATCCAGTCCTTCCCACTAAATACTTTTCCATAAACACCAAAGTGACTAAGTTTGCCAATAACAACAACCATGGGAGCAATGTTTTTATTGGTACAGAAATAGGATTTTCCATTACTGCTGTACAAAGGCCTGTCTTTAATAAACAAAACCAAACCCATCAGCTTTGTGTTCTGGGCTCACTGGACACCATTCCAGCCCACTCCCAGGGACAGCAGCATCCTTTCAGAGGTGCCTTTCCTTCCAGCTCAAGCCAGTGCTTTAGGGTATCTAAGGGCAGTAATTGTAAAAACCATCAGATTAACTAACTCCTGCCCAAGCAGAACTTTTCAACATACCACTGCTCAGCTTTCAGTGCTGCCGCCTGTCTTAAACATTCACCCTCCAGCTAGCTAAGGATTCAGCAAGTCATATAAAAAGAAGTGAGAGAAGTCTGGCAACCACCTCAGGTTCACCTGGGCATCTGCCCTCTTTAAGACTAAGCCAAACCTATCTTTACAAAGGTAGCACAGGCAGGTTTTATCTGGGTGTTGGAACCTCAGCATTTTCTGGAGATGTTCCTTCTCTTCTGGCACTCCAGAAAAGCTGGCACATGCTGTAATGGGCACTATGAAATCAGAAGAAACAGGTATATTTATACACAAGCAGATGTTCTTTTCTGTTTGGTTGGTTTTTTTTTTAAGAAACACACAAAGAGATTTCCACAACACGCTTGTTTTCACTGAACAGTGACAGTCAGCAGTAAAACCTATGTTCTCTGCTGTGCATTTTCCCTGTGTAGACATTTTTGACACACATTCAAAGGTGTATCTCACACGCAAACTTCTAAATCCAGACTTCTTATTCTCTAAAACAACAGCTCCTGGCATCACTTCCCAGCTAAAAGCAATGGAAAGGATTTTTTTGTTGTTGTTTCCCACTGAAAGCCCAAGCACATATTTTTCTCTGCACTGCTAACGCTCAGTGTCTGGCTGGAAACACATCTGGATGTGCCAGCAACAAAACTCTCCCTCCCCATCCTGCCTGAGCACACAATACAAATGTATTAATTAAACACAATACAAGCTTTTGAGATGTGCAGTGCACAACAGCTTATTCCTCCTGACTCCTCACGTTCAAAAAGCTTCCCTGCTCCTGGGTGCTCTGCTCAGCATGGAGGCAGCTCAGAGCTGCAGGGCTCGAGGAGTGCTGATTTGAGTAGCCAGGTGGGAAACCACAAGCCTGGAGTCAGCTCTTTGGCTGCAGATCCTCGCCTGCTGAGCTGTCTCTTGTTACGGCAGAAGCTCCATGTTAAGATGCCTTTGGCAGCTGCTCTTGGTTTAAGAAGTTCCTATCACCCAATTTACAGACACTCATTGTGGCCCCTTCAGCTGTGCTGATTCCAAATTAGGTCTGTGAAATCATTATTTTTAAGGACAAATACTTCGGGGGGGGGGTGGGGGTGTTTGAGGGAAATAGCTTTCTCTCCTCGTACCATATCATGGATCCAGTTTAAAGCGCAATCACCCAGACGACTAAATAATCACAGTATGGGGGCAGACACAAGTTGTTCAGAGTAGGAAGGTCTCAAAACGAAATTTGCTGGCAAAGAACCACAGTGCAGAACTGCAGCTCTAGTGAGAGACAGGCTGCGGGATAGGGAGCTTGGGTTTCACAGACGCTGTTAAACCAGATCTGCCGCAGAAGGAAGCGTTACCACGCAGCCAGCATCGAAGTGCCAGCTCCTTTGCGGCAGACATGTTCTGCTCACTAGAGACAAACTCAGCCTGCAAGACTCGAAGTTGAATCCTTATATATTCAACACCCATGACCTTGGGAGCTGTCATTTTGGTTTAGTCCACTTGTTATATTCTGGCCTCGATCCAAAGCGCTGAATCTACCACTCTGAGCAAGCCGCAGAGCCGCCCTCCATGGAGCGACAGCACGCAGCCGGCCAACACGCGTGCAGGGGAGGGCTATGCCCCTCCATCACTCCAGCCCGTCTCACCTTCCACCTGCCTTCCCACCACCACCAGACCTTTGCACTTGCACATTCCCGTTACTGGCGACTGCTGGAGACACGGAAGGAAATTTTTACATTCCATCAGTACAGCTAGGGAAAAGCACGAATCCTGAATGTGCTCCAAACACGCCTACACACCATACCCCTTTTCCCTAGTACCTACAGCTTCTCATTCACTGCACAGCCCACTCAGCAGTTCCACACGCTGAACAGATGACAGGATTAATACCCCAAGTCTTTGTGACGACATCCGACGATAGGCTAAACACAAAAAGAGCTGGCTGGAATCATCTGGAAAAATAGGAAGCAGTTGCCAGGACTAAATGGCTACACACTGATGCTTGTTCTTTGCAGACTGCAGCGGAGAAAACCCCCACTTACCTATATCCAGCTGGCAGCCTTTTAACAAGCCAATAAAACAAAAATGAAAAGGCATCCAGTCCCAAAGAGGTACAAGAGGAAAAAGGAACAGAATGTGCCCCTCCACGCCGTGCTCTTGAAAGCTATAAAATATTCTCACTGCGAGGATGCAAACAGGAGCAGGGGGACCAAAGCCACTGCCGAGATCAAGGGCAGCCGGCACGTCTGAGGCAGTGCAAAACGGTAGCACCAGGAGAAGCAAAATGACCACAGCCATCTGGACTCTTCAAAAAAGGGACGTGTTTTCTGTGCCTGTGATATCCCCAGTGGGGCAGAGCAATTCAGTGAGTAAGAGAAACAGTATTATGAACTCCCAGGTTTAAGAGGTACTGAAGTCTGCGTGAGAAGAAGTCACCCCGTGATCTGTTCAGAGATGACTCTGTTATCGCTTATTTCACACCTACATGTACAACTTTTGGTTTTAAGTTACTACTGTCATTTGCACAACACTGACTTTTAAGATTTATCTATCCCTGCTGCTGATTTAACCCTTAAACATTTAAGGATGAGATTTTCTCATAAAATACAATTTGAGTAGGGAGAGGAGACCCTGAAGTGTAACCAAAGCACGATGTCAATCCAACTGGAGGGCAGACGAGTTTGCATATAAACATACGCTCCAAAACACAGGCTCGCTTCACATTAATCCCATTTCCCTCTAGCACTTAATCCCAATTCCTGTCAGCTGCTACCCCACCTAACAACCAACGTCACACCGAAAGCTCTGCCGTAATGGCACCTTTCGAGCCCTATTCATTATGGCAATAACGATTTGATTAAAAAAGGGCAATGTGTTCCAAGGAACCGCTGTGCCTGCTAAAAGCACGAGGTGTACGCTGACCCTGTGAGGAGGTTACCTGTGAGTCACTGCGCACTGGGAAGAAAGTTGGGAAAATGTAACTATGAAAATACCTGCTGCAGGTGCTAGGGTCTGCCCTAGGCAGCACGAGCCATTTCAACCATCTACTTGCATCATACTCAAGTATTTCCCAAAGGAGCACGTGTTCAGTTACTTGGTTCCTGTATCTGCACAGCCTACAGAGACCTCCTCAGGGTTCGTTAATTCCACCTTGTTCTTCCTCACAGAAGGGACAGCCAATGATCAGATTAAACTGAGATTCAATTTTGCTCCGATTATGCGAGATACAGACCCACGTCAAGGGAACTGGTTACATTATTCCACCTCGTGCACAGATGCGACCTTACCCTGTTCCAACTGCATTCCTGAGTTTTAATTGAGTTTTAACATGGGTTCTTAATGCTATTTAAAGCCCAAAGTCGATATGGAATTAGTGGACCAAACTCATCTCTGAAGTAATTCAATTAATTCAGCATGGCCTTACTCCCCAGCAGTTTACTTTGGTGTGTGAATACACAGTGAATAACTACCAGTCTGCCGTGCTCCATCCTAGGCACAGCTATGTCTGAGCAGTTTTACACCCTGTTTATGTCTCAGGTTATGTAGTCGGTGAGAAGGAAGGTGCGCAGACCAGAAAGACGAAAGATGTTACTACTTTTTTATTATTATTCTGATGGAAGGTGTTATTACAATTTTTTATTCTGTCCCCTGGCAGCAGCAGGCGTTCATTCAACTCCCTCGTTCCCTCCACACCCGACACAAGCCAGGACGAGCCATGTTTCTGCTACGAGCCTTTTGTCCTAACAGGAACCAACTCAGCACTTTCACCGCACAGGATAGGTGGGGACAGGCTGCAGCCAGACAGTGCAAAAGGTCCAAATACACACCCGCAAAAATACCAGCAGGCTATCCCGTTGGCATCACCTCCACCTCCGTGGAATGAATCTTCTGCTGCTTGGAACAGGCTGTATGGTCACGCTGTCGGAGAAAAGGTCAATGTAATGGAACAAGTTATCAGTGACTGAAGAACCTCATGCTTCTGCTACATCCTACTTTAGCAGGGAAAGCATCGATTCCTGCTTCGTGTGTGAGAGGAGAACCTTTACCCCTTGGAACCGTTTCACGTTGCAGAAGCAATGCTGTGTGAGCTGGGTCCAAGTCCTCTATCCTGTGCCACAACCAGAAGAGACTGAAGGACAGACTTTCCAAACAGGCTGAAAGAATTTAGCTGTCACCTCCAGCTAAAGCCATCTTCAGAGCTACTTCAACCTCCAACAGCCCTTTAGTGTTCACAAAGCTTTCACATCACAGACTCTGCTGTGCTCTGAATGAAATCCACATGTTCCACTGCTACATGTCAGTCTCCCCACTCCCCATCCTTAAAATACTCAGCTTGGTCCAAAATCCAGGCAAATTTAAGTAATAGTTGATTTTTAATATTTGTTTTAAATAAGGACTTTTTTGTTCATTTAGTTTTGTTTTTTAAAGTGAGATTCTCTCATCTTTTCATGTTTCTAGGACCTGAAACTAAGAAAAATCAGCACTGTTCACAAGACTTCCAACAATGCTAAGAAAAAAGTATCATGCACCACGAGAGGTCATTCAGCCCACGCTCTGCAGCATTATCCCGCTAACACCAATGCTGCTCGGGAAGATGGAAAACAAACCAGCCCGTACAGATGCCCGATCCCATCAAAAGCAAGCCATGAACGCTGCTCCATCCTGTTCATTGGAGCGGTTCTCCACCACGCGTCAGCACAACGCGAAGGTGACACCAGTGCTCGGATGGGGCTGTGTTGCTCCCAGGCAGACAGGCTGTACAAACTGATTTAAATGGGTCAGGATCCAGGAGCAAATTCCCAGTTATTAATTCATGTGTCACTATGACTGTCCATTATCACCAGAGGGGAGAACAAGAGATTTCTTTCAAAGGGAAATTTTGTATTGCAATTGCAGAAGTGAGATCTCCTTGGAAGCTTTGCAGTTAATGAAGATCAGTATTTAGGGAAATACAAATTGCCTGAAATGGAGGGGTTTGTTTCTCCTCAAGTGCCTATATTTCTAACACAATTTTAGGCTCCACACTGCTAAGCTAAAGCCTGAGCAAAGTTCTATAAAGCATGTCAATATTCAGAAAGTAGTTGCAAGCTGCTCTGTCCCCTTCTCCCTCCAACACGCCTGGCAGGCTGCCCTCCGGACTTTGACTCAGTTCAAGTGCAACACTGTTAAGTCTCATCATGTTATCATGAGCCCCGCGCTACTCAGCCTCCTCATTAAGCCCTGGGCTCCTGGACTCTGCTCTTATTTATTTTTAAATGTGTTTCTAGCCCACAGACTTCAAAGTGAAGTTTCAAAATATGAACGCTACAGGCGCAAACAACTGAAGGCAAATAAAAAATACACTAAATTTATTACTTCTATAAAACTTCATAATATTTTGGGGCTTCTCTTGTAATGTTGATGGTCTCCGGCTGCTGCTGCTGTTGTGCTTCAAGACTTGACTTTAAGATGAAAAAGGATGGAAATACTCTGGGAAACAAAGCCAATGCAGCGTTTACTTTTAAAAGTAATTACTATGAGTTATTTAGGGGGCACACAAAACCAAAGCAGCTTCAGGAGGCAGATCCCTCTCTTCTCTGCAGCCCAAACAGGGAGGATAGATGCATGTGACTGAGCCCTGCAGCCCACGAGAGCAGGGAGCACAGGTACTGCACCAGGGAGCAAACGCTCCTTTCCTCTCCTGTTCAGCCACCGTCCACCAAAGGAAAAATCCATTCCAGCATTAACACAGCACTGGGCAGACCAGAGGAAGAAGGGCCACACAGCTTCTGCGAGCATGGATGGCTGCCACGTGGCCCCACTTCAGATGATGAATTCACAATCTAATGGAGGTCTGGCAGATTGGAAGGGAATTTAGCATCAAGTTCTTTGACCAGGTGCAGTCATCTTCTCGTGGAGTTTATGCTTCTCCTCCATTTCTCCTGCTGCTCTTGGCTGCCAGGGATCAAAGTGCTGTGTAATACACATGTATAGCACAGGTAAAACTCTCTTCTGTCTCATGGGAAACTGAGCCCTTTTGGGGGACAGCTAGAGCCAGGCTTTTCTAATTATCTCCATCATCTTCTGGAAGCACACATGTATTGACACCAGGCTGCTTAGCCAGGCAAAAAGAAGAGCAAATGCATTGCCCAAGAAGCATTTTTAACCCCACAGGAAGAGGGAGTGTGGATAAAGGGTAGGCATGTCTTAGAGAGCTGCTTCACTTCCCACACAGAGCACTCCAAATGATAAGCTAAAACATCCCATGGAAGCAATACTGGATTAACAAGAGGAAGCCACAAATGCATGTACACAGAAAGACCACAAATTAATTTCTGCTGGACAGTAACTAGAAGACCACTTGCATCAGAAGACCAACATCTACCCAACATCAAACCAAAGAAAACTACCAAGGTCTGCCTGCTGGCAAAAGCGATGTTTATTCACGTGAAGTGCGCTGAGCTCCTTCCAGGAGCACTGCTGTGAGGGCAGCCATCTCCCACATCCCATGCCTGAAAGGAGATGGTAAACTCCACCTTTGCTGTCTGATCTCGGTGACACGGGACAGAAGAAGGAAATGAAAATCCACGTCTTCCAGGTTTTCATGCTGGGCCCCGGGATATACTGCTGGTTAATCCTGATCCTGCCACTTCCAAGGCCTCATTCCCAACAGACACCAGCATTCCCAGATCTGCAGGAAGTTCAAGGGAGTTGAGATGACTTTGGCACCTCTGGCACATAAGTCATTGGTGACACCCACTCAATGCAAGCCTTTACGTTTTGATATGTAGAAGGGCAATATGGACAGAAGTATTTTATTTGCTGTGGAAAAACTACAGAAAATTACAACAAAGCCCAGTGGCACCTTCCTGGATACACAGGGAAGGAAAATGCATTTTATTCTGGTGAATCTGCAATCGCTACAGCAGCAGCTGTGTGGTTTTTCTCCCATTTTTGAGTGCTGCTGTCTTCCTGGAGGTTGATGCCAGCTTAAAGCATCTAACAATCAAGTCATTTTAAAAAGAAGTGGCAGGGGGAAGGGTAAAGCTCTTACTTTCCACATTTATTATTGCTACTGCATGGGTTTTAGAGATAAACACAAGACAGAACTGGGACGGAAGATGGAAACTGCTAATGCAACAAGTTATTCAATTAGCCGCACAATAGTGACTGTCCATCTATCAGTGGAACACTGCATTCCATTAACACAGCCGGTAAGCTCACAATAGCACTAATGCTGACAATGAGAGCAGACTTGCTTTTCAGCAAAAGCAGATCTGTCCAGGGCAGCAGCTCTTCCCTGTTCCTGGACCAGATCCACTGCAGTGAGATGAAACCACCGTATGTACACCTTACTGCTGAGAAGGTTCATCAAAAGTTACCCTTCGTTGCTTAATCTGTTGCCTGAATTCTGGATGTTCATCTCTACTATAAAACAAGCATGGTGGTACTGAAATTTATTTTATTACTGTGGATGTGCCCTCTATGGAAACTGAACAAAAATGTGTGCACCAGAGGACAAGTCCCCCGACACTGAGGTGTCCCAGCCACACCACCGTGCAGGATGGGCCTCACGCAGATTCAAAGCAGACCACATACACGTGTACACACAGATTCAAAGTGGACCACATACATGTGTGCCCACGCCTGCATTTCTCCCCAGCCTCCCCTCTCAGAGCTGGGCTGGAACAGAGGTGCTTATACTTGAAATACTCTATAAGCAGCTAACCTTAATCTGATCTTAATTCACTCCTTCCATGGCAATCACTGCTGAAAGGAGAGAGATGACTGGAAATCTTCGAATTCCAGGTTTCAGGTAAAGACAGTCTCAGTTTCTACCTTTGTTATTGCTACTTATTCTAACAGTTGTGATTTCCATGCAAACACATCACGTATTTTAAGGGAGGAGAGTCTGGGTACAGTTTCTTTGTGTGCTTGAGCTTCACTCCTCCTATTTCAGTTCTGCTGGATGAGAAAAACTGTCAGGCCAAACACCTCTGATAGATGGATGCCGAGGCCCCTCTCCAAGAGGGGCCAGACTCCTAGAGATCTGCTTCGTGCTGGCAGACGTTAACAGCTCCCCTAAAGCAGATGTGACGCCCTCTGAGAGCATTTCCTGCTACTATAAAATGAGACTGCAATAGCAATTATCTCAGGACACTCCTGAGAAGCCAGGGTCTTCTTCCCGAGAGGCAAGAGGTGAAAAATCCACACCTCCCTCCGCACAGCCCCCACCCTCATATGCACATTTGTCTAAATTACCAGATTAACCTAGAGGTCTCAGAGTTGTGAAACTCATATCTGTGCTTTCCCTGGGCTCATTCTCACAACGGTAAGTCAGATTAAAAGTACACACCTGCATGGGAAGCTCCTAGGGCAGCTCACCCCACCAGCAAGCCTTCGAGAGCCTGCTGGCATTTCCCCCCTCTTCCAGCCGCAAGGACCAACAACTGAAATACCCCGCGAACCCAGGAAGGCTCAGACCTGATCAACTCCATGCTCCAGTTGTTCAGGATTTGCAGCAGTTGCAGCAAAAACCCTGATGATTCACTGTCCTGCGGCCCTGGCAGTTCCCTGGATAATAAATGGGAACAATATTTTATTTATGCCCAGGTCATCAATTCTAAGGCAGAAGAAGCAGCAGATGAAAGGAGAGTTATTTCCATAAAGTAAGTGATGGATTAGAAAAATCCATTTTTACCCTGTCCCCCCTCCTTGACAGGGAATTCTAAACCCTTTTGAGTTATTACCTTTTTCCTCCTTTTTTGGAACAGAATGAAATATTTTAAAAATCACACAGCAATTAACTGCTGTATAAACACAATTACACAAGGAGGTACAAATTACCCTGGGCTTACTCTATTAAACAACCACATCCTGACTAAGTAAGAGGCCTGATCCTGACTGTCTTCAGATCCCGTTACAGACAGTAGGAACCGAGGGAGCACAGCAGCTTGTAGCATAAGCTCCAGAGGAAGCAATTACACAGGACAGACGTAATTTAGGTAGCTGTACTATGGAGTAGATACTACAAATACATACCATGCACCTTAGATTTCATATCCTGAGTTTTTCCTGCAAAGGGCATTTTTGTTTGTTTATTCCCTCTCAAATAAAGGCTGCTCAGAGCTGCTGACAGGTACTCAAATAACAGCCTTCGGGTCCCGCTCTCCTCCTCCTCCCTGCTGGAACAGAGGCCAGCAGCAGCAAGGCCAGCAAACACCAAGCTGTCTAGTAAAGGTCCTGAGGGTGAGCCTGACCGCAAGAGTTCATCTCTGCCTGATCAATGCTCAATCTCTCAAAGTGCTGAAGGAAAGGGCTCCCGTTTCACAGCTCTGACGACACGTTGTTCTACTGAGAACTGAAGTTCTCTCAATCCGCATTTAATTTTTAACCACATGGAAGCCAAAAGCTACAAGATCCCTTACCTCAAGTTCACAACAGTGAAATGGGAAGCTAAAAAACTGTAATGACTTCTCACAGAACTGCTTTGCTCTTCATCACTTACAGCTTGAACTCTAGCAAAACTTGCAATTAAGAGCAAGCTCCGAGTAATACCTGGAAGTGGCAATTCATTAAGGAACAAGAGCTGAAAAGCAAGATCCAAAAGCTACTGGACAGCTTCTAGAAACGTGCATAAAATTGATAAACCTGGTGCATAAAGAGCTAACAGCAAATAAATGAACAGAAGCTTACTGTAGAGTGCTGAGCCAGTAAGACTAACACAATTATGAAATGCACACGCTGTAAAGATGTTACTGCTGAGTCTGGACAATGAGCCCACCTCCCTTTCCATTCCTGAAAAGATGTTGAAACACTAAAGACGTAGAAGAGAACCACAAAAATTACACAGAACTGGAAAAAACAACATTGTACCATGACAAAGTTGAATCTGTTTAGCCTATCGAAAATTGATCAAGAGTGACCTTGGTTACTGTATACCACAACCTTTTGTAGTGAGAGAGAGTAGGTACTATAGATCTGTTTCATTAGCAAAAGAAATAATGGCCAATGACAGGAAGCACAAGCAAGACAAATCTAAATTCAAAGTCTCCGATTTTTAATAGTAAGGATGATTAACCACTGGAAAAAATGACCGACGGGGTGCAGTGAATTTTCCCTCTTGAAGTCTTCAAATGAAGAGTAAATGGTTTTTCTGAAAGACATGCTGTTACCGTGATGAAATCTGCTGGCCCATGCTCTAGAGGAGGTCAGATGTGATAACTCCTCCTGGCCTTACGAGTTCATTACCATGAAGCTGGGAACTCCAATTCATGTTTGGAAGAAACAAGATCTACTTTTAGAGCAAGAAGAAACCCCACACAATGAAAAATAAGAACTTTACCCATGAAAAAGAGAATATTTGCCTCACCCCACACAGGTTTTTTTTCCTATGATGGAACTGCAGGATTTTCACTTGACTAGTCTTGGACACTTACTAAATGCCTCTTTGTTTTTCCATTAAATTTTTGAAACAACCACATCATAATTCTAGGATTATTGTTTTAGCTAGTGTGCATGTTTTCCCCACCCAGCAAATAACTTCATGTCTTCATGGCGAACTGACGTACAAGTATCAGCTAGTTCATGAGAACTAAAGCACGAAGAACATTACACACTGCCTTGCCCCCACATACTAAGAAAAAAGAAAAAACCCAAACAAACCAAAAAGCCCAACAGTTGCTCCTTACTTCACCTACACATAGTGCATCAAATGCTTCCAAGCAGCTGAATTCATCCATAACATATTGAAAGCCAGAACCAAAGTTTCAAATTCCTTTAAGATCCAACCAGCTGCAAGAAGGAGCGAAGTCTGCTGCTTTCAGCGTGCTGTAAAGCTCACCGAGAGGCTGTTGGACCAGCAAGCTCAGGCTCCAGCAGTCTGCTAGCCAGGGAAGCAGCTAAGGCCACGACGACCGGGAGCAAGGTTTGCTTATATACCTTGCAACTCCTGCCTCAGAAGATAGAAGACAGCTTCTAAGTGTTCCCTAGCTAACAATCCAACCTCAACTGAGAAAGTCAGGCAACACAATTTCTCTATTTTTTCTAAATTCTCTGTGCTGGAGGAGCTGCAGCCTTTTGTGTTGAAGGATTTCACATTCATGCTCAGTAAGGGTCCCATGCAGACATCAAAGGAAAACATTAAAACTTCCTCGGCAAGCCTTAGGCTAACTTCAGAGGATACATCACTGCATAATGTTTAGCAGTTTGATCACAGTAATTCATGAAAAAAAGAAACTGCAGGACGCCCACAAGACATTCTCTACATATTTCCATAATCAGGGACATTTCTGCTGAATTACTGTTCACATAGCAAAAAAAAAGTCAGCAACCAAGACACTAACATAGCTGTGCTTGGCCTGCATCTTTCTGCTCCTGTTCCTGTCCCTTTTTACTGGACACCAAGTACATATGATTTCAAACAGAAAAGGCTGACAAAGAATTTGCATAGCACAGAGTAGGTAGAAACCAGCACTGTATGTGCCACTTTGAAAAGGAGAGAAGATGCTGTTTACACTGTTGAATGGCTGTTCCCCCAGGCCCCACTGAAAAATGGTGTGAAAGGCACATTTCTCAAGAAAAGCTCCTCTATCTCCTTCCTGGAGAGGTCTAGCCACCACTGATTATCGGATATGTATTTCTCCTAAACACTCTAAAAAGCATGGGATGTCATGCCTGGGAAGGATAAATGTAACAAGGATCTTTCACTTAATTTTTGGCAATTGGAAGGCATTGAAAGATGCTTTTCAACTACAGTCTCCTGGCATGGTATTTTTGTTTTTACAGTAAAGCCAAGGAGAATTAGGACACACTGTACTAATCTGTAAGAGCAGAGAGTACCTGCTCCAAAGCTTTATCTTCCAAGCAGACTGGACAAAACAGCATCATTTCAATTGTACAGGTGAGGAAAGGAGGAACAAGGACATTAAGTGACTCAATCAAGGTCACACAGGAATCCGTTGCAGGCCAAGGCTGAGTTCCCAAAGTCTCAGTCCTTTTAGGCACTGGAAAAAGCAATGAAACAAGAGTATGTATTAAATTTGGCACAGTTTTTTAAATGATGCATGGCTACAAGGGAACAAGAACCTCCAATCATGCTAACCCAGACACCAAAGGAACATATGAAGGAAAACTAGTTACTCACTCCACCCAATCTATCTGATCACCTTATATTTCCTAAGTTAATAAGACCTTTCTTGGCCAGACGATCCAACCCACAATTTAGATCTTATTACAAATCAGACATACTAAACCACTTTCTCCCTCCGGCTGCAGAAGATGAAAGGCCAAGCAAGCAAGGCAACATTTGGGTAACTGGCTTCATGTAACAGCGCTGGATTTTCTTAAAAGCCTCGGCATCGATTATTTTCTTTAAATAGCAATGGCTTATTGAGAAACCTTCTATCCATTTTAATGCACACGGTTTTCTCCTTCAGTAGAAAAGAAAGCAAAAACTGCCCTGCCAAGCCATATTTGTCAAAGAGTTTCAGATACCCAGTCCTGGCAAAACACTTTGAAGTCAGAGTAAGTTAACACTGGTGCTGAAGCGCTAAGAGGGGAAACTTGGAGATGAAGAGGAAATAAAGTATGGCCTGACACAGAACAATACTGGGATTCAGCTCCAGCCTGAGCCAATTTCAGCCAACAGCACAGGCCAGTGGTGCAACTTGTATGTATCCAAAGGAGCTCAAAGCTCATGGCATGCAAAGCAGCACAGCTCTCATGTGGTCTCTGCACAACTCGGGGCAAAAGGAATAAAAGGAATTAATTTCATCGAGCCAAATCACCAACACCCTACTGTTACATAAAAGCCTGTTTTCTGGGGAATGTTTCCAAAGATGGTGTCATTTGGGCTGTTTTGATTAAAGTGACATAGGTTCAAGATGAGATACACTGCAGACTGAGAAACACTCCGATTTGACAAAATCTCCCACTCCCTCTTCAATCCTCATGGCACTTGTTTCTTCCTTCCATTTGCCACATTTTCATATGGAAAACAAGTATGACAATTGCACTGCCTGGTTCTCAGATGCTAATATAAGGCTGTGATGAAAGAACTGCAGAAGGCCTTGGGGAGATGTTTAAAACAACTCAGATAAAAAGATGACTATTTAAGTTTGCCTGGGAAAGTTTCTACACATATTGGAAAACCCTTGAGGCAGGGACTGCCCTTCTGTTCTCAGTTTATAGCCAGTTGTACAAACTATGATTGCACAATTACTTTTATAAAGTTTTCAATTATACAAAGAACACATCTTACTAAGGTTTAAAACTGAGAAATAAAACCTAAAACCCCAAACCCGTTGCATTCAAGTTGCATGACCCGCTACTGCTCCATCAGCAATCCAGTCCCAACACTTTTTTACAAATTTACACCACAGTCTACACTGAACTTTTAGAACAAGCAGACACAAGCACCACAGTGCACCATAGTTAATACTTCCATGATTCAATACACATAGCCTCATTGGGCTTTCATACCTTCCCTCTTGTGTCCGTATTTTAACAGTCAGCATTCTTGGGCAGTTTCTGCATGTCTCAACGGCTTAGAAACTCAAATTCCACACCGTCTGCAGCACTGGCATTCCCCTGCTGGAAGCTACTTACCTGCAAAGCTGGCTGCATTGCACAGTGAACCAGAAGAAGCATGAACGTGGAACAAGGAGGGGAAGGAAGCATCAAAGGTGCACTGGGCATGCATAGCCTTGTGCCTTCCTTGGCTAGGGACCAGCTATGTCAAAACAAAACCAAACAAAAGCAGAGCACAAACTCTAACCTACCATAAAAACTGTAAGTAAACCACGTCTCCTTCTTTATCCAGTAAAGCATCTTCTGCATCCCAACACAAAATCCAGCTGACAACTCTCCCAATGAAAAGGCAGGGGAGTGACTACCCTATTTTACAGATAGCTCAGCTGAGCATAGGAGCCTCAAGCCACATAGCCCATCCAAGAGTATTTCACATTCAGACCTGGGCACAGGCTGCTGTTGACATTTACATTTCAAAACTTCTGTCAAGGAAATGTACAACCTTCTCCTCTTGAAAAGCTTGAGGCTTTGTGGTCCTCAAGGACAGCTCTGCTAAGAACCACTGCATCTGTACCAGACCAAGAGGAGCCCCCACAAGGCCCAGGATGACTTGGAGGCGATAGCCTAATAAGAAGCCTGATTATTCAGAAACTGCAAAACACAAAATTGTAGCAGTCTGCAATCGCCATTATTCACACCAGAGTATTTAAATTCAAGTGTTTGGCATGGAGACAATATCACACAGGTACACATCAACCTGGCCCACGCAACAACCAAGAGAAAAAGGAAGGAGCCAGCCTACAGTAGAAGATGAAGGTCTGAGCACCCAACACGGGAGAATCCACAAGGACCTCCACAGCTGCCAAGATGTCAGCCCTGTAAGGACAGATGCCCTTGGTGCAAGGTGACAAGTTCTAATCTTTCCTGTGCAAACAAGAAAAAGGGAAACACTACACACTTTCTAACGGGCAAGGCACGTCCGTCCCTTGTGATTGTGGCCTTTCTTCTCAAGGCTGCTCCAAGATACTGAACCGGTTTAAGCTGTGCACACACACACAGAGCTCACAGTGCAATTTCCTCTCACCTCACCTAATAAATCTCATGGCGCGTCTGTTTTTTCTGAACACAGTTTTTATAAGCTGAATAAACTTTATGGAAACAGTTGATCGCCAAGGCAGCCAAAACCTGGAAACTTGATGCCTGACCAGAGCCAGGCACTGCAGGCTCCAACAGATGCTCTGAGAAAGTTTAGCTTTTGCACTTCAGAAAGAGATCCCTCTTGCTGGCCTGCTCCCTCTGCAACCAAGGCCCCTGACTTACTGGCTCTGAAAGCTTTTAATTTAGCTTATCCTGAAGACCCCTTCCCCTTGTGATCACAGACAGGACAGAATCTTTCCACCCTTCCCAGCTCAGAGCACATCCTACGATTCACCCTTTGCTTTTTCACTGCAGTGTCTTGTTAGTACACTAGCAACAATATGAGGGTTTCAGCAACAACTCAGGAGCCTTCAGAAAGCCATCTCACATTTCTGCAGAAGCATCAGAGAAGCTTCCCTTAAGCAGGGGCTTTAGCATAGTTGCTTAGGGCAGCTCAGAGTTTAACAGAGGCAACATCATCCAGATCATGATCGTGCAGCAACCCTTGGGCTACGCTGACAAGCATGTACATGAACAAGAAGTACTGGGAAGGTAATTTACACAGTCCTGACCATCAGTTAGTGTAGTTTTTACAGCTGGAGAGGGAGGAGGCAGTATCATGTGAAGAGACAGACCACCTCTAAGCACTCCAGAGGCCCTTGTTTGGAAATCTGTCCCCTACAGCTAATTTCAAGATCACTTAAAACCAAAAACGGTAGCTCACGAATAGATCCTTTAGCCTGAGAGCCCGTTTTCCAAGCAAAAACCGTGGTACCAGTTAAGGCCAGGAACTTCTGCAGCAACTGACGTGCAGCGTGAGCCAACGCACCCTTCCGCTCCCCGGGGAGGAGCATCACCCGCAGGTGAGGTCATGCACGTACCTTGGAAATGAGCTCATCGTGGTTGGCAAGGTGAGCCCTGCAGTGAATGCAGCTGTAGGTCCTGTGGCACGAAGGCAGATATGCCTGGAAAGTCTTGGACCTTGTCATCTTCACCATTGGAGCCACTGAGCGCTGTGTGAACTCTGGGGTGGCCCAGGAGGCACTCCCACAGGACGGGTCGCACGGGAAACACCGGAAGACGCAGGTAAAGGCCGTGGTTTGGCAGGGGATGGGTGTGGGGCAGGCTCCACACGCTGGTGACTGCTTCAGAGGAAGAGAGCTGGGCAGAGGCAGCGGGGGACTTCACGCAAACCTAAGTTCATAAAAGAAAAGACAGGACACTCAGCTCACAAAGGTGACAATGGTCTCTTAGCCCACAGGAGGATCTAGGGTTCAATCAAGAGAGCAGGGAAGAGTCAGAGCAGCCAGGAGGCAGGTGTGATGCCTGCGGATTAGACCAAGAACAGTCTTTTATTCACAGCTCAGCCACCGACATGCTGACTGCCCTCGCATCTTCCCGCTTTTGTTATCTACCATCTTCCTATTACTCCAACGCTCGCAATCTCTATTCATTCTTCCAGCACTTAATGGATTTGGAAATGACTACAGAGGTGCTAAGGAGATAATTTTCATCAAGCCTAGTCTCCCAAATACCGCTGGGGAGCTGCACACGTCAAGGTCCAACTCCGCACCACCCCTCAGAGAAGGTGGGCTCTGAGAGCCAGAGAGAACGTCGGGGCCCAGCGCCAGCCCTGCCTGTCCCCTGTGACTCACTGGTGCGACACTCCGGAAGCCCGCAGGAAAGTCGGGAGCTGGGCATGGGTTTCCTCAGCCACCAGGAAAGTACAAAACCAAACTAGTCACCAAACCAGTTCTTCTCTCCATTCTGCCCTAGTTCCCACATGGGAAATGGAGGATTACTTCATTACACTCCTTTATAACTCCCTGCAAGCTCTGAAGGTGGAGGCTACTCTATAAACTGTACTCTAGTATTTTATTTTTTTTCTAACTTGTAACATCCGACAGCAGTTTAAGCAAGGGGCAGCCTCTGAAGACTATTCTTGATAGCAAGAGACAGTTAAAAATGCAATTCAGGATGGAAACACCTTTTTACAATCTGACATCATCCCACAGAACACATGCAGCTCAGGTCTGGCTCTCTTTTGGGGAGAAATCACTTTTTCAGATCCCCCATCATAAGCCTTACCAGCTACTGATGTTTCTTCTGAGGATGGATGAAGCATAAAGGATAAAGGAAACAGCTCCCCTCCCTCCCTGATACATGGCGTGCATGCATGCTCTAGAAATTAATCATGAACTCTGGCTGCTCCTCCCACGAGGATTTTCCTTTCCATAAAACATGTGATTCTGTTCAGTTTCTAAGTTTGTACTTTGTGTCTCAACTACTGGAACACCACCAACACTCCCCACCCCCAAATAGGAAAACCAAGAAATAAAACCCCCACACCTGACCTCCTTCTGAAGTGGACAAAACAGAAAAGTACAAAAGCTTAAGAGCTGGTCTCTAAGCCAGTATGAGTAACTCGTCTGAAGCACAGCTGATGATCTTCCAGGTCAGAATAAAACCAGTCCAGGTCACGACGCTGCTACGCTGCTAAAATAGCTCCCTGGACTTTGTGTGCTAACCTGGCTCTGCTGCTGCTCAGTAGGATACACCTTCCCAGAAAAAGCACCAGCCATGCACCTGGCTCAAGGTATGCTGCAGAGAACGGCTGGACTGGAGCTGTTACAAGCAAATACACCTCTCTGGTTTACTAAAGGGGAAAGAGTTGAAACAGCAGGATGGAAATCCAGAAGTCAGTCGGGGAACTGAAGGCAGGGCCCAGGAAAATTGCTGTAGGAAGCAATCCTGCAGAACTCATACGCATCCCGTTTAGATGATGTCTTCTGCCCAGTGTTAGCATTGGTCACAAGTAGCTCACCGTGACAAAACCATCCAAGTCATTCTTGAAAACAACAACAAAAATCAGACTGTGAACCTGTTACTGCTGGTTGCTGGAAAGCCTCCCGCATGATCATCGTCAGAGAGCGAGATCTGCAAAAAAACCTCATCGCTTGGGTACTGAAGTGAACTAAAGTTTCCCACTTAGGGAAACCTCTGTCTTCATCACTTCTGCTCCTAAGCAATTGTTGAAAAAGAAGATTCAAGGTACCCACGTTGCTTTAGTGTTTCTGAAAGCATTACCCACTGAACCCACTGCCGGCTGGACAATCCCAAAAGTCAGGCATGCTATCTGCAATCTTCCTAGTAAACAGTTCCTACAAGCACAAGACTGGAGGGCTGTCATAGGCTCACACACGCACCAGTTGGTGCAGTCAAAGCTTCATTACATTATGACCATCCACAGTGCTCAACAGGAGGAAAATTCCAGTAAGACAATAGGATACCCATTTTTTTCTTTTTCTGAAGTACTTTTCTTCAGTTCTCCAGGGCAGAAGCTCTCCCTTACAGTCAAATGGGGGGGGGGGGGGGGGGAGGTCTTACTCATCCGGCAAACTGCTGATAAAGCGTATCTATCACAATCATAACAGTCAGCACTTACATAGCACTCTTCATCCTCAAAGCTCTTTGCAAACACTAATCAGATTAACCTTTTCCAATTAAAGCTACAGTGAGAGCTTTGGAAGACCCATCCTGACACAGAAAGGCTCGCTTCTCAGCTTAGTAGGAACTAAATCTCCTCTTTTTCAGTCCAAAGGGATCTTGCTGGGAATTTATCTGGCCAACCTGTAGCTAAGCAGACTGCCTGGGCGCTATTTGGTACACAGCTGCATCTCTGGATTTCAGCAAGATTTGTCTTCTACAAATTCTACTTCTAATTGGAGAAGTCAGGCAGTCTTCACCAGCATCCTGCCCAAGTTCTCCACTTGCACCAGGATTTTGTCAAAACCGAGTGAAGTTTTGTATTAGACAGCATTGTTTTCTGCTCCAGGGTAAGGAACACTTTGAGGACTGAACCCTAAACTTGCAACAGGGCAGAAACAACATGCAAAACAACACAAATCCTTCCTTATTTTCTGCTGATCTAAGTAAAAGCAACACATCCCAGCCTTCCTGAACTAACCAAGTGCCACCTTTACAGTCACAAGACAACAGAACCATCCCCAAATTCCAAACCCCTGCTTCAACAGCTGATATGCTACATGCCAGCCTTAACACATCTCAGAACCTGGAATTTGTGAGCCATGTGCCTTGTCCTCCAAGTGCACGGAAGCAGGAGACTAAGTGTGCTCTTTCTGGGGCCAAATGCAATTGGATTCCAAGGCAAACTACCAAGCCCTGTCTGAAAGAAACAGATTACACAGGACAGACCATCTGGAGGAAAGTGCAAGGAAGGACTGGCAATCACTTTACCTGATTTCTGAATGAGAAAACAGGCTGTGTCTAAATCTTAGATTTCATTGATTTTTAAGGAAACTGCGCAATGCCCTCTCCTTTTCTTCAGCACGGATAGGTAAATGTACCAACCACCAGTTTTACTACTTCCCTCCCACACTGTCCTGCCAAACACATCTTTTCTGATCGGCTGCCCAGCACTGCAACACAACAGCTGAAGAAAGCAGTCTACAGGCATCCTCAAAGCCAAATGGAAACGTAAATGATACCTGACCAGAATAATATAATTCGTTGTTTGCTGACCCCTCTTGTCCAGGCCTCCCAAGCATCAACGCTTTAGAACGAGTAAACTAGGAAATACTACAACTGCATTTATCTAACTGAGAAATGAAGACAGGCACGCACAAAAAATTATCTGCTGCATGCAGCTTTCTGCAAAAGCATTTCATGAGCTTTCTTTTATTCAACCTCGTAACACATTTAACATCAGCAAAAACATTTGCCCTTTTAGAAGTGGACAAAAAAAAATATTCAAGTAAGAAGATACTAGAGCCTAGATTAAGATGAATTGCAATTCCTGTTCTCAGTACTGTGGTGAGACAGCAAACCAAATTGATCTCTTTGCTTAAGGCAGGGGAGAGAGTAAAGATTTGTGAGCCAAGATCTTGGTGGGAACCCTAGGTAAGAAACTGCCTTGAAAAAAAAACTTCAGTTAAGTTCATATACAGTAGCCATACCTTATAAAGGCACTACCCTTGTACAGCTGTCAGCCCAACTGTGGCTTGTGTGCACCATCTACCAAGAGCTCTGTCCTCATCATAGCAAGGCTGAGGAAGGAAAACCAATAGGAAATGCATTCTTACATCCATGAGCACAGCTAGTAGCTTGTAAGGACCCATGTCTGTCTTGAATATCATCTTGAAATGTATTAAACAGTATCCGTGGCTCTCAGCAATGCAAAAACCACCCACCTGTATTTTTTCTTTTTCCTAGTAACAGATAAATTTGAACTATAATACATTTAACAGCTAACAGTGCATTCCTTCTACTGTAGAACAAAGGTGTGGGGACGATTTCAGGCTGTGCCTCTGGTTTTTCAGAAAGATGAGTTCATGTTCATTAACCTTGCTGACAGCGGGCATTAGTGGAGTCATTCCATTCACTTTAATAAAAAAAATTATGAAAAAAGGTTTGATTAGTTTATCATTGTGCCCAATATTGTTAGAGAGATTAATATCTGTCAGCAGCAACATAATCCTGTATTTTCATTTTATTCTTCAAGAGAAGTTTATCTCTGGGATGGACACACTCAAGTCTATGGAACAGAAATCTGTGCATATGAATTAGTTCACAAGAATTCAGAAAATTGGTTTAGTCAAAAGGGAAGAATTATAGGGAAAAAGCTTATCAACATGATTTACTGTGGTTACTGGTGAGAGAATCAGCTGAATGTACTGCTTGCATGCACGGTGTATGTTGGGACTGCCCTGCTTAATCCTGCCAAGTTTCATTCTGGCAGGACAAACAACAGGTTTGTTGGGTTTGTAGGTTTGTTTTATGGATTATTTGATTTTTAAGATAAACTTTAGTCCACTGAATACTTACTAGAACATAGCAAATGCTATAGAAAGCTGCCTGTAGTAGCTCTGAAAAAAGGCCATCTATTTTGAAACTCAACCTTTCTTCTTCAGCATCTCTTCTCATTAATATAGAAAGAGCTAGAGATGTACTTATGTTGAGTGCAATGAAAGCACAAGAGGAATCAGGTTTGGAGAGTTTTCAGCTTCTACAAGGTCACAAACTGCAGCAGCCTGCGTTGCTCCGGGGTCTTAGCATGATTATAAGAAAATGCTTGAGGTAAGCACGCTTACTTACAAGGGTTTTCTTGACATGGGAACTGCCTTAATGTCACTTAATGCATTGCGGTTTGAAAGAAGAAGGCTAGTCTCCGAGATGATACGCTGAAATTGGAGTCTGGGTTTAATGCCCAGTTTTGCTTCCCTATGGAATAGAAGTTAGTGTCCGAATGTGAGGTGCTGGACCCTCACAGACACCTGGCACAGCAAAAGAGCTTTCATGCTCTGATGATGGAGTACCGCAACAAAAGATCCTCGATGGGGCAGTCCTGGAGATCCTCGCTACCACACGGGACTGCAACAGCTTTGGAAAAGACGAAGCCAGATCATCTGAAGGTAGGAGGGTAGGATGTACACTGTGAAAGGCCCTGAAAGAAAGGATGACCATTCTGAATTTAAACACTGAACACAAGGAAAAGCCAAGAAAGAAGTTTAAATAGCACATGGGCGTAACACAATGTACCTTTACTCCTTCAGTATCAAGTTTCTGAAATGCACCAATTTCAAATCCTTGATGACACTGCACACATGCACACATGATGACATGCTCAGCAGTACTAGCATGATCAACAAAAGTCATTACTGATACATGAACTCTAAGTGTCCTTCTCTAACGCCTTCGCTCCTGCAGCTCATTCTCCAAACCCTGCAAAGTCCTTGGAGATGGGAAAATAACAGGAGAGATGGTGGAAGACGGCCGGCAGGAATCCTGTGCATTTACTTTTATCAGATACATGGACACAGCTGCAATACTAGTAGTAGCAGGGAGCAGGTTTCTCACTTAAGACTGCCTCCAACCAGAAATAACCCTCTTTATTCCCCTGAATACCTCCTAGCAAGCCACTTCACTTCTGCGGGCCCTAGTTCTCTCTTCTGCACACTGGAGGCAGCACCCTTCACTGCTAGGCAGCACTTCATCACTCTGGGAAAAAGGACCTGGATGGATGGATGGATGGATGGATGCAAAGAGGCAATACAGCTGGCAAACAGTACTGCAGACAATTGCCAGGAAACCACTAGAGGGCATCCAAAAGAGATCCAGTGGGAAGCAATTAAAGACGATCTGGCCATAGTGAATCCGGGACAGGCAGGACGCCAACCACGCTGCACCTGCCATGCTCCACATAGCATAGCCAGCCTGTCAGGAAAAACATCGGCGTTATTATACTGCTGAACAGCTATCAATACTAAACCTGTCAAAACTGTCACTGCACATTATATTAATCACATTTTAAAGGTTGGGTTTTTTGGGGGGGTTGTTTTCTTTTTTTAAAAACCAGCAATATGTCAGTCCATGGTCTATCACAACTCTTCATGTTGAAAATACACTCAGCACCCCTACAACAAACTTAGTCTCTCTGATGGAGAGGCTTTCTATGAAGACAACATGGAAGGTACATAAAAATGAGTTGAACCTTAAAAGGAACAAACAGCAAATCTTCAAAACTCATTTTGGTTTGGAATTGTTTTGAAGTCTCTCTAGCTTTGTCACTGTACACACTATTAATCCATAACTTATTAAAACCAAAGTAATTATTGTTTCAAATTTTTCTTCACATAGTTGATTTGCCTTCTATCAATTTGGAGATTTAAAATTTTAATTTAGAGATTTTTACATTTTAAAGTTTCACTTTTTTTTTTTTTTAAATAACATCCACGCCAGTGCATTTCCAGGTTCTCAAGTGCAACCGTGTGGTGAGAAGCAAGGCCAGAGGACCCCTGCGTTCAAAGCAAAAGCTTTCTTGTACTGAACTGCAGCGCACACCTGACTGGGGAGCGAAGGAACAGGTTAAAATAACCTGGTGAATGAAGACAGTGCAGAGATGCTTCTTTCCTGGCAGCAGATTACAGAGACCAGATGACCACGGGAACTTTCTGACTTTATTTACAGATCTAAAGCTGGACTCAGCCCGTTCAGCGTCAGAACTGCTAACTCATCTCTACCCACAATTCAGAACAAAGTACGCTGTTCAAAACAATCCACTCAGACATGCCACAGACACCACTGGCGAGTGGCAAAGGGAAATCATCCTGGAAATTTTAATCAAATTCTTCCCTTCACAATTTCATCTCAAAAGGCACAGGACAGCCAGGACAGATATCGTTTCACAGGGCTGCCTTCAAAATTTGTTACCTTTTCTGGGCCTGTCTCTGAAACCACATGAACGTGGACTGCAAGATTCAGCCTCTACCGAGGAATGACTGACACCTCTGGCTGAATTCTCTTCCCACTCTCTGACGAGTTGCCTGGCAGCAATATCTTTGCAATGCAGAAGAGCCTGCACAGCTGATAACAAGCAGCATGGCAAGTGTTATAGCTGCAAGCTGTCCACCTTTGCTTTGCAGGTACACCCCACCACAGCTGAATTCAATAACCAGTTACAACAGAGGCCGATGCGCATCACCAAATGCAGGAGGAAACATTCATGCAGAAAAGCATCGTGGCTGGCCAAGACACACGTGAAACAAGCCAGCGCTTACTTTTGTTCCTACCAGCAAGTCCCACTTGTGCCACAAATAAACAAAAACAGCAAGGCTGAACTAATTTAAAACACAAATTACTCCATTTCCTCCCTTAACATTTTGCAGAAACTCATGCCAGCATCCCCCACAACGGGGTAACGCTCCTTCCTTTGAAGTGGCCAAGCAGGTATGATGCACTCGACTGAGACCACAGCAATGGCTCAAACGAACTGTAAGATGAAGCTCTTCAATTCACACCCATCCTTCTGCTCAAGCAAGCTACACATTCAATGTGACCACAGATCAAGGACATCATCCTTTGCCAGTATTACACATATACAGTGTTCTACAACATGAAAGCCGACCCTCACCTTGCTATTCCAGTACCAACCTGAACAATAGACATCAAGGAAAAGTTCTTCCCATCCAAATGGCCAATTTTACTGACAAAATGGAAACACTCTACCTTCTCAACTTCTCTTCCTCATTTTTTTTAATTGTAGAACAGTTCAGCTATCCAAATCATCTCATGTCATTACATTTGTTTTGGTGTGCTCCTTACATTCCTCTATTATCTTCCTTCTTAGCAAATGTAGGTATGACGAGGATTCAATTAATCTGGTCTGCTAGATGGATCATCTGTTTCCCTGATAAAGGCTGGGTACTGACAGGGAACACTGTGAGAACATTTATCTATCACCAAGTATCCTTCCAATATCCTCTGAAGTCATTTGTAGTTGAAAGAAGGATTTGCCACAGCTGCCTGTCATGACTTGCTACATGCAAGCTCCCCTTGTCAAATCCTGTAAGTTTTCATCTGCGCACGCAACCCATCTGCTCAGAGGGCTCTTCCCAGGAGCATCTTTTAACTAGCCTCGCACTGCCCAGAAGCACAGCTGTCACAGGAGAGACAGCGACTTCATTTTCTACTCTGGTACATCTGTCTCTCTTCTGAGTAAAGCTACGGATAAGATGCGGAATTCTGACCCATCTCTGCCAGTAACACTTTTTATGCAACAGCTACCATATTAACGAGGTACGTACCTTCCGTGGCAGTTCAGTCAGCATCCCTCTAGCTTTCACTCAGCAACCCACACCTCAAAGGCACAAAGTCAGATGAAAATTTATAGCTTGAATCTTCACATGACAGATACTTTATAGCTAAATCTACTTTAAGATGGTCAAGTCAGCTGTTACCTTGCCAGTTCCTGTCACTAGTTCCTCCTGGATATCCTCGCTACCCTGCATGTTACTGCCAAGGTATGTGAACTGACTCATCTCTTACAGTTCTGTGCCTACTGACACGTGCTTGCACTGGGAGTACCTGGGATTCTCGTTAAGATTTCCCCCATACACAGTTAATTAGTAACTCCATCTTTTTTTGTGATGCTGGACAATCTGTTTTTAATAACATGTTGCTTGAGCCATCCTTTAGCAATATTTCATCAGTGAAACTTCAATCTTCCAGAGTTCTGTGGCAGAGCTGTGCAATGCCTGGGTCATACCATGCTACATTTTTGTCCTCATAGTGAAGCCACTGCCAATATGAAACAGGAGAAGTGAGACCGCAGCTTTTGACACCGCTCTGCCTTCCCTCTCTGTGGATCAAAAAGTTCTCTGAAGGGCAAATTCAAAACATCCTCAGCTTTTGAAACTTTTAATAGCCTTTGCCTGACCTTGGGAGTTTAGCTCTATACAAGTCACAATGGCAGTAAAAAAAAAAAAAACCAAACGCAAATAGCTACTTATTTTTGTGAGTCAGCAAAACATCACACCTTTTAACACGCTACACCAACACTGGAAGAGGTGTGAAAGAAACTATTCCTAACTGGATGTGTAAGCCTGCGCAAAGAGACCGGAAAGCAGCTCTTACGGGTTGCGCTCCCTTAACTTCCAATGACTCACATTGCCTGGCACTATCATTTGTTAAAGCAAGAGTGAAGCAGGGATAATAGCTATTTACTAAAAACAGAGGAGTGTGATTAGCTTTAATTAGCATTGTCAAGTGACTTGAGATTGTCAGGTACAAGATGTGGGAGAACTAAGTCTCATTAATTATGTTATTTCCTGCAGCCTTAAGTGGCTTGGCCAGTCTAGTGACGCTTCCGGAGACGAAGCTGCTCCCGATGTCCAACACATCCCGCATCAGCGGCTGAAAACACTCTCAGACAGGCCAAGCGGACGTGGCTACAGAGCAGAGTTACAAAGCCAGAACACAAGAACAATCAGCTTATGTACTGCAAGAGAACTACCTGCCCTGACAAACGAGGAACAAAAAGGCAAATAAGACATGGAAGAGAACAGACTCAGAGAGAACCGACTGCCAAGCTTCACGGAGGATGAAGAGCAGGGACCAATGCAGGCAACAGGGAGCATACCTGAGGCCCAGGACTCAGCACTCCTGAGCAGCAGCCCACCTGGAAAACTGTATTTACTTCCCCCCAAAGAAGACACACTATAAAGTGTCTTTGTTTTGCAGAAAAAGAGAGATCCAGATCCTCAATCGGCATCACACCATCAACAGACAAGCTGATTTACCAGCTAAAAATACATTCTAAAGGACTGGAAAATCCTTGAGTCAGAACAGTCCATTCTCTTCTATGGACTTGCCTTGGCTTCTGGAAGGAAAAGGAAACCTATCCTTAGCCTTTAGTTACTGCAATGAGATCCAGAAGACAAGATCTCCAATTTAACAAGCACCGAAAAGACGGAACATCCTGAAGGACCAACTTACAGGTCTCTGCCAAGGAGGGGAAAAAAAAGGAAGCAGTGTATTTTGTTATGGATTCAAAGCAATACATACACTCTGCCGCATCATTCTGCCTCAAACATAACTGATCAGCTTCAGAGCAGCTAAGAGAACCGAACTCTCAGTTTCTCCATTCCAGACTCCACTTTGTGATCCCTCCTGAAGCCCACTGCTCTAGCACTTCACAGCTGACCTCTAAAGAAGGCTCTGCTTAAGTTCAGGCAAACAAAGGTTTGCCAGTTAATGAACAAAGCCCAATGAAAGCTTTACTGGCATTTCAAGAGGCTTCCACACACATGGTCAAAGGCAAGGCCATGATGCAAGAACAATAAATAAATGGTTTTTACTCCTCTGCAATCCTTGCAATGCTTGTGTAGTACCACACTAGATCAAGGAGCTCCCACTTTCTAAACTGCTAGCCAGGACCTACACCAGAGTGACCAGTTCCTTAATTAAATTCTCTCTCAGCAACAGGTATTCAACCCATGAGTCAAGGATCCTTTGAGGGAATGTGGATTTACAGGTAGTGATGCTGTCTTCCTCAACACAGCCCCGACTCAACCACCCACACCAAACAGCAAAGAAAGGAAATCACTTATTCAAAATCTGTGGATCCAGAGGACAAAAGAGAGCTCAATGACCAATACAGTTTTACCAGTTATCCTGATGCTGGCACCACGAAAGAGACACCTGCAAAAAAGCTAAAAAAAAAAAAAAAAAAAAAAAAAAGCAGCACTTGACACCATCATCATACGAAAGCAATCTCTCTGACCTCCCTAAAGCATTTCCAACTCTAGCTTCCAAGCACAAGGCTCACTTTTAAATGGTCTGTCAGCATAAAATGAAAATTAGGAATACAGTGAGAAAAGGAGAACATCTTAGTTCTCTATTCAAGCAGTGCCCGTTACACAGCAAACAATGTTTACAAGAAATGAGACGTAGGGATCCCAACATGATGAGATCTTAAACAAAGTCAATGGGAGTGCTCTGCAAGAACGAAGTCACAAAATACATCCTCTCCAGGCAGAATCCTCTCATGGATTATAAGCAGCGCTCTTAGTATCTGCTTGTTTACAACTGCCTAACTCAGCAAAGGCCTCTCTGTGCTACCCAGCACAAGCTTTAAGTAACTGTAAACACATTAGCAGAATATCCTTATCTGGAGCACGTAGTAGGCCCTGAGGAAGGTAATGTCAGGAAGGCAGGTGTACCGTCCCACCCTTGGCTTAACTGCCGTCTGCAAGCTAAGAACACAAGTTTGACAGGCCTTCCTCTTTCTGTATTTTAAGACAGAGGCTACAAAAAAGTGGGGACAGATTCACTCCACCACATTTTGGGAGAAGGGGGCGAGGATTCAACTTCTTTTCCTACACCACCGAAAGCACATTTTCAACTGGCACATTCCAAATTCCTCCGGCTTCAAAAACCAGCATTAAAACCTGAAGCTACAGACCCATAGCTCGCTCCGTGGCTACTTCTGTCATCTCAAACTTCTCTGGCTTTTCTGGATCAAACCCGTGAGTTTCTGTGGAGAAGCATAAGACAAGGGACCCTTGACATTTCGCTCTCTGCCCTGGAACCTTGGCACAGCGCTCCGCCTAAGAGGAAGCTGCTACACACTTAACCAGAGGCCCGAGTAACAACACAGACCCACAGAGCCAACCCTGCTCCCTGCGGGGCACCGGTTTCAATGCAGCACACGCAGCAGCCGCCTGCCCTCAGCGCTAGATGCTCTCTCCAGGCGGACCCAGGTGCCCTGCAGCTCTGCCACACCAGGCACCGTGTCACTCCTGCAGCAGCGAGCCCGGCCTGCCGGTGGGAAAGGCCCGGTCCGCCGGGCCTCGGTGCCAGCACACGGGGCGGGGCGCTGCCCCCCGGCCGTGCGGGCTGCGGGTCAGGAGGTGCCCGCAGCACCCGGGAATGCTGCCCTCCCCTAGGGCCGCAAGCCTCACAGCTCCGTGCCAGGCACGGCCCTCACCGCGCTTCCCGGCTGGCGTGAGGGATTTACCGGCTGCAGGAGCCGGCCGGTGGGGAAGGACCGTCCCCCGCCCCTCCTCCGGCGGTCGCCGGGCACGGCCGGCCCCTGCCCCGCTCCCGCGGGTCCCGCCTGTTGCTCTCCCCCGCTGGACGCGCCCGGCGAACCCCCGCGCCCGGGGCACCCTCCCGGACTCGGACCTGTTGCCCTCCCCGCCTCCAGCCCCTCGCCCGGCCCCGCAGACAAAGGCCGCCGCTCGCCGAGCCCGACTCGCGGCTGCCGGCCCCCGGCCCCCCCGCCAGGCAGCACGGCTCCCCTGAGGAGAGCCCGCCGCACCGCGGGGCCGCCCGCCCGAGGGAGCACCCCCCGCCCCCGCCGTTCTACCGCGGCCGTGGCGGGGGGGGGGGGGGGGGGAAACGTGACGGGGCCACGGCTGTGGCGCAGCTCCGAGCGGCAGCCCGGCCCCGGCCCCCCGCCCCGGGCCGCCCCGCCGCCCGGCCCTCGCCCCCCGCCGCA
The DNA here is from genome assembly GCF_023638135.1 of Falco biarmicus. Taxonomy (NCBI): domain Eukaryota; kingdom Metazoa; phylum Chordata; class Aves; order Falconiformes; family Falconidae; genus Falco; species Falco biarmicus. Next base: position 17,714,999 of record NC_079288.1, read on the forward strand.
CTCACTCGCCGCGGCGCGGCCGCCTCGAGCGCGTCCCCAAGCGCAGACGGAGCGCGGCGGCTGACGCGCACCAGGCAGCCCCGCAGCGCCCTCCCCCTCCCGCCGGCTCCCTCCCCTTATAGCCGGTCCGCGAGCCTGCTGGCCCTGAGCGGCACCGCCGCGGGCCAATCGCCGCCCGCTGGCACATAGCAACACCCCGCCAGTTGGCTGCGACCAGCCGCAGCCCATTTTTTTAAAACCAGTCAGAAGGCGAGGACAGCGGAGCGCTCCCGCCCCCGCCCCCTCCCTCCCCGGGCGCGCACACACACACAGGCGCACGCAGCGGCCCCCCGCCCTCCCCGCGGCCGGCCTCGCGCAGGCAGCAGCTGGGAGGCGGCAGCCAATGGGAGCGGCCCTGGCGCTGCCGGCGTGGAGCGCGCGGGGGGAACAACAAACAGCTGCGCTTCCTCTTAAAGGCGCCGCTCCCGCGGGTGGAGAGGGAGAGACGGGGCGGGGGGGGGGAAGGACCCGCTGTGGCACCGGGGTCCCCCCACGGGGAAGGCCCCAGTGCCGGTGGCGAGCGGCAGCAGGCGGTGGGTGGGTTGTACCCGCGCGACAAAGCGGTACCCGCCTGCGCGGAGGATGCGCGGGGCACTGCACCAAGGCTGCCGCAGCACGCATGGGGGACACCGCAGCCCGGGACCACCCCGGCACCGCTTTAGTTCAGTGACCCGTTGTGGTCCCTCCAGCCTCTAGTCCCCTAAACCGCCCCAGTTTGTCCCTGTAATTGTCATAAAGGCTTTAATTACAGTGGTGCGGGGCGGAAGGAAGCCCTTGGCAGGGCCCGGGGGCGGTAGGGAAGGGGGGCAACCGCAGGCCCTTTCGCCTGTTATTTCTGTCTGCACCTGCCGCCCCCGGCTGGAGCCCCCAGCTGCTACAGAGCCCCCAGCCCCACCACCCTGCTGCCCCCGCAGTGGGCCAGGGCGCTTCCACCACCGTTAGCTCCACTGCCAGGACATGCCACGGCACCTCCATCAGCACGAGGACTAACTGCAAATGAAGCTAATGTCATATTTCTCCTGGAAATCTCCATTAGCTTCATCCCACTGCTTACCATCACTTTTATTTATTTTTTTCTCAGTGGCGATCCTGGCCATCTCCTACCCAACCTTACTGCAAACCCCAAGGTGTGCACGTCCATACGTGCACACAACACGCACACGGCAGGGCACAGGCACACAGCTAAGCCAGAAAAAAGTGCAATTAAATGCAGCCACCTCACCACACTGTAATTAAGACACAAAACGGCACGCACCTCTGTATGAGCTCCTCTGATGGCTCCTCACCGCAGGTTTTGTAGCTCCAGCAAACGATGGCGCAGGCATGGCACACTGCTCTGCCAGCGCTGGTACCGTCCTTCCGCACTGTACCAAATGCAGTTTTAATAATGTGTTCTACATGCCCTTTCCTCACATCAAAGGATAAATGTTACGTATCTTATTGGATAAAATCTAGTTGCTTTATGAGTTTATTCTTGTTCTAACACTCTACCACATTAGCAAGTTCTTAAAGAGTATTTTCAGCATTTCTCTAGTAATTGGTAATTACTGATAACTGCAAAGGCAATGTTCTGTTCCGTGTTTTAAATGTATGGTCTCTAATACACAGTAAGTAAGGGGCGATATGAGGTAGTATTTCTCTTAGTTATTAGATATTCCACTAGTTATTAGTCTTTTTTGTTTTATTACATGTGGGTAGAAAACCAACCTTCTACTTCACGATATGAAGTAGTTTTCTTCCACACAAGCAAAAGACACCCTGATCACTTTACTAAAAGTGATGCCAGCTAACTAAGGGATTCTATAGATCAGATTTTAAAATACAAAATTACTTTCCCCCCCCATAAGCTAATGGTACTACCAAATACAATTTAAATACACTCTTAACGAAGATTCAAGCACCATGGTAGTTACTAGCCACTAAATACCAAAGGAAATTGCCGTGTTACCTTTAGACGGCTACAAGAGCAGCAGGAGCCTACTTTAAGGGCTTACTTCAAGCTTCTTCTTTTCTTAGATAACCTCCTTCCTCTCCAAGCCCAGCAGCAAGAGCTAACACATCAGGTTTTTAGACCATTTCACCGGTGCTAAATGAAGCTGTATTTAACAGATCTAGACAAGGCTGCCTGCAGGAAGTGGTGAAAAAGTCTGCTTGAACTTTAAATCACCGCGACTTCTGAAAAGTAAACACAAGTACTCAGAGTTGAAACCATCAGCAAAATAAATTTACACATCATCAAGAGGCTGCCACATAACAGTGAATACTCACCCACCCACTCCGCCAAAAGTGAGTTGCGCAGCAGAATTTTCAGTTTGCTAATAAAAATACATTATTTGCAAGAACACCCAGATTCTTTACAGATATACAAAGCTCTCTGTTGTAATAAGCTTGATTTAGGATGGTGGTTAATTGGAATTACCTTGATGTAAGTTCAGCACGACCATGGAAATCTAAGGGTTCACACAGCTTTGAACATAGAAAAGACAGACCATAAAAAGGGCGAAATTTCTTCTTTAAACTATGTGCTAATCCCTGTGACTTATGAAAACTGGAAGCTTTTTAGGGGTAACAGTGCTTCACTATCAGCATTTCACTCTAGAAAAATAAAATGCTAGTTAGGTCCTAGTTACTGTCTTATTGAAGCTTCAAGTCACATTTTCACATTTGATTCTGCATCACTGTTTGGTTGCAAACTTCACGAGCACAGCTTAATCAGCATCATTGAATACTTACACTGGGCTAAGCTTTTGGGAAATTTATTCATTTTAAAAAAAATCTGAATATGGGATCTAAACTGACAACTTAGCTTTCCAGTGAACAGCTAATGAGGATTTTTAATTTCTCTGTTCGCAGACATCCATTTTTTGGAGCCTGAACAGCACAGCTAGTGTTTCCCTGCTCAGTGGCTGACATCAGTTTCAACTTTTATTATCATTTAGACTAGAAAAGCCTAACTGATAGAAAACATCACTGACTGGGGCTAACTTTTGCCACGGCAATATTGAGAGGGGGGGAAAGTATCACATCACTCATGGAATACTGCCTCAACATTTTTAGTGCTGCATTAGAATTGTTACTTAAAATCTAATAAAAGCCTGTTTCTCAGCACTGCCAAATTTTATGTGTAGCTGGTGTTACTGGCCTTGTAATCATGACTCCTTGCCTAATACTGCCTTTCTTCTTTGTTTGTAAAGTGGGGATACTTTGAACTTTTTTCAGACATCAGGAAACAACATCTTCAAGTACTTCAGATCAAACAAAAGTGCTTTCATCTATTAACAGCAGTAGGTTTTTCCCCCCCCACTTGCAACGTTTTTGGTCCAACAACAAAACAGCAGGTGGTCCCAGTGCTTCATCACATCCCCCAAAATCACCGAGAGATCTGTGATGCTGTGTAACCCTCACGATCTATTGTGCGCTGATCACCCCTCTTGCTTCCCACAGCAACACTCCGCAGCTTACAATGAGCAACCAGACCACCGTAAACCCACTGTCCAGCTCAATCAGCCCCAGAACCTGTGAGGGAATGAGCACCAGCTCCTGCAGTCCCCCACCCGCTGCAACCACTGGGCAGAGCTGGCTGGAGGACCGAGCCACCAGCAGGGCTGTGGCGCCCCCAAGTGGCGAGTGGGAGCAGGACAGGCAGGAACCCACCCGTCTGGGTTGGGGAAGGTTTTGTGGCTTTTGTTATTCTGCCCTCAGCCTGCTCCTCGCATTCCACGCAGCCAGGAAAACGAGCCGTTCTCCACGCACGCAGGACCATCGCAGGGACAAAGAGTCTCTGAGATTTGTACCAACACCAAGGATCTCGCTCAGCAATGTAGAAAGTATGCCCTGAAAATAAATGAGAATCGCTGCACCTCAAGCCTTCTTGCTTCGGAGGAACCAAGATCTGAATATTCTGTTTGAGCACCAAGCCTCTGTACTGCAGATTTATGACAGGTTACACAACCTGAAGTGATCGTGGACAAATACCTTCCATGTTAAAAGAGACGTGAACATTCATTAATGCTTCCCAATTCCCTGTTCTGGTTTACTAGCCATTTAGAACATGTATTAAGAAATAAAATACTGCCCAGAGCAATCTGGGGAATTCTTTCACCAGCCTGCCAAAATCCTTTAAGTTACTAAATACTGTCACGTACAAAACCCCCACTTCACCTCTTTTACCTAACATGAAGCCTCAAGGCTTTAAAAATTACACTTGACCTTAAAACCTAGTATTTAATATAATTTAATGGAAATCTGGTAGGAAGCTGGAAATTTACCCTCTAGGGCGAAGGGAAATGTTCACCCACTTACCATCTGAAAAAGAAAGGCCTGTATTTACAGCAAACTGTCACCCAACACAGGACAACACAACACCGTACAGAAACTTGCTGTAAGTAAGATGTTTTAATGTGTCACATTTCAAAAGCATCAATCTTTCTTTACAAGAAAAGAAAAGTCACTTCATAGATTTGGAGCTAGAGAGGTCCACAAGACTAATCTGCAAATTAAAAGTGCATGAAATACATGCATCATCCTTCATACATAAAATATTTTGCAATAGGGTTGAGAACACAGTAAGTGTTAAACAATATTTAGAGTTAAAAGTACCTGAAAATAATCTCTCCTTGGAGAGAGAGATTAACTGAACATCCTCCTGGACAGCTGTGCAAGTTCTCAACAAATGCTTTTCTGTACAAGTGGTTTAAAAATCACACAGCAATTTCTGGAATATACACAACAATGATTGGTAAGAACAAATACTCTACAGTTACCTCAATTCCATGTTATTTTGTTACAAACAGTTATCATGGCCTAAGCCCTGTGCATTGGTGCTTCGATTCCTGGCTTCATCCACACAACACTGTCTGTCTCAAGACTTTCACTCCCTAAAGCCCAAATGGGTGTCTGAATACATTCAGCAGCTTTTCTGGCACTGAACCCCTTCCCTCCCATGTAACTTGACTCATGCAAATTTCAGATATTAAGTAGCAGACTTATCAAAGAGAGGTCATGTATAAACAGCAGAGTCAAAAGCTGCATCAGATGTAGGAAGGCTAGAGGCTGAAAAACACGCTGAGCATCTTTGAAGGCAGAAGTTTCCGACACCACTGCTAGAGAGAAAGAGGAAAAAGACTAAAATGACATTTAAAAAAATAAGGTTTTCATTGCAATAACTTTTTTGTCATTTAATATAGAATAAAGCAAACCAGTTTATGCAGTGGTGAAGGGAACTTGAGAGAGACACTAAGTCATCACCTGTCCCTTGAGAGATTAAGTCCAGAAATTTTAAAACTTAGCTTTTCCTAGCCTAAAAAAAATAATAATAATATGTAAGTGCTATTTGGTAGTAATAGTCTCTCAAGCTAGAATTACATTCACATCTTAATGTAGGTGTGCGTGTTGGAAATTCAATAGCAATAAAATTGAGTTGAAGAAACCACGCTGTATAAAAACTATCTGGAGCTACACACCGAGCTGCATATGGAGCTTATTCTGTAACTACTCTGCAACTACTGAAAAGCAGGCAGAACTCTGACTAGACTGACTATTAGCAGTTATCTGACCAGACATAACTGGTCTGAAAAGGAAACAAAAAGCTTAGTACATAATAAAATATTTCATCCTTTTTGAAGTTAAACATTTTCCTCCTTCTGTTCAATGAGTAAGAAACCTGATTAAATTAAGAGGAAATTAAGTCTACGGCCATCTTAACCAGGCAGACATTCAGAACACCACCACTGACTCATTTGCTACCATCACACATTCACTTAAATCAGTAGTTTCTTCCACTTCACCCATGTGAAAATACTCCTCCGAAAAGAATTGTAATGCAAAAACAAACATTATCCATCCAGATGGACTTGACATTCTAACAGACATAACAAACTGACAGACATAACAAAATAGCAAAGATGCTCCATGATTACAAGTATGGCACAGCAGCCAGTGGACAAGAGCCCTTCCACATCTGAGCTAGCAAGGGAAAAGGATGACTTAAAAGTTTTTATAGCCATGAGTATACCTTCCAGTAAATATACTCTTGCATCTGGCTACTATATTAAAATCCATCATTTTCACATGAAGTTCCTTAAAGAAGTAGATACTATCACTAAACAGTCTTGTTCCAGCAGTATCCGATGATTAAATGACTGAGCTTTATACATGTCATTTTCCATAATTAAGCTACAGTAATAAAACTCCTTCTGAACCCCCCCCCCCACTAACATGACCACACCAAAACACACAAGCATTGCAGGCTCAAATCTGTTTGACACATGTACATCGGTTCACAATGACAGAACAGCATGTAAGCTTCCAGAAATACCTTCCTACCTAACCCCAGTCCATCACACCTGGGGTTTCCTGGCTTTTGCCAGTAAAGCAACTTTCATGTCCATGCACATAAAATTAATGAATATCAAATGTACTTTTGTGGAGAGAAAAGACTAAACTTTACACACATTCTAGACTGACACTTGCTCCTTTTCTAAGTATGCATATACATCTGCTTTGGGTGAATTCATTTAATAGGAACATTCTAATTTGTTCCTGAAACTCCTGACCAAACTTAAGTCTTCTCTGGTCCCTCACCCTAAAAACAACTTCCCACTCATCAAGCCAACAGATGTTAGAACTACAAATGTGCAAAAGACTTCTAGAACATTGGCTTCCTTTGTGAAAAGACTATTTCAAAGTAAGTGTAATCTATAATAAGTGCAATCTTCCTTTTTGGAAAGCTAGCTACTGCCATGCCACAGTAGCCTGACAGGCAGGTCAGAACCAGGGGCAAACCTAGACCCTGGCAGTGGAACTTGGTGCCAAACCCAGAACCTGGCTTAAATACTGTTTTTAGACCTCAACCAGTAAGTCACACTACCACCACCACGTCAGAGAGGGGTCTAAAACCAGTTGCAACTCAAGCGCAACATTCTTATCAGTAAGAATAATGGAGTAAATCTATACTGACCAAGTGAGTTAATTCTGGTAAAAAAGTGACTGCCTTTACCAACTACACTTCACATGCTAAACTATTTGCCTAGCCACGGATTCTGCTTTCTAGTTCTCCTGTGCATTGATTTTCTTTTTTTCCCTACAAGTTATCTGAAAACTAAAAGCAACACAAGAAATGCATACACACAGGGTATGCTTTCAGAAATTCTTTAGTTTCTGCCCACTAGAATATAACTGGAATAACTGACATGTCTTGACATCTGCTTAGGAACACTTGTGATGGGTAAAATAACACTTACTATCTACAGGTATCCTACCCAGCAACTTTCTCTCCTAGTCATCGCCATTTGTGAAGTGCGCTGTTGCTAAATGAGCTATTTACAAATGTAAACTATGTAATTAAAATTTTAAAATAAATAGACAACCTTTACATTAGGTAGCAACTTGACAACAAGGTAATAGATCATCCAATTACATCTTTCAAACAAAGTGATCTGTCTACGCTGCTCAAATTTTTTTATGAGGAAAATCCTTGGCTCACAATCTATTCTGTAAGAGCTTCCTTCGGTTTCTTCCTTTATGCTGGGTAATTGTGTAAAAACTCCTTAAGTTTTGTTGGATAGTCTGTCATCACTCCAGTTGCTCCCAAATCAAATGCCCGCTTGTATTCTTGTTCTTCATTCAGTACCCAAATATACACCTATAAGGTGGGATAGAAAGACAAATTGTTACAGGAAATAAATTTGGGGAAAAAAAAAAAGGCAACTTTTAACCCAATTTGTTTCATGTGAGAGAGATGATGCCACAAATATTTTAAATTATGAATGATTACACTGGGATGCCAAAGACATGTACACAGAGATACCCAACTTCTTCTCCCTTGCCCTCCAAACCAGGGCATTTTCTAGGGGTGATTCCAACTCTGTTTTGTCACCTGAGACTTCAGATATTTCTAAAAGTCAAAATGTTATTTTGTGAAAAGCCCAACACAGGTAAGCAGTTCAGCAGATTTTGTAGGCTGAAGTGTGGAAATCTTAAAGGGATTTAAATTACAGAGTCTATTTCCGAGCATACAATTCTTCCTTTGCAACTACAGAACTGCCAATGTAACAACATAAACTATTGCTCAGAAACCAAAAAGCAACAAAACACAAACCCAACTTAAGGCCTTATCCGGCTGGCTCAAGCTATCAGTGGGTTAAAAGCACATTTCCTTTAGCTTTGCCACACTGTACCTGAATGCCCCGAGCAGTGAGGTGGTCAAAAAGTGCTTTCCGCATTAGCAATCTGCAGAAAGGAGAAAGATGTTATTTAAGAACTTGAAGTATATATGAAGTTTTCAATGCCTGTTGATGTTCTGTAATAAATTTTCCAAACAGCATTTAGATTCAAAGTTTTCCACAAGAAAGTGATTAGAAACCTAATAATAGAAAACTCTTAGTTCAAACAATGCAAGACCGGTTAACACAGATACCTAGGAATTTGCATTAGCTACAGCTATTTGTATCAACTCTTCTGAAGATCAAATCCAGCAGATTCCTCCTTCGTACAGGTACCCTGTACCACATCCAATGAATCCATCCCTTCACTGTCAGAAAAGATTTTATCCACCAAACGACATGAAAACTCTACCAGCCAGTCAAGAAATCAAACTAGCAGATGTCAGAGATAGAAGCAAGAGCCAGAAGACACTGCAATCACAGTCAACCTCTGAAAGCATATGACTAAGTCTCCTCTGAAGCACAGATACTCTCAAAATGCAAAGTGTTTCATGTAAGCTAAGCAGTATCTCCTCTGACAAAATTATGAAAGTCACAATCCCATGAAACACAAAAGCTGCATTCTGAATCTACCTGCACGCTCATTAGCTGAACACACTTAGTGACAGAAACTAAACAGACTTAAATTGGAATAATGCCCACTGTTACTGCACCTCAGCATGCTTCAGTGGATGAAAAATAAAAGTATATAGGAACACCTGTGTAAGATTTGATTATAATTTATGCTGCAGTGACAAAAAAAGCTAGAAGAAACTGAAAAAATTCTATATAAAAGGTAGCTATAGCAATAGGTAGTTGCTTGAGCCAACTGTTAATATATAGGCAAAATATAAATAAAAATCTAATTGGATTAAAATCTTACGTGTCAGCTAGCCAGATAATAAATTTCTGGCTTCTTGTCATCTTCTGTGGTTCTTTCAGCCTGTTGAGGAAGAAGAAACAAAAATTGCTAAAGCACAGACTAAAACCATGAAATGTTCCTGCAAAAAGAACATGAAGAATTAATCTTACAGTTTCTCAAATTAGATCAGTAATTTCCACTATGACAATGATTTCAAACTGGGTTACACAAGCGAAATGTGCTACATTTAAGAGAGGCAGCAAAGAAACAAAGAGCACGTGAAATCTCCTATCTACCTTATTACTGACTTGCCTCTTGGCCTTAATCAACTAATTTGTTCTCAAGAAAGAGGAAGAAAAGTGCAAGAATTAGCTATTTGTTCAGAGCTGCTACACATTAATATGTAGATGGCATAAGTACAAGCTGCCTTGTAAAGGCAGCTGCATGAAGGCGGTATTTACAGGAGAGATGCTGTAAACAGGCAACGTTTACACTAACTAACCACACTAACTACTGACTAACTCGGAGCTGACTACAGACAGGTTAAACACAGAGAGGCAGAAGATTTGCATAACTTTCTCTTAGGGACACACAAAACCCACTATCCTCAGCCCAAGGATACAGACCGAATCAATGCTCAAGCTGGCATTATGTTCACTTGTTTTACCATCATTTCACCACAGCACCCACCGACGGACTCTTAACTCACTTGAGGATGATTGAAGGCATGGGAATTTCTAAGAATTCTTCCTTGAAAGGAATGAATGGCAGCAGACCAGTGTAGAACAGGCCAAGAAGCAGGAGGACACGTTGCAAACAGAAGATGATGGGAATGTCAGCATTCTGCAGAAACCAGGAAAGAAAGATTCTAAATTTTCTTGGTAGATTGTTGAGTCTGTTGCAATTAAATTTACCCTTCAATGCATGTTTGAAGTTTAGCACTTGCACCTAAAGATTAAGCTGCCAACTGTTTACAGTATGCCTACCACTGAACTTAAATCACTCCTTCTGGTAACTTGTAATCCAAGCAAAAAAGTTTTAAGCAATTTGAAGGGGCACTGGGGACATGAAAAGGTGAAGTTCTACCTGTTGCAGTACTGCTTTCGTTACCCGCCTTCATCATCTTTCCATACTGCACAACACTACACAGCATTTTCTCTTAGACTAGTACTACCACTGAGAACAAGATGTGCTTTAGCACAGGACTTGTAACTGTTTCATACCACGCTAGCTCGCTTCACAACACATTTTTGAAGATGCTGGTTTATGAACCAAAATACCTGGGCATTGACACTACAAAAACGAACAAATGTAACTGCTGTTCTGGTAGGCAATGGTGTGTTGTGCTGCACAGATACATCAGAACAGTATCTGTACTCTCAGCCAGACCAATTTCACTCAGGTACATAATCCCCTTGGACTAAGCACAATTTTAACGTAATTCTAAATCGTACAATTCCTCAGCACAAAAAGCAATAGAATCTATAGCTGTAAAACAGCTTTATACCAATGTAACCGTGTGTCAAACAGTGGTCACATCCATTTTCATAAAAAGAAACAGACAATAAGCAATCCTTAGAAAAATTGCTTTTGTACCCGACGAATGATGTGCAAAATGGATTCCTGGCATAAAATCGTAACACTCTATATTTTACAAAACAAGAAAAAAACAGGATTAAGCTTAATTCCTCAAGTATTTTATTGCAGAATGTATGAGTGTTAACAGTCCTTGACTTCCTGTAACAATGTACAGCAGAATACAATCTAAGAACATAATTTCTCATCACATCTAGAAGTCTGGCATAGCTGGCTACATCTTGATTCACAGGGTGCTTTTCTGTACGTTTTGTCACCACACAGTAACAAGCAGGCAAGAACCATGAAGCTGGACCCGTTCTTACCTCCTTAAGACACTTTGATACAACCTCGTAATTGACATTCCCCCATACCGTCAAATGCTCTCGCTTATACTGACTCACCAGCTCTGAAACCTGCAAAGCAACAAAGCAGAACCCCAACATGCATTCACTAAAAGTTATACGCAGCACTATTTAACTGAAAGTCTACTTGCTACTTTTCAACTACAGAAGTTGTTACAGAAAAGATACGCTCTCCCACCTTAAGACGACTGCTGTTTTGACTGGAAAGAAATGGGTGTTCAGGTGAACAGATAGAAGGAAAGACCGTTATACCTCAAAAAAACCCTAATTTAAGAAAACTAGATGGCAAAACAGTATCTGATGTAAAGCAGACTTTGTTTACTGTGATGAACACTTACCTTCACACTGACATCATGTTTTTATGCTGCTTTGGTGGGCAACAGTCCATCAGAAGACCCTTCATATGAAGTACAAAACAAACATGTCTCTAGCAGTGTAGCATCAGTTTCATGCCAAGATACAGGTCAATAAAGAGCTGTCTGCTGAGTATCTGGCACAAGATCACTTCTCTGTCTTCTGTGTTACCTCATACACGGAGCAAGATCTAACATGTGAAGGATGAAGCAGTCCAAGAACACAGATTTTTGTATTACAGACTGCTATCAACTCCAAGAAACTTTTCTTCTGGAATTTCAACATCACTACATGACATTCAGCCCCAGTTCAGCATAGATTTTCACATACCTTTTTGATCAACACATTGTTGTTCATTTTGATGTCAATGTTGACAGGAGTTTGTGGAAATGCCTCAAACACCTCTTTCAGGAGTGGAATACGGTTATCTTTTCCCTCACAGTGACATTCTGGGGAAACAAGAAAGTTGTCACTGCTGTGGCCATTTTTAATGTATCATAGATAAAAGCTGAGGTGTCAGATTACTTGTTATCTTAAAATTAAAAAAAAAACAACCTATATAGTGCCTAGAATTAGCATATTTTTAAACAAAAAAAATTTACTTCACTCAGTTTTAATTAATTATGACAAGCTCATTTCTATAATGAAAATTCCCTGAGCATATTGCACATTAAACTTAATGAAATTCAGTCATTATTTAGCAACAGTAGGAGTGCAGGCATCCTTAAAATCCTGAAATAGCAAACATGGGCTCAGTTACCATGTACCAAATGCAATGAGATTAATATGAAATGAGACCAAATGAGAAAAACTTTTCCTTCTAGGAAAATTTACTGGAGAAGCGTGATAAGTAAAGGGAACAGAAGGCAAAACTCCCACATTTTAATGTCTGAAACTGCTTGTGGCTCTAAGGAATTAACTAAAGGCTCTCACCATTTCTTCTTATTACTATAAACAAAAGAAAGTAAGTGTGAAAATAACATGTCATGAAACTTATCTTTGTGCATTTTAAGTGTTTTGCCATTTTGAACAGAAAATTTTAACATAAAATTTGCTTCCTGGGCAACTGATGTGTGGACAAGCCACATAAAATAGTCACAAAGCCCCTCAAGCAAGTATGTCTGGTATCATCTCCATTAGCCTCTACTAGATGGAAGTGCTCTCGGTTTTAGCCTGTATGCTTTATTCAAATTGCAGTCCCAGGAATCACAGTTTTCACAAGAAAACAAGTTAGTCTTTTCCTAGGTTTTCCTCTCGCAGCAATATTTGTACTGAACTTTAAGTCACACCTACAGTAACCACTACTATTTTCATTCACCCTTCTGAAAACATCTGTATTATCTGACATCTCGCAGTGCTTCAAGCCCAGAGCACACTCGCACAATGGCATGAGCTGTGAATAAACTCTCTTCTGCCTTCTCTTCATTTTTCATAACAACATATTTTCAATCAGCACCCTCTGAAGAACTCACAAGGGAACTGAAAAGCAGTTACAAAAGTAGACAAGCAAATAACTGACATGTTTACTTGCAAGAGATATGTTACATCTTAAACTTAGTCACTGACAGCCGGCATTAAAAAAAAAAAAAAAAAAAAAAGTCTTTTGGTTTCTGAAGCTAGGGTTCTATTTTCCTTTTAAAACTTCTCTTATCAAGATACTGACAGAAGCAAATCCACTTTTCTACTCCCTTTGCCAAAATAAGAAATTGCTGCACTACAATAATGGAACATTAGTTACTGTTACTGTAACAGCAACTAATGGAAACAGCAAGAGACAAAAACTTACCTTTCTGAAATGTGACATCCAACTTGCAGAGATATGGTGGAAGTTCCTTAAAAATAAAGGGAAATGGAACACTAATTCAAGTGCAGCGATATAATCACGACTTTTCTTGAAAAATATAAAAAATTGTAATTCATAAGCCGTGTAAGTTTTGTCTTTAAAGACAAAAATCCTACTTTTTTTAAATTCTTCTTGTCCAAAAAGTGATTTAGAAGCACCGCATTCATTTTTACTTGAACTATTTGGCATTCTTAGACTTGTGTTACCTGTAGCTGAATAAGGCAAAACATTTCCAGATGCCTGTCTGAAAATTCTGAGAATTCCACTGAAGTATCAGATGGAAAGACACTTCTGTAAGCCAGGCTTTTAGAACTGCCACTGCAGGGGCGATTCGTCTACCAGTTTTCCCATTAAAGAGCTGGTCATACGAGAAGGAGCTCGTTGACTAAGCTTCCTTTGCCATGAGTATGGCAAAACAGGCCCACCTCCATAAAGCTATTCATCCAACCTGCTGTCGGAGGGAGTTAACGACCCTCTGGAAATCACAGACAGCCCAGTTAGCTGCCCCCCCCCCCCCCCCCCCCCTTTTTTTTTTTTTTTAGTAAGACAAGATGAATTCCTCCCTAGATTTTGGATACTAGACATACACACACACAACCTGCCTGACTGCCCCACAAATGAGTTTTTAAGCATCACCTAGCAGCAACATTTTTGTTCTTCAACTTACAGAGTATTTGAGGTCAGATATGTTGACATCAACTCCTGTTGATCTCTTCAGGTTCTCATCATGGGACACAACCACTTGCTCATCTTTTGTCAGGTGACAATCTAGCTCCAACATGTCTGTTCCTATATTAACCGCGCTGGAAGAAAAGAAGTCTGCCTTGAACCACACATGTATTTTGTACAGGCCCAAACCTATCACGTACATGTCACTAAATTAAACTAATCTCACTGGAAGTACTTTAGACGCTTAATGATGCAATGAATCCTCACAATCTCACTGCAAAGCAAGAAGCAAGTAACTGCTGCAGTGGGAAAGCTGATGCAAGAATAAACAACGTATCATGAATCAGAGATGGGATTTGAACTTGGGAGCTTTGGCTCAGTCTCCCATAGAAATCAGTTAGCACACCTGTCGATTGCAGCCTACCACTCAGGATTGAGAAACCTCCTTCTAAAGTATTGTTTCAGAATTTTGAGTGTGATGTTTATTAGTATCAGCATGTTTACCACTGGAAGAAGCAAGCTCTTTTTAAAAAAAAAGGTCAGCAATTTCATGGTAAACATAAACAACCAGTGATGTGAAAGCCTTTTTTACTTAAGTTAATCAGGAGTGGATGGATCAGGAAATTAGCAATGGGGCTTTCAGGCTTTTGGATAGCAAAACTACATTTTCAAAAAAATATTATTATTTCAATTAAAAAGTTTTAATTTAAAATTAAAAAAAACCCAAAACACTAAAACACCCAGTCATATTTTTCAAAGCAAAATAGCTACTCCTCTGTTCCAATCCGCTGCCTTTGAAGTTCTAATCCAATCCCAAACCTACTCTGCAGAATCTTAGCTCATACAAGGAGCAGTAAAGAAAGCAGAAAGTAGTAACAGCACTGATTAAAAATAAGTACAAGAAATGTCACACCAGAACAGAAAAACTAAGCTAAGTGAATTGCTCATTTCATTAGAAAAGATACTGAGAAGGTATAATTTCAGCAGACAGCTAAAGTCCTAGCCTGAAGGCTGAACATTTCCTTCAAAATACTGGACTGTTCTTTTTATCCACCTATGAACAAACCTGTCACAGACCCAAAGCCCTACGACTTCAGTAACAGCCTTTTCCTTAAGAAAAGGGCTTTATTGACTGATGAAATACAGATGTGCCATAAACATTTACAAATGCAATAACAAAACAAAAATTAGAACATACTCCCATTAAGCGTCTAGCGCAATTTCTGGTCCAGGTAGATACTGATAAACAGGTAGGCTATCATATTAAAACCAGTTTGTTAACTGTTTTCCAGTGCCACTAATTAAGAATTAGGAGAGGAACAAAATCCTATTATACATAGAAGAGACACAACCTGCTCTGTGTAATTTTTCTTCCCGAGGAAAAGCATCTCCAAATTTCTGCAATTTTGGCAGATCTTCTGCAGCATGACAGTCTCCATCTAGTACCATGTATTATCATTTAACTAGCAAAATTTATTAGAAATATTACTGCTTAAGAAATTGAGGACTGATGCTGCATGGAAAAAGGAGAACAACAACTTTCCTTGTTAACAAATTTGAGAATTTGCCAGGCTTTTAATAGCAGCTTGCTGCTAAATAAGCTTCCTTAAAGTGCTGAGTTTTTTCAGCTGCAAATCAGTTTGTTCTACAGCTCGGTGATAACGCATCATATATACACTGCTCTCCAGATTCAGAAGAACGTCGCTGGATTCAGATCCAACTGCTCCAGAACTCAAGTTGTGAAGGAGGCTCACATTTGCCAATTAAGATGATACAGTTCTTTGCTTCTGTCTAACTACAAGTGTTTTCAAGTAAAAGGACATGCCAGGAAATACATAAGAAAACTCTTACCTTGGAAATAAATTCCATTAGGCAAGGCCTAATGCACCACAACGTACAGAGTTTATGAATGTTAAGTCGACCACATACTTCTATTGTCCTAACTACAGTGTTTAAAGCTTTCTCTCTGAACCAAGCATGTTCATAAAAGAAAAGGAAATACAATGGGAAAGTATCTGGAGAGTTTTCTTAGCAGCTTCCTGTCAAGACGATGCTGAAGTATATGGCTGTATTAAGGACAATTAAAATGGTAATTAAACTGTTATGACATCTTTTATGCCAGATCCCTAAATACTTTAAGACACTACAAATGTTTCTTTTAGCTAAAACACAGTTATTTTAAAATCTAGAAACCACCACAGAAGCATTTAAATACAGTATAACATGGTTACAGCCAAAAAAACCCTATGAGGCATTTTAACATGCAAAAACAAAAAAATACTGTCTTTGATACGAAAAGCTTATAATTGCTTTCCAGAATATTTGTAAGTTAAGCTAGTACAGAACTTGAATTGCCAACAAGGCCTCCTCCTCCCATACATTTTTGTTTGTATACTACTACAATAATTTCTTCATTATCATGCAACAGTATTTAATATTCTCCAATCACTGTTAAAAGTGTGAGCAACATAAGTAAAACTATTTGCCAACACTTAGGTTACCACCAACAAGGCAAAAACAAGGGGGTAGGTCTTACACTGCAGGCAAGCATCTTCTTTTGGATTCAACTACATTAATGGTCAAATACGCCTGCTTGCCCAAACCTGCAAAAACAGCTCTTGCAGGCATGCCCCGTTTGGCTGCATGCAAAATCAAATGGATTACAAATTGATTAGTTCATACCAGCCATCTGAGCCAATCCAGATAATTTTTCACCATGCAGATCACCAATTTTCTACCCAATTCCTTTTGCTAGCTTACCAGTGGAGATGGGAATGAGCAGATGGAAAGGACAAAGCCTTTACCCCTTCACAGAGGAAGCCAGACTTTCTACTGCCTAGCGCAAGGTAATTGCTCTGACTCCGCTTTCGGCACAAATAATATGCCTTTATTATTCAACCAAGACAATCCCAAACCAAATAACCTAACTTTGCTACTGGTAGTTGTAATGAATTCAAAAAGTGGACTTCAACACATCTGTTACACTATAGTTGTAAAATAACGTTCAGAATAGCATGAGACAAATGTCTGTATTATCACCAAATGCTATTTGACTTCTAGCACAGTCCTTACTCTAAGTACTACAGCTTACCTCTGGGAATGAAATAAAAATAGGTTATGGTATAACTGTCTTTGCAAGAGCCCTATACATATAAAACCACTATGATACTAAATGAAAATTAAGAAATAGTTAAAAAAAGATAAAAGGAAGTGTGGTAGAAGACTTGAAAAAAGGCAGGCCAGCTGGAAAAAAAACACGCCACAAAACTATGCTAAGCTTCCATGGAGATAGAAAATACTGTGGTACTTTCAATAGCACTGTTTGGTTGGGAAAGCTGGCACTCCTCAGCCTGCAAGGAAATGTGCAAACTGATGAGGCTACTTAGCACAAAGCAAATCAAAAAAACGCAAACAAAACAAAGAGAGGCCTAAGTAATTTGGTCACTTCTGACTGCCAACTAGAGTTTTAGATATGTTTCTTTTTAAACTGCCTTTAAGAACCTTGTTAGAATTCACTACTTAAACGCTGGAGGCTTAAAAGGCTTTCCAGTACCAACTCCATTCTAAACCCCTGAGATAAGAGGCTTTCATACATCGTGTGAATGAAGTATGTGTATGAAGGGAAAAAACGTAATACAAGCATTTTTGATAGTTTTACAGATGGTATGTTACAAGTTAGTTAACATGAGGATTTCAGTTACAGTAATTCCAGGAAACAAATTATTAACCTTCTATATAGAATAGGGAACTGAATAGCATGCAACTGGAATACCTAAGAGAATTGCTTACAGCCATAATAACAGATTCGGACTTCCTGAAATCCAGCCTTGTATGCTAATTAGGATATTCGTATAAGCTATGACCTGAAATACCTTTTGAGAAACAGCAATGCATCTAGAAAAAACAGTGATATTAGTTACAAAAAAATAGCCTTGTAATGATAAATTAATAGAAGTTATCCCCATTAAACATGGATGCAGTATTGTTTCATGTTTTCTTAGCTAGCACAGGAGCAATCAGGCCTCAGGAGTTTTATTTCCAGTTGCCAGTCTACTGCGTTATGGTGTACAAATCCTAGTCTGTGGTATCCCAATCCCTTGCTGTTTAAATTGGAGTGATGTTTGGTAATCCACTGAAGTCATCCAAAGGAAAGATAACTTCCAGAAATAGGACACTCCACCCCAAACAACTGACGGAAGTCCTACCTTTCCTGATTGCTTCACTGACTAAAGACAATGAGAACACTGCTGATGTAGGCATTAGTGGTTCCATTTGTACTCACTGGTGAAAGGCTGCCATCGTGTTTTCCAGGTTCTCTCCAGCACCTACAAAAATAACAAAAACTAAAATGTGCACAAAATATTTTTCTCCTCTCAATCCCAGTGGAAATGAGTAAGAAAAATAAAAAGGATGTTAAAATGTACTTATTTTTAGGAAATATTTGGAGGAGCGGGTATGAAGCTAAGAGTCAGAAATCCCTGTTGCCACTAACCTACCGGAGAGACCCAAGGGACAGGACTTTCTCAAGGTAAAACAATAAACTACCAGCAAAACAACAGGAAAAAAATAATAGACTTATCTTGGATTTGTATAACACTTTGAATATACAAAACAAAGTGTTTATTTTAGCCGAGTTTGAGTGCCCTGTTTTTCCTTAAAGGCACTGTATTTGGCTATGACAACATGCTCCACAGGCATAGGAACAGTATATGCAAAACATCTACTTCAGAGATAGTGGGGAGGAGTAATAAGAGTAAAGATAACAAGGAGAGGGGGGAGAATAAAAGAAGAAAAAGCATGCCCAAGACTCTCTGAAGCTCATATTCCCTAAACACATAACCCAGTTGATGCTCAAAGAGGTGACAACCTCTTTTTTCAGTGCAAGAATACTTCCTGAAACAGCACAAATCTGTCAAAAAAAGGTTTATGCTGCTAGCAAAAGGAGGTTTCATACACAAATGAAACACACATCAACTCCGGTTAAGAAATGAAAGGACAAGCAAATTAAGTTTTCTGTCAGGCAGGAGTAAACTCTGCAACTCTTAAGCCATCATTCTCTACATAAAAATCTTTGAATATCAGCCTGGTTAGGGACTGGTAAAGATCGTGCCATCTCCCTCCCTCAGAAAAAAGGCAATGTTCTAGACTGAACAGCAAAACAACTTCAGGAAGATACCTGTACTGATGAGGATATCTATGCAAATTTTAACTACTCTTTGACAGTGATGAATGACAGACTTTGCAAACAACAATTACAAAATCTCCAATTAAGGCCTTGCCTATTATCAAGGCCTCACCAGTACATACTTATCTAAGTCCGTGTTTAGTTACTTAATGAAAGCAATGCAATTCCATGCACGTGCAACTAGCAATTTAAAGTTGTCGTTACCAGGTTAGCTTGCATTAACAAGTTTACAAAATGAAAGACTTAACTGACTTAGAAACTTCATGACAAAATCTGCATGGTTTAACATAAATCAATACGGTAAGTTCACAGCAGCTTCTGTCATTAAGACATTCACCAGTATTTTACGATATTTGATTGCAGAACTAGGAATAGGCTGAGTGGTAAAACTGACCAAGGGATAGAGGCGAACATGAGAATCTCATCGTGTCCTTCTGATGATTGACTAACAGATAGGAAAAACCTGCACAGGACCTGTATGACTAGTTACAAATTAACTGCAATAAAAATGGAGGTTTTAGATAACTTATCAACTGTGACAATAGAGTCCATACACCCTGAACATGAGACAGGTGGGGGAAAAACCAACCTAAGTCAGTCTTCACTTTGTGAACAAATAGTATCCTAACATTCCTGGGCATAAATTTCCAAAAATAAAACTTCTAGCGACTGATGTAACAAGTCACACGTGAAGGAAGGAGGGATGGAGAGTCAAACTAGCTAGTACAAACACCCAACTTGCAGTGCTTTGGGGAAATGAGGAAAAAAGCTGAGAGATCAACTGAAAGAGAAGTCCTGCACCAGCAACATGGCTTTCACAAACCACACGCAGAAAAGGGAAGTACGATAAGCAAGCGTTTTGATGTACTAAATCATTTTCCTTCCTTAAAAATGAAAAGGCTGGGCTGACTGAAGGACTTCTGACATTTACTTAAACACACGTCCAGCTTCATGTCCATTTGCGTTGTTGCATCTGCCACGCAGAAATTACCTTGCCCAGCATACTTTAGCACCCGGTGAGCCAAAAAGGCCACATCCAAACACCATCACTGCATAGTCTGACTCCCTCTTGTCCCATGGCGAGGCTTTCAATGTCAAGCACTGGCTCAAGGAAGCGACCCTTAGAAGTTCTGTTGTTCTGGGGTTTTCTTCCCCAATGTAAGCAAAGAAGCCCGTTAGGAAGAATGTTGCCAGCAGGTCAAGGGAGGTGACTGTTCCCCTCTACTCAGCACTGGTGCAACCACATCTGGAGCATCGTGTCCAGTTCTGGGCTCCAAAGTACAAGACACATATGGATCTACTGGAGCAAGCCCAGAGAAGAGCTGTGAAAATTAAAGGATGACAGATTCCTGCATACAATGAGAAGCTGAGGATGCTGGAATTGTTTAGCCTGGAGAGGAGATGCTCGTGGGAGGATCTTACCAATGTGTATAAATACCAGATGGGAGGGAATAAAGAAGACTGAGCCAAACTCTTCTGAGTGGTGCCCTAGGGGAAGGACAAGAGGCAACAGGAACAAACTGAAACACAGGAAATTCAGTTTATAAACATAAGAAAAAACCTCTGTATTATTCTAAGGGTGATCAAACTCTGGAATAGGCTGCCCACAGAGGTTGTGGAGCCTCTGTTCTTGGATGTATTCAAAACCTACCCAGAAAAGGTCCTGATCAGCCTGCTCTAGTCAGATGAGATGATCTCCAGAAGTCCCTCCCTTCCAATCTCAACTATTCTGTGATTCTGTAAAAATCATCATGCTACCCTGTCTCAGAGACCCTGCAATCCAGTCCATGCAGCTGGCATTGACAGAGGACTCTTTTAACACAGAATATAAAACCTTATTAATCTCAAAAATTACCAATTTGAAAATTATGCAGAAGTGAAGAAATAATTCAGGGCTGCTTCCACTGACGAGCTATAAACTGAGATTAAAAAATTCTTGCATGGAAAAAGAAGCAATATCAAAACCCACAGTCCTAAAAAACTTCACATACAAGGCTTCATCTCAGAGAGGAAAAAGCCAAACAAATTAAGTGTTACCTTGATCTCCAAAGTTAATAGGAGTAATGCAATAGGAAACCTGACACTGCGTCTAAAGCTACAGCGTGACGAAAGCCTGATGAGAACTTAAGTCCCACAGGAATTTAAGTTACAAGGTAAACACTACAGAGAGTAAAAAGTAAGTCATCTTCGGTCTCATAGTACCCGATGAGCAAAAATCTGCCATGATGTTAAGGGCTGTATTTCCCCAGTAGGTGTATTTCACATTGTATGTGTGCAGACACAGAACAATTCAAAGACTGTGGTTTTGTCTCTGAACATCTAATGAATAGTCTTCCCATTGAGTAAGGCTTTCCTGTTGTTCTAATGGCACTTTGTGCAACTGGCCAAAACACTTGCGTTCTGGGCTTAGGGCTGAATGTCTTAACTAAGGTCACTGCAAAGAAGCGAGAACAAAAGAAGATTAAGCAGATCACACCAAGTTCCAACAAAGTCATCCGCAAGTTTTAATAGCTTGCAAATTAACAAACAAATGGGTAGCAACCAAAGAACCTTTGTTCACTGAATGAAAATACATACCTACCAGGAAACAGCCAACATATGCGTTCCAAACCAAAAGGTGCGTTTTGTGCTGTACTTAAAGAGTATAGTTATAAAGAAGGTTAATCGGTTGTAGAAACTAAATTAAATAAGTGGAAGTAATAAAATCTACAAGAGATCAGCTCTAGCTTTTGTATTTTAATAATTCAAGGCAGTAGTTAAGGACCGTTGGCTAGAACTGTGATCGAATAAGTGCCTAAACTGGCACTAGGTAAGACATTGAAAACTGTTTAAACTCAGCATCTAACACATCTCCCATAGAACCACAGGAAAAATACTGCCTAGAAAACCGACTGACCATTTTCACGCACTGAATGAGGCAGCAGGGAAAAGCACAGAAGTGCCAGAACAGGAAAATACAACTCCCTGTGTATTTTTTTTCCTCCCAATGCTTTTTGGAAAAGCTAGAAGAAACTTTAAAAATCTTGAAGCTATTTCAGAGAGAAAGAAACCAGACTGCCCACAAGGCCTCAGCACAAGGCTGCAGAGGGGACAGGCTCTCAGGGTGGGATCTGTTTGGGATCAGTTCTACGGCAGCGTGGATCCGTGAAGGGCAAGGGGAGCCTGGAGAGCCCCCGGCACTGCTGCTCGGGCACTCGGGAGGCAAGCAGATCAAGCTTCGGTACCTGATCCAAGGCACACTCAGCACTTCGCTCAGCAGGAAGAGAAATACCGTAATGCAGAATCGTTAGAATTAAAACAAAATACTAAAATATATACGTTTGAGAGGGAACCCATCGCGCCCCACGTAAAGCAGGCTGATTCCAGCTGACGCGTTTTGAGTTGGGAGATTAATTCAGCTTTGAAATCAAGCACTGGTCAGCAGGTGGCACCTAAAATTAGGTTGCGGGAGGAAGGTTTAAAGGCAGCCCGCCGCGAGCGCCGCGCCCCGCGCAGCAGCCCCGCAGGGCGCCCCCCGCAGCGGGGGGCAGCGCCGGGGCCCCCTCGGCGCTGGGGCGGGCGGCCGCGGCCCTCACCCGCCCGACGAGAGGGCGGGAAGCGCCCCCCCCCGCGCCCCCTCACTCACCGCCGCGGTGGGAGATGTGCCGGCAGCGGAAGCGCTGCCGCTTGGGTCGGTGGAGCAGCCCCGGACACTTGAGGAGAAGAGCCGAGGTAAGGACATATCCACCCAGCGTGGACAGCAGGTACAGCGTCGCCGACATCCTGCGCTTCTCGCCGCCGGCTGAGCCTGCTCCCCGCCCGCCCTGTCCCACCCCTCAGCCGGCCCGGCCCGCAGCCGCCTCCCAGCGAGGCGGCGGCGCTGCGGGAGCCGCTGCCACTGCTGCCACTGCAGCCGCGCAGCCGCACCGCCGCCGCACCGCCGCCCCCCCGCCTCCGAAGAGCGGGGCAGAGCGCGCAGGCGCGGGAGACCCCCGCCCTTCCCTTCCCGCCGCGCCGCTGAGGTGAGGGGAGCGCCGCCTCGTCCCTCGGCCGGGCCCTCGCACCTCCGCGCCTCTGTCACGGCCGGCGCTTTTTTCCCCCCCTTTTTTTTTAAAAAAGCTGTTAATAAATGCTGCGAGCGAGCGATTTCCAATTACACGCTTTTATGTCCCGTTCTGCTTTCCTCATAGCACGGCCGCGTCTCTCAGGGATAACCGTTCTCTGTAGTGCTTTTCCTTTGATCGATGGCACTCGGGAATCACTTAAGTGCTTGGTAAATCTAAATTCATTAAGGCATGCAAGGGGAGATGCTGCCTCCCTCACAGACTGAGGGAGGCGTTTTCCACCCCCAGCGGGTCAGGGATGCTGCGCGCTAAACGGCATCCAGGTCTCTGCTCCTGTCATGAGGTATAATTATTGTAACTAATTGACAGATTTTGGATGTGTGCTAATTAAAAAACAAATATTGTAGAAATTAACTCAGGTGTCAGCATACAGCCACTGTGGCTAATACATCTTAGCTCAGGAAAAAGTTAAAAGTTGATTTACTGTGACTAATTTTTTGGCACAGCCTGCCACGTGTGGCGCTCACAGTATTAAAGCCACCTTTCAGTATGTCATGTAGCTCATCTTTTCAAAAGCATGGTATAATTACCCAAAGTCCCTCCATTTGAAATTCAAACTGGGCCAAAACCATCCTTTCAGCGACCAAAAAAATCTTTTTAATCGCTACAAGCCAAGCTGCACTGCCAATGAAGCTGCAGTCAGCTATAATGAACAAGCTTATAAAACTGTCTCCCAGCTTTACCAGCAGATTGTCTCCAAAGAGACCTGTCATTCCCAAATATGAAATCAAGTTGGCCTATTAACAAAATCTGATCTATGAATACAAATAAAGTAAAATATTTCAACTTAATATAGGAAAGCAGCGCTTCTGGCCAAGGTGTTAATACAAATCAGAACTGCAATGCTTTTTCTTTTTTTTTTTTTTTTTAAGACAAGATCAAAGACAACCAACATCACTGCATTCAAAGCGTCTATTGTTTACATACAAATAGTTTGGAGAAAAAGAAAATATTCTGCCCATCATTGCCTCAATATGACAAAGGAAACTCTTGATTTCAGGCAGTGCTCGTTTTCAAATATTCCTAAATACGTATGTAGGAAGGTAGTGTGTGGAAAAGCACTATCATCAAAACATTTAGTAATACAAGCTCAGTACATTACCACAACCAGCTTTTACTTTTTACATATGAAAATCCAATGAACAGAAACTGTATATGCCTCAGATTCCTTTCTCTCCTTTGATATCAAACTTTATTTTCAACCTGACTGTGTTCCAGTGAAATGCAGTGGGCTTGCAATGATAGCTGTTGGATAACAGACATGGTGCGAGATCCATGATTTGGATTGAAGACAGTCTTTTAAAACTAAATTTAATCTACCAGAATAATTCTTATTGTGTAATTGCTTTCAGTATTCCTCGGAGAACTTTGTAACTCATTAATTGTTGGCTTTCTTTGGGAGGAAAGCAGGGTCCACGTTCTGTCACGTAGGCGTAAGGAAATCTAAGCACCCATAGTCCATCAGACGGAAGGGTTATTTCCTGCTTCTCAGGGTAAAACACCGGACAAGGTGGTGGCCCTGGCTGAACCTGAAATCAAAAGGAAATATGAGCAGAAAATAAAATGCAATTAGAAATTTAATAACAACAACAACAACAACAAACCCTTAAAAGCAAACTGAATCCAAGGAAGTCTATTAAGTCTCACCTACAACCAGGCTCTTGGCCACTGCAGCACACTCCAGGAAAGCACTTTGCTGTTACTGTGAGACACCCATAAATTCCCAGTTTTATCACAGCGGAAATGCTGAATTTAAGGCTGCAGGTTACGTCTTGCCAAAGAGATCCACAATATAAACACAAACCATTTGCCTCTCAGGCAGCAGTAAATGCTGGGTTAACAGTGGTTTCAATGCCGTAGCACAGATATCCTTGAGCTGTCACCTCATGCTAAACCAACGTGAATTTTCAAGGATTTCAGCAACATTTAATAGGGCTCTTGTATAATTCATATTAAAAGATTCAGAAAGTCTTCTTCACATGAGGAATTGATGTGTGGAACCCACAACACACAGCATAATGGATATTCCAAGTAAATCACCACCTTTTCCCCTCCTAAATTCAAAGGGCAACTAATAATAATTAATCTCAGCAATGAGTCACTGCTTTTCTCTGACATTTAAAATAATAAATTCATTCTTACATGGTCATTACTCACTTGTTATCTTTTTTTAAAAAAGAAGCAATTATTACCGTATAGAATACCATTAATTCATCATTGATAAAATATTTTTTAAAACTCACTTTATACAAAGTATAAAGCTGGTATAAGCCAATCTTGAAGTTTAAAAAAAAATCCAACAAACTGTTTATAAAACAGGTACTTTTGGCAACTACTGCCTTGAAAAACCTGATTGAAGTTGGTTTGAGTCACGAGTTTCTTGTAGCACCCCTCCAACACCCTTCGCCTGTCACCCTCGTGCCTTCCAGTCCTGCAATTAATGCACCAACCAACCCACCCCGTCTCTGCAGATTCCCTCTTGCCTTTCTCACCTGAGGCGTTAACGTGATCTGCAGCGGAGCATCAGGAACCACCACAAAGAGTCTCATGAACTGAGCGTAATGTGGCTTGAGTCCTCGGCCTTGAGTCGAGGACAGGATGTACAGCGGCATGTCAGAATTGAGGGCTTTGATGGCGGATTCCTTTGGCCCCCCTCCCATCACTTTCATCACCTTATCAGGCCCTGAACACATGAACCTCCTACCGCGTGCATCTTCGTACTCAAATCCTACAAAAGCTCGAGCTATGTCATCTCTCCGTCTTCCTCTTCCCATCACCACCGCACTTCTTTTTCCAGGAACGGCCTTGTTAGGTGCAGGCCAGGAATTGGTATCTAAGTCTCCTTCATCTTCAGTTCTCGTCCTGATGACAATGTCCCAAGGCATTAAATAGTTTGTTCCCGGGATAAAGCCTTGTTGATCTAAGCCTGTGTGGAAGTTATAAGCCTTAGCAGGCCCCAGCTTAACCAGCGACCAGCTGGAGAATTTGGGCAAAAGGCCTTTGGGGCAATTCGAATGGAGCATCCCTGGGAGGTACTCGACAGTGGATGCCTGGCGGTCTACCAGGCTCGGCCTTTTCTCGCTTTTGGAGTCTCCACTCTGCCCATGGCTTTCTGTGTTTTCCCCTCCCCCCTGGGCATCAGGTGGGTAAGTGCCCAAGCTGCCCGTCGACTGACCCAGGCTGAGGGCTAAGCTCAGGCCTGTGCTTTCTCCCTGAGTCTGAGGTTCTTTTTCTTTAAGTTTCTCAATCTCGCCTTCCGGAGGGGCAGGCGATGACTCATCCCGAGCGGGCGCTGGATCAGGTGTGCTTGGCTGAAATACGGGAAAGTTGATGTGCTCCAGTTTCCCACAGCATTTTTCTTCCAGCAGCTATGAGAAAGAAAATGTGGTTATCTTTCCATCTTCCACCTTGGAGATGAGGGAGTTCAGAGTTATAACATTCAGCAGCTACAATTAAGATTCAAAAGGTTTGCACTATGTGAGAACTGAAGCAGCAACAAGAACACAGGCCACAAACGTGACCGATGTAAAATTCACGAGCCAACACACTGGAAGTGTAAACGGATGCTCCTGTGTGCACGCACCGGGGAAGACTGGAACTGCCCACTCAGCTCAACCCACCGTGCAAACAATTCCTGCTCCCAGAAACATCCAATGTTTACAAGATTAAGAGGTTAAGGTTAAGAGGAAACTTAGTTGAAGCCACTTCAGAATAGAGACTTTACTGATGAAGCAAAAGAACCGCTTGAAGCAACAATCGAGACCTAACAGTTACCTGATAAAAGTCGTAATTAGCTGCTTTGATATCAAAGGGGTCATCCCGTGGAGCTTGCTTCCTTCCACAGTTACAGGCACCAGTGGAACGAGCCCGGCTGTTGTGGTACAGAACTGGAGGATTTCTGTCTGCTTCTGGCTTTTCCCCTAAAAGTAAAATCAATCAAACCCTAGATAAACTGCTCACCCTTTCTAGAGATTCTCTAATTCCCTCCATCCACTGCCTCCTCCTTGATATATACATACACAAAATCATTTGCCGGCAATCCTACTTTGTCAAGCAACTCCTCCTTTCTCACTTTTAATACAAAGTTCCAGTGTAAGCTAAACCACTAAACTGAATCTTCTTTGCTTTTACAGCCTTTTCCTAAAAGGCATAAATACTTCTTCTGCCTGCAATAAGTGTGCATCAGACAGCTTCTATGCCTTGCTAGACATCAATCAAGCTATTTAACAAAAAAAAAAAAAAAGGGGGGGGGGCACTTATGCTTCCTAGAGAACTTTTGTTCTCTTACACACGTATTGTTAGGAGGACTCCAGGGTAATGTTTCTGATGAGCATGACGGGAGTCAGAGTTACTACTAAAATTAAAGTTACTGCTAACAGCGGACTCGCTCCTGAACACTACTAACCTAAAGGAAACCTGCCGAACGGTTCGGCTATAATTAATCCCACTGTACAAAGACGACACTTTAAAGCTGCCAAACTTTCATCTTCCATAAACATGCAAGAGTCAGCGCTTTCAGCCTAAGACATTCTAAAGCAGATACAAAATTAAACTGTGAAACCTGATTACAAGCAAGCTTCTTTACCTGCTTTTGGGAGCAGATGAAACTTATGCACACAGTGCTGATCAGTTAAACTTCGCTCTTCACAGAGCTGATGCCCGTTGCTCCAGAACTTGTAGCAGTCCTCGTTAAGCTGCATGGCATACTTATGAAAGGCTGGGCCGCGGGCATGCTGGCTGTACACACGCAAGGCCTGTGCCAGCTGGTTCTTATGGACCGTCATGGTGTAGTTGTGGGGCAGGTTGGACTGATAGGCGCTGTGGGCCATGGGTAGAGCCTTCTGGCAACGGTTTTCTGAGAACTTGGTGTCTATATCTAAATAGCCTTCCAAGACTTTGATGCTGCTCATGATTTTTGAGCTCAGTTCCCCAGTGAGAGAGGTCGGGTCGTCATCTTTGCCTTCAATGGTCACTTCATACAGTTTTAAAGCTGCAGAAACCCACTTCTGGTAGGTTGGGAGCTCAAAGTGAGAGGGCTGCGGGTTCCTCCCCACACTGTCGTCAAAGCCCTTCTTGCTGAGCACCAGCTCCACGTGCTGCCATAAGAACTCCTTGAGGGTGCAGTCCACGAGCTGCCCGGAGGAGCTGGAGCTGCTGCTCTCTGCATGGAAGGACAGCTGCTGCCTGCCATGCCGCATCATCTGGTACCTCCTGGGTCCCGACAGGGCTGGAGCCAGCAGTGAGTCAGTCTCTCTCATGGTGCAGTTGCTCCTGAGCTGGTCAAGAAGCATGGCCACTGGATCGTCTCCGTCCAGGGCCCCACCAGCCACAATGTACACAAAAGCCTGGTTAGCCGGCACGGTGAACAGGCAGTTGATGCTCTGGTTGGTTAACACCCTGCTCTTGCGGAAGATGCGGTAGATCTGATCCTCCAGCGCGTGCTGCAGCCTCCTCTTCGGGGAGTGCTTCTTGGGGGGTGGCTTTTCCAGGTGACCGCAGGGGTCCTGGCCCCTGCTCGGGAGGGGATCCACCTTCAGGGCCCCGTTGAGCTGGAAGAGGAAGAGGAGGCGCGGAGGGCACGGCCTGCAGTTGAGCTTCCACTCCTTGCCGACCGGGCAGTCCTTGATGGCGGCCTTCAGGGAGGGCAGGACCTTCTGCCGCAACCCGTCCAGCGCCCTGAAGACGCGGTCGTAGGTGATGTCGAAGGAGCAGGTGGGGTGCACCAGCAGCAGGATGTGGCAAACGGAGAAGAGGTAGAGGAGGCTCAGGCAGTGCAGCTTCTCCTGGTGCTTCCAGAACTCGTGGGCCTCGGCGTGAGGCAGCGGGGCCGGGCCCCCGGAGGGGTGGCCGGGCCCGCTCTCCCTCCTCTCGGCCGCCGCCAGGTCCCCGCAGGCCCGCAGCAGCTGCGGCGTGTCGCAGATGGAGGTGAGCACCAGGTACAGCACCCGGTTCTCCTGGCTGTAGTAGGCCTGCAACTCGTTGTAGTCCTTTGCCACCGGGTCGCACTCCTGCCCGGAGCCGCCGTCCTCCAGCTCGGGATCCTCCTGCCCGAAGAGGGGGAAGACCTGCCGGTCGCACACGGTGCTCACCAGGGCCGCCTTCTCCGAGCACAGCTGCAGCGCCGTCTTCCCGAAGATGCCCACCACGCACACCTCCTCATCGCCGCCCGCCGCGCCGCCCCCCTCGGCGCCGGCCGTGGCGCCCAGGAGCAGCTCCCGCAGGCTGACGGGCCCCACCGCCGCCCCCATGGCCCCCGCCGGCCCGCCCGGCAGCGGCATGGCCCCGCTCGGCCCGCCCGGCAGCGCCGCGGCCCCTACACTGCGCCTGCGCCGCGGCGGGACGCGATCAGCGGCGGCGCCAGCGCGGGGGCGGCGCTGGGGCGGGACCGGGCCGTGGGCAGCGCCGGCCGGCCGTCCTGCGGCGGGGCCAGCCCCGGGGCGCCCCCTCTCCGGAGGCGCAGCCTCTGCCCGCACTGGACGTGGGTTTGCGGCAGGCCGTCCGCTACGTGTCCTCGGGCGGTGCGGGCTTGGGACGGGGTAGGTGTCTGCCACCAGCCGGGAGCCACGGTACCCATGTCAGCTGCGCTGGTCTGGAAGCTGGTAGCCTTTCACTTTAATGACAGAGAGCTGAACTGCTCTGCTTTGAGCCTGTACAATTACCCTCAAGATCTTTTTTTGTTAAAAAAATGTAAAAGTAGCACTGAATTTCAGCGATGCGTATTTATATCACAAGCAGTACCGGTGCTGGGAACGTTAATAGTCCCCACTTCAGCAGCAGCCAGGTATCAAAAGACCCGGGAAATCGTGGTGGGTTTTTTTTTCCCATTAAGAAGATGCAACCAGACCGAGACACATCAGAAAGACGCTGGCTTTAAAAAGCAGAAATGTGCTATATAATTTTTTTTTATAATGCCCCATTCTCATATGCGGTAGATTTACTTGCAAATACATATGCCTGAGCGAGATAAAAATGGGATTCAAGTGGCTTGCTGGCTACAGATGACAAACAGATTGTTCCAGAAACCTACTTTAGTTCATCAAAGCTGTTTGCAGCACTGAACTGGGCAGGAGAGGGACTCTTTGGATGAGCCATCTGTCAAAATAAGAAAAGGGTCAGATCTTGGAAGATGAACTTGGTACTAATTACAACAAAATTTAGGGTGATGTCTTAACAGACACCATAAAACAGACACAGCAAATCCTTAAAATAAGACGTTATTAACCCTCAGATTTTGTTCTCCTGCAAACTAGAACAATGAAGTTAGAGATTGCATTGAGGCACTACAATGGCCATCAAAAAACCAATTTTTCCTCCAGAAAACTTCTCTTTGGCATTGTCAGATAACCTGCTAGAAGACAGGCATTGGCATTCCAATTCAGCAGTTTCCTCACCAGCAAAGCAGGAATCAGTAAAAACAAGCCCCCTTATTTGTGCGTACTTGGCACTTTTGGATGAGAGTTACGGAGAGATTTTAACTTATGTAATGCATAGTGATGGTGCTGCATTGTAGCAGGGGGCAGGGTAAAATCCGTATGAAATCCTATGGATTTTAAAGTCAGTTTATCGATCCATAAAGAGACACCATGACTTGCCTGAAATTTGCGCCGTAGTGCCTGTGTCATTATTGGTGTCAACCCAGTCCCACATTCAATGTTTTCTTTGCTATTTAGTGGAGTGCCACCAGGACTTCTGGAAAGGTTGGAAACAAGGGGAATTATGATGAGTTCTCTTTTTTTTTTTTCTAGAAAAACAAGACAAGCGAATAGGAAGGAACTTACCTTTGTATATTGACTTTCTTCAGATGTTTTCGAAGATCAAACTGATTTTTAGGGGGGGTACTAACAGAACAAAACAAATTGTTAACATAGTTTTCACTCTAAAGAATGTTAATCACTGTTTAGAACAGAAAAATCTGATGTCAGAGAAAGGAAGAAAGCATCTTACATTAAGGTGTTTTTAACGTGAGCTGATGGCTTGGATTTAGATCTCAGACTAACACTCTGTAAATCTGAGACTGTAATTAATGCCTTGCGTGTCTTCACTGGTGATTCTGCCTGAAGTGAGAAAAGAGATGTTACCACAAATAAAACTTTAGAAGGTATCATGGACCTTAAATCTATGTAATATTTATACTCTGAAAGATTTCTGTGGTTTATGGCTTTCTTGAATCATTAAGATTTGAATGTGCCTTGGATAGAAACAGATTTATTACAAACCCCCAACTTTTGCAAACAAGATTTCAGCTGGACAAAAGGAAGCCCCAAATCTGTTCACAACAGGCAGACAAAGCTACATGAAAGCTACACGTCCTTAATGTAAAATTAGAACTGTCCTGCGTGCCAGGTGAGATTTGAGTTAGTCACTTCATTTCTTCACTTCAAACGCCCAGGTGCAGATTTAGAATGATGACTTAGAGCTGATTGCTGGGTTTTGGAAGGGAAGAATTAATTTCTTGAAAAAATTCCACAAGGGGCTAAGAGAAGCACTGCAGGAAAGACACCAGTTCCAGGATGGAGTTTGCCTCAATACACCGTCATCTATTTATCCATGTGTCCCCTGGGTTACCTTATCTGTTCTCAGGTTTCTGTCTGTCTTCTTCAGTTTAACATCCAGCAGGTCTTTGAGGGTGATCTGCATCGGCCCATCTTTCTTCAGTGGTGGTGCCTGAAGACAAAGGTGGTTGGACGGGAAATTAGGACTGGGAAGTGACTGAGCATTCACAAAGACAAACGTTTCTGATGAAACCAGGTCCAAAGAACCCAGCCATGAGAGAAAATCCTTACTCCCTACCAGAAGTGCTTTAGCGCCATTGCCCCGCTTGAGGAGGAGAGGTGCTGGAGGCAGTTTTGGTGGGGGCAGTGGTGGTGGTGGTGGTGGTGGTGGAGGAGGAGGAGGTGCAGATGCAGGCTGCAGCTGTATTGCAGAAGGCCCTGATGCTGATGGCGGCGAGCCCATCTGCATTTGTACAGGAGCACCCGGAACTGGTTTATTACACCTTTGACAAAGAGAATTTTCTGAAGAAAAGGCTGCAATTCCATTGACCTGAAAACAATATAAATAAATAAAAGAATATTGAATCCACTGGCAAAAGTAGATGGAATTTTAGAGAACAAAGTTTCTGGCTTCAGCTGACCCAGAAAGACATAAAAAGCCTCTTAGGAGGCTTGCCAGCAAACCAGTTCCCTCTAGCTATGAAGTAGCTGCATTTTAGTAATGCTGAATGCAAACAATGCCCAATGAGAAGCTCGTAAGATCTCAGCTTATCTGTACTGACCATGGTTCCTTACATGCATACACAAGCAAACATTACCCTACCCTGCTGGGACTGAGACTGACCTGGAGTGTTAATTGTAGTCTGGAAAATTCAGTTTCCAACTTTTCCAGCTGCTCTCTGAACGTGTTTAGCTCCCTTAAGTAGGTTTGTGATGGAAATATGAGGTCTTTAACTACCTTGAAACTCTAGGCATAAAAAGAAACCAGATCAGCATTTTCACCACCGTGTTATGTTTCCAGAGACAGGGCTATGATTACTATTGAAAGTTCTGTCGCAAGGACTTATTGTAGTCAGTGGAAAGGCAAAGCACAAAGATATAAAATTTCACCAAATAGCTACTTGGCAGGAACCCAAGGGGTGACTTCCCCCCAAATAAAACTTGAACTTCACCTAGAAATTCTAAAGTATAATTCACATTTGACCTGAAAAGCTCATACAATCATTTCTGCTATGAAAGACAGACTGCACCCTCTGTCACTGCAAATCCTCTTGATATTCCAATAAAAAACCCCTACAATTGCATGTATGCATTTTATGTCCACAGTTGCCTTGACGCTCTTCTCATATTTATTCCTTCAACAGTGAACACTAAATATACTTTAGATGTTTCAATAGATACAACTACAACTACAGCTTAGCTCTCAAATCCCACTGTACATCCTGCACCTGAGGGCTAAGAACAACCTCACACACTGGCAAAAATAGAGAAGTAGAAAACATACCCGTGCAACCGTGTTCTGGCACCAACAATACAAAACCAGTGCTGCTGTTGTAAAGGGGTTTACTGCGTTTTTTACACTGGGCAAGGCTAATGACCAGAGTGAGGACAGATGGCTTTGGACGGATGAGGTTTCCAACGGAAGATCACCTGCTGACCTGGGACAGAATGTTTCAGAATGAGGCCATACTTACATTTATCATTTCAAACTTTAAAAAAGTTAACTGTGACCAATCATCTGGAAATTACAAGTACCAGCAACAGCAGGTGACAACAGCGCAAACACAAGCACAGAAACCAGGGAAGACCGAGATACATTTCAGTAAAGGAGCAGGAGGAATAATATTTGCAATACATTTTTATCCAAGTTGCTTTTCCTACATATTAAATGATAAGAGTACTAGAAGATACAGGAGATGAAGCGATCTCACAGCATCCACGCCAGGATGTAGGCATGCTTCAAACACAATTCTACTACCTCTGTTCCACAGGGAGCAAACAGCAGACCCAGGAACTGAGTTAAAAAAGAAAGGTTCAAACTGAGCCTCTTACCGAGGAGGACAGCCTGCATCCTGAGGCTTTGCAGCATCTCCTTTTTTTTCCAGCAGCAGTTTTGCTCGGGCTGTCCGTTTTCGTCTGCGTTTCTTATATTTTGCCATTACTGTTAGCAAAGGACACATTTAAAATTAACATATAGAAATGTACTTGTGTTCACTTGGGGGGCAGAGCTACCACCACATAGGTAGGGAAGAGCATGGGCTGCATCTTAAAAATGTTATTGGCTGGTGTCTTGCTGGAAGCACCACATACAAGTGATAAATAAAAATACATCCTCCCTGCAGCTCCTGCGACCCAGCAGATGCGTTTGCACACGCGAGGAGCCAGCAATGGAGAAAGTACCGGTTTACACGGGTTTTGCTGATGGATTTTCTTTATCCTGGAGGGACAGACTCTGCACTTTGGGCACATTCTGTTTGTAAGGAGAACGTAGGCAAAACCGACGAAGAAACCCAGGCCGCGGCACCTCCCCAGCCGTTACCGCAACAGTGGCCACTCAGCCACCCGGCTCCAGCCGCGCTCAGCCAGAAGCCCACGCCGAGGAGCGAGCGGCCCCTCTCACACGACTGCCCCAGCCGAGACAGGGTGTCACGAGTGGCCGGGGACACGAGCCCGCCTCGCCGCCACCCACCGCTGTCACTCACCTCCCCGCCCGGCGCCGCCGATTCAAACCGCTCCCCGCGCAGCGCCCAGCCAATGGGAGCACCGCTCTCAACCGCGGCCCCCGCCGCCCCCGCGCGTCCCATGCTAGCCGACCGCTGATTGGCCGCTGGACCGACGCGGGCCCGAGCTCGACGGGAGCGCGACTCCGCCCCGTCCTGGGCGCACTGAGGCGATCCGCCCCGCCATTGGGTAAAGGCTTTTCAGCCCCGCCAATCAGGTGCGGGACGCCGCTCGGCCAGGAACGGGCAGCGGCGGCCCGCCGGAGGGAACCGGCGGGGGTGACCGACGCTACACCAGCTAATCGGCCGCTCCACTTCGCGCCAATCGCAGCGCTGCGCTCCCTACTCCAGCCAATCACCGCTAGATTCTACTCTGGACCAATAGCGACTGGCGGCGCTTCCCCACCTAGCCAATCACCGACTGCAGCTTTTCTCCTAACCAATGGGCTCCCCCCTACCTCGGAGAGGGTTTACAATCTTCCCCACCCAATGGCGAGCGCTCTCTGTCAGCGGCAAGCCAATGGGAGACGAGCGGCCAGTGACAGCTGCCCAATGGGGACTGCCGACTCTCCCATCCTGCGGAGCGGGGGGTGGGTATCTCCCCGCCGCCGCCTGAGGAATGTCAACTATTCAACATGGAGACGGCGGTTACCAGGCTCGAGTCCATGGTGAGTGCGGGCGGCGCGGGCGGCGGCCGGGCTGAGGGGCGGCCGGGCCGGGGGCCGGCGGGGCGGCGGCGGGAGCGCCTCGGAGGGCGCAGAACTGCCGCCTGAGGGAGGGAAAGGGGAGCGCGGGCGCGGCGGGGGGCGCGGCGGGAGGGCGGCCGCCCTTCCCTCGCACCCCCGGCCGCGCCCGCGCCCCATCCGGGCCCTGAGCGCAGCCCGCGCGGGCCTCGCCGGGGCGGCCGCCGCCCGGGTCAGGCGAGTTCGGCCGGGCCGGTCCATTCCGCTCCCCCCCCCCCCGGGGGCGGGGCTTGCTGGTGCCGCTCCATTCACCGCCTCGGCGCGGGGGCAGGGCCCGGCCGATCTCCTCTCACCTGGGGGCGGGGGCAGGCCGGGCGCGGTTACCGCTCTCGGTGGCGAGGGGAGCGGGGCCGCCGAGGGGCGCGGCCGGGCCGGGGCATTTCCCCGTTGAGGGGGGGGGGGTTGCGGAGTGGGGGGCGCAGCGTAGAGGAGAGCGCTCTCGGACTAGTCCATTTTCCCTTAGCGGGGGGTGAGAGGAGCTCTCACCTGGGCTGGACCATTTTCCCTGCGGGGGGGTCCGGGGAGGAGAGGCCGGCTGGACTGTTTCATTCGCACCGGGAGTGGGGGGGAGCGCGGCAATGCGGCGGGATGGGCTTTCGCCGCGGGCCTTGGGCTCCGCTGCCCGGCAGAACGGGGCAGGTAGAGTGGGGGCAGGCCTGGCGAGGAGCCGGGGAGCCTCCACCCCGGGCTCGCCGCGGGTGGGCGCTGCGGGGCCGGCCGCTCGCCCTGGGGAGAGGGGCGTGCGGGGCCGGGTGGCAGCGCGACCCCCGGCCGGGCCGGGTCTGGCCGCCCCTCCGCGCCTCGGGGCCGTGCGGCGGCCTGGCCGCCCCGCGGGGTCCCGGCCGTGGGCAGGCCTGAGGGGAGCCGGCTGCCCCTCAGCCGCTCGGGGTCCCCAGCCCCTGGGCGTTCGGTGGGTCGCGGTGCCCCGCGGGCCGGGCCTTGAGGCGAGGCTGGGCTACCTTATGTAACGGGTTGCCCGCCCCGCTCCTGGAGGAGCCAGAAAGAAGAAAAAATAGGCAGAAAAGAAAAGAAAAAAAGCGTTATGCTGTGCTTTTATGTATTGGGAGGCACTGGAAAACTGTTTCTTTATCAGCCAAGTTCCTTGTGGCATCCTTCAGATCTTGATATTCATTTTTACAGTGTAATCTTGTTCACAGGGTTCTTTTTTCTTGGTTAATATGGTTGGGGAATATTTTATGTATCCAAAAGCTTAATAGAGAATATAATTTCCATTCCTATCCTTACATAAATTAAAGCACTTGTACTCAATAATTCAAAATATGCTCATTTTGGTTTTTCATTGGAAACTTCCAGAAGTTTTTTGTAATTTTAATTGTCCTAGCAGCAGTGTTAGGTACCCTAATTGATAAACCACAAATGGAAGAAAAACTTATATTATGCAATACAGAGACAAATAATACCATAGATGTATCTTTGGCTTTTTTTCTCCTCCAGCATTCTGGGTTTCAAGTTCTCATTAAGTAAAAATTAGTTTAATAGTCTCCTAGTTCTTATTTGTACACAGTAACATCACCAAAGTGGCATACTCAAAAGAAACTAAGAATAAGAGGAACACAGGGAGAACATGCTGAGCGATATTGTACATCCACATTATCCCTTTTCACTGTAATACGCTAAGTTGGTGCGCTGCTTAACGCCCTGGGTTTAGTTTACTTTCACTTTATTGTGCCTTCAGGCACTTTTTCTCCAGCACCAGCATAGTGCATTCCCCCCCCCCCAGCATTAGGAGCGGTGCTGGTCAAGTGTCTGTTTGAAAAGAAAGCCACTGGCTGAAAGTTGTCTGAACCTGAGCTTGTTCTGCTAACGTGCCTTTGTCGCCTTGTTGAGTGACCTATGTGAGGTTGCAATATTAAGACACTTCTGAACGAATATTTTCATCTGTAATAGTGTTTCTGTTAAGAAATAAAAAGTAACAATTTGAATAAATGCCAAAATACCTGTGTTACTTGAAAGATCAGAGAAATTAAGCTATCCTCCCTAATTCTCAGGTTTACTGCACTTTAAAAACAAGGTGGTGGTGTTTTGTTTTTTCTTTGAAGGAACCATGCCTTTGAGGAGGTGGAGTTACTTTTCTTTTTCTGTGTCTACTAAACTGTAGTCATCATACCACATGCTTAGGGTGGTAATAATATGAAAATAAACTACATTCTTGTCAGAGCTCTGAAGTTGTTTTCATTTCAAATTGAAAACCTCAGCCTTGCCCATAGCATGAGTTTGATCTCCCCATATCTTTTCTTAGTATTCTTTTCTTAGTATTCTTTTTTAAAGCCTAGTTTAGAAATAATAATTTAGAAATCTGTTTAGCAATACCAAGGTTAGGTGTTGATAGTTATTTGTTTAATGTTACGGTTTATTTATGTGTTTTATTGAAAGTCTCTTAAGTGATTCTCATTTTAGTACATGTAATTAGTCAGAGAGGTATTTCAGCCCCCTTAAAGTTAACAGGGGCTTTTATATATGGTAGTGGAAGAAGACAGTAATGGGACACTGTCTTATGATCTACTTTGAGTAGACCAAAGTGGTCATCACACAAATAATTTCAAGGTGGAGAGCTTGTTTGGGTCAATTACCTGCTGAGATGACACATAAAACTTCTAAAGGTTTTGAGATCATAGCTCGGTCTTTCACTCTGTTCTAATTACCCCAAATCTTTGGGTAATACAAAGATTTTGAAAACCACACTGATTTTGATTTCACCCTGTTAGTCTTACATTTTTCCATTTGATTCTTCTGCTAACTTCTAGCAGAAGGTGGAGGAGGATGGTATGCCTGGCTGCCTTCTTCCATTAAAACTGCTGGGGGGCACAAGGCCATTGCCTCTTCACCTGTGGTTTTTTTTGTTTTAAGAAGAGGGTGTTTTCTTAAACACACCTCAATTTCACTTCTTCATTTCCTATATACAGAGCTCATTCAAAAGTGCAATGTTTCTCTTCAGTTAATCAGAATATGTACATTGGCAGCTGTGTCTCACATATTGTAGCTTTGTGTCTCTTGCTTTTCCTTGCGCTTATTGTTTCTTCTTCCTGGATTTCCTGTGAAGGCAGCTCTCTCCACAGAAGTGTGATAAAATAACACTTCTTATTTCCCCAGAGGTTTTGACATGCATTTCATGGAAAGCTTCATTTTAGTCTCATGGTACCAGGGATAAACTAATTTGTAGGAGCTTAAAAAGAATGACACGTGTGAAAATACTGGGTAATTGATGTTATTTGAGACTATTGCTTAAAGTACAGTAACAAGAAAAGCTGAGTGAACCATAACATCTGCAATATAAGATGAGATTCATTAAGCAAATGATTATAAAGCAGACTTACTTTAACTAAGAATGCTGGGTGCTGTAGTGGAGGGCTTGGGCGCCTGAGACTGTGCAGCACAAGTGTTCGTTGAAGTCTGCTGGGACTGGAGATCTGTCCAACAGCCTCAACAGACACGGCATCAGACCCCTAATGCAAATACAGTATGTAGTAGTTGCTGGTGATAAATGTATCCTTCTGCACCCACAACCATTTCATTAACCTTTAATGCGTGGTTCCTCGCACATCGAGCTAGTGCCTTCCAGCTTGCACATCAGTCTGCACTGAGAGAAATGTTGTGGTCATCCATTTAGTAAAATCTGATAACAAATAGATGAAACTGTTAGATGAGCTGAGAGCGCTTCATGCAGAGTGATTTAGTTAATTTCTGTCAGTGTATTTTTGGTATAGTGGACCTACTTTTTCCCTTGAGTGGTGTCTGTCCAGTGCCCTTTTTATGTTGTACTACTAGTGATCATGCACAAAAAGCAGTGCAATGTTAAAAGGGCATTGGCCAGCAATACTATCTACGTTACTCATTCTTCTTATTAGTATTATAGTCACAAGTCAAAAGTCACTGTCTGAGACCAGAAGGTGATTTGCAAAACAACTGTAAAATGGGATTGCCACTAATTTTATTTTTTTTTGCACTCATTGTCTTCCAGTTCTTTGCCAAGGAGAAATGTTAACTGGTCTTTTAATGACAAATGCCAGTATCTCTCTTAAAAATAAGTGCCTTGCAAAGAGGAAAGAACACAGTACAGTTTTCTTGTTTCCTACAGTGTGTTCCAGAGAAATGTTATAGGTGTGGAGTTGACTCAGGTTGTTGCTCTGTGTGCATCAGCAATCACCCATCCCATTCCTGTTTCTTTGCTATTTGTTGTTAAGAATCTTAGCGCCTTCAAACCCTCAAGAGTTCTCAAACTTTTTTATATGAAGTTACAGTTTGATGAAAAAGTAAAACCTTTATTGAGATTTATGAAATACCCCCCCACTCTGATGGTGCTCTGACACCCATGTGGCGTAACCCCAGTGGTAATGTACCTCCACAACGTTGGGAAATGAGCATGTGTTTAAGTGCATTTTAAAGTGATTCAGCACTTGCAAATGAGAAGAATAAGCTCTGGTGTCCAGAAAATGTTCCCTGTAATGTAGTTTAAGAACATCTGTCTGATAGCAGTTTAGAATCTCTGCTTGCCATGAGTCAAATCTAAGAAATAAATACATTTGGAAGTGTAGTTTGCAATTAAAAGAGCACCAAAATGTTTGGAATTTAATTTCTGACAAATCTTTTAAGCATTTTGTTGGGTGGTTTTCTCCTCCCCCTCCCCCCCACTCCCAGTCAGTGGAATGACAGGGATTATAAGTATTAACAATGTCTTGAAATATGTGAGTTCATGTGTGTCTGTATTAGGGCTTGGTGAACATTAACCTTATCCAATTCTCCACGATCCACAGAAACCACTGTCTGATTTGACCTGTTTTTTCCGATAATATTTTGAGTGTATTGATTACTTGTACAGAATTCTTGCTGCTAACGAATGCTCTGACTTTATTGCACTACTGTACTTTACAGCTAGCAGTGCAATAGTATTGTCAAAGCATCTGAAAGCAGAGTACGCAGCAATGGCTTGAGTCTTGCCCCACAGTTTCTAAGATTTTCTGCTAAGCCTGTGAGTAAATCACAAATTTACATTTTGAAAACGGCATTTTCTGTGACTGTTGTACAATACTCATCATACGAATGCTCCTAATCTATAACGTTAAGGTGAGATTTTTGCCGGTGTATGTTTCCTGAAATGCAGCAAGAAATAAATAGTTATAAAATGAAGGAAAAATGGACTGTAATGGAGGAACATATGGCAGCGCTTATAAACATGCTTTGAAATTGCTGATAATAACTTTTGTTTCTTTTAGAGTTAGTATACTTTCAGGAGAAAGCAGTGATACTGAGCTGTGTTAATATTTTCATTAAGCGTAAATCTTAAATAGCCACAGGATGGGTAAGCATTCAGCTTCACATCCAGTTTTTAATGCCTTGATTCGTAGTAGTAGCATGGTGTTAGTGGCTTGCTGTTGTTTTGTAAATCTCAAATTATCAATATTGAGTATTTTGGGAATGGAGCTTCATGGCTAATTTTGAAAGCCACCCCTATCCCTTGTCTTCTTTCCCAAAAGATCAATCAAATGGAGAGGCTGGAAAAAAGCAAAAAATTATCATTTTGTGGTGCCTGCCTTTCGAAATGAAACCTAAAAACATTTGCTAGTGAGGGAGAACAGAAACAATTGAGCAGTTAGGGGAAAAAAAAATCCCACATGAACTCTTTACGAATGCATAGTATAATAAAACCAATTTTATTCTTGCATTTTATCACAGCTGGTTTCTGGGGTAGATGTGGGAAGGACTTTTGTTGGGCAGATGGTAAGTTATGGGCTAATGGGTAAAAGCTTGCCCTTTGATTTATAGATACTCAAGGTCTTTACTAGATTTATTTTCCTTTTCTTAAGCTATTATTTGAAATTTTACTGAAGGATGAGACATCATACATTTTCACTACATCAGTAAGGGGATTTTACTTCTAGAATACTTTGGATCAAACACTGTTCCTTTAGGCTAGCTGGAGTTCCAGAGCCTCGAAGGTATTAATGGCAGTTCCTGAAGGTGGATCCCAAGGCTGATGTTTAAAACATCAACATCCTCTTAGTATCCAGGCCTGACTACGTGCTACATCCACAGACTACTGAAGTTTGTCGGTTTAGCTACCCTTTTAACACTGCCAGTTAGTACTTTGGGATACAGTTAACAAACACAGCCTTATTTTGATCCTTAAAAAAGTTGTAATGGTTACTGCAGGGTTAGTCAAGTAAGTTCCAAAACACGATTTTAACTTGCTTTCTTCACTGTCTCTTCTGTGACTTTAAAATCACCAAATTATTACGTTAAAAAATTCATGAGTTGTTTGTGAACTGGGAAAACTGCCTTTCTTTAAAGCAGAAGTCCTTAATAGATATTAAAATTGCAGGCTAAAATTAATTAAGTAATAATGCTATCAGCAGACTGTTTTACAAGGCAATTAGATAATTCTCTGGTGGCTTATTTATCCCAAGGAAAGAAATGTGATGTCATCAATTTATTATCTATTTGTCAGTCTGGTTTATTGCAGAATAATAAAATGTATTACGGGTATTATAACCATCTGAGAGAATGCATTTCTAATATAATTTATAATAAAATCTCTGTTAATATGCTTGGATCCTGAACACTTATAATTTCTGCTGTGTAAATAACTGAGTATTACAGTTTTGCTAACAGAACTTCTAATGTTTGAAAAGAAGAGCAACTAGCCAAGAAAAAGCTCTAAAAATTGATGGAAGATACATTAATGTCTCAGGAGAAAAAAAATCACCAGTGAAGATTGGTTTAAAAAAAGATGCATCTTCTTTTCTATTGATACAAGTTACCACTTTGATGTACCACTTAAAAACTTCAGCTGGAGAGATTTGGCATTACAAGGGCATATAACATAGGAAGAGATGGAAATGTTTTCATGTATTTTGGGGAGCTGCATGGAAAAGGTACTAATGGCAAGATTCAGAGAGAACAATTGGGTCATTTGGGTTAGACAAATGGAAAGAGGGTCAAATTAATAAAGTGTGTGTGTGTGTGTGTGCTTACACACACATGTAGTTTTCACATGTGAGAGAAAAATGCTTGTGTTAACTCTGAAAGATTCTTGCTTTCTATTTTTCAGGCTCGGTGTGTGCCAGCATAATTGGCAAACATTAGTTAATGGAATAGATTGGAGGAATAGAAACTTACTCTGACAGTACATGAGCCTTTAAAACAGAGGCATCTGGCTTCTGCTTTCCTGAAATACAGGAAAGGCAAATGGTTGGGGTTTGTCTGCAATTTTTGTTTTTTAATATACTGTGGCTGACCTTAAATATTTTAGTTCCAGAAGGCAGAATCTGATCTGGATTATATTCAAAACAGACTGGAGTTTGAACTAATGAAAAATCTTCCTGATAATCCAGCAGCAGAGGTAGTATTTTCAGATAAAATTAATAGATTTTATTGTATTTTGCATGAAGTTGGTAATAAATGGGTAATTTTATTTAATCCTAAAATACGTGTGGCTGTTCTTTTGTCTGGCGGTTAGGTTTTATTATTATGAAGTATTTCTTGCATTGTGTATCAAGGTAACTGGTCTAATATGAATTCAGTACAGAATTCAATACAACAAAACCCCCTTGATTTCTTGCTGTAGTGCAATTTTCCTATGTTCTGCTCTGAGAAATGAGTAGTACTGTTAAGAGACACATTCTGATTTGAGCTAACACACACCCTTCCTCTGAAATCAAAGATAAACCTGCTAATAAGCAGTGACTAAATTTAGATTTGGGGCAGAGGTGAAAGGAAGAGGAAAACAATAAATGGCATCATGTAAAGGATTTTATAAATAAGTCCTTGTCTCCATGTATATTGTAATGTGTAGTGGAAAAATAATATTTTTACTTAAAAGTCTGTAATTTATTCCAACTCAGAAAAGCCATTAAAATGCATCAACACAACAAATTCATCCTCTATTTGTTGTGGGACCACAGAGTTATGCTGTTTTATTAACACCATCATTTTGCCTTATGAAAAATTAAATGTATAGGTGAAATAGATGGTCACAGCTACACTTTTCATTGTAAAGGGTCATTTCATGTCGTATTTTAGTGGCTCTAACGCCTAAAATTTTCATTGTTATATGGCCACATTAATTTTCTTTTCTTATATAGTTTAAATGCACTTTTATTTTCTACACAGGAAAATCCAGCTGCTGTTTTGGAGGAACTCTCAGTGGTGAAATCCCGTTATAAAATGTTATGTATGCAGCTGAAGAAATTTTCCATAGAGCAGAAAGAATCCATGAAGGGCATCCATGCTGCTCTAGTGAACACAATGAAGGTGGTTCAGGCGTTACAGCAACAAGCTGATCTTGAGGTAGTATCTCCATTTTAATCACTTGGGTCTCACTTCAGTAAATGAACATGTATTTGTGTAGCCTTTACGTAGATGTGAGTAGTTGCATTGAAAACTGTTATATGTGAAAGCTTTGAAGACTCGGAAGATAAGAAGACCATTTACCAGAAGAAATGTTTGCAAGATGGGAGCTCTTGTAAATCATAAGCCTGATTTATCACTCAACAGTTGAGCTAGGGGTGTTCTGGTTTGGGGTTGGATACCATAATAGTGTGAATAGTGTGACACGTTTTAATAGTTTCATAGAAATTGATGCCTCTGTCCACAGCTGTGTCGCAGTTCTACACTGACATTTTTTAAAAGTAGCAACCTTAAAGAAATTAGAAAGTGAAACTAATTTTAAAAAGCAAAAAAGCTTTTGAATGCCAAATACATTTTCACAGTCTAGAGTAAGTTAAAAACAACCCATTCTAACATATGCGATGGAACTGCTATTAGTATATATTAGTGCAAAAAAGTAAGTTTTTCTCAGTGTGATAGTGCTTATCTATTAAAAAACCCAAAAACAGCCAACGCATTTTTGTAAGTGGTCTTCAGACACTGCTTCATTACAGTTTTGAAGAGGTTGTGAAAGCATTCATTTTGTCCTCTTACAAATAAGGCGATTTAGATAAAAAAGAGCCGATTGATAGTCTAGTGGCAAAGACAGAAGTGGTGTGACTAAACCGTATTCCCAGATCTTGGCTCTCACTTCAGTGTTCTAATGACAGTCCCCCAAGATTATGTTTAATCTGTCAACAGCTCTTGACAAGTTCCTGGTAAGTCTTTATAGATAGAATGTACTGTATAATGATTTAAAAGACAGTCGTTATAGGTCACAGAAAGGAAAAAATATTTTCTTTCCCTATGGTCTAAGGACATGCTGCCAAGAATAACTTTGTATTTGGATTTTGTTAAAATTGAAGACTTGTCCCTTGAGTTATATTTAGACTTTTAGATAAAGATTTTCTTGTACTTTGTATATGTCCTAAACCAAAGATGGATTGAACTGTTGTGGAGAAATGTTAAGTCTTTAAGTGAAATACTTCTTTTTATTGAATAGTTTATCTTCTTTCT
Source organism: Falco biarmicus (assembly GCF_023638135.1). Taxonomy (NCBI): domain Eukaryota; kingdom Metazoa; phylum Chordata; class Aves; order Falconiformes; family Falconidae; genus Falco; species Falco biarmicus. The sequence continues at coordinate 17,759,549 of NC_079288.1, forward strand.
GTTGAATCATTTATACTATTGATGTTAAGGGAATATTATGGTTGGATTTTTCAGAAATGCTTTGCTTGTAGATTGCTTTCATTTGAAGGAAAGTAGGAATCTACTGTTAGTTTCCATGAGAAAAGGGCTACACAAACATGGAGTTCTTCTGTAAATATCGTCACCCTAGGAACTGAAAGTATCAGAGTTCTCTCTGTTTGTTTTCCTTTTCTAGTGCCTACCTCTGTCACAAGAACAGACTGCAGCACAGCAGTTAACCTGCCTAACTGTTGAAGAAATGGAATCACAAGTGGAAGAGGCCATTAGGCCACAGAGTGTCAGTATTCCAGAAACCATTAATCCTGAGTATAGCTCAGCTGAAGCTTGCATTTACAGAGCACTCGCAAAAATCATTAATTTAACAGTATACATTTTTTAACCTTTTTCTGCCAGACCTGATGTTTGATGCCCTGCTTCACTAAAGGGTTTGCTTTTGTCTTACAGGGCAGTGTTGAGTATTTCACAGATGAAGAAAATGATTCTGAAAGCCACTGACTCAGGAACACAAATCTTGAAAGAACTTGCTATTGTGGAACTTGACAAACAAGGAAATGTTAAATTAGTTGTGTAAATGAAAGCTCAGTCCATTCTCATTTGAAACACAAGCATCTTGGTCATAGCTCCTGGGTTACTCACAGGCAGGTGTTTCTGTGGTGTCTAGGAGCTGGAAAGCTGTTAACGTTTTCTGTATACAAATTCTACTTGTAATACTTAAAGTTGGAGGGTTAAAAACCATTGAGGTGTTGATTATTGTATCTTGGATGTTGTAGTTGATGCATTTTTGAAGAGTATTGATAGCCACGTGACATTTCCATATTCTTGCCTAAGTTCCTGAGTGGGTTTTTAAGACAAATAACCCAAGCCACTTAATTGTACTTACATTCCTGAATAAATGATGAAAGCTAAGGAGATGAGACCATAGATTTATTGTGCTTTTATTTACGTAACTCCTGACCCTGAGCCCTGCCCTAACCCCTGAACCTGGTCCCTGACCCTTTTAATGTTCCTTTGATGTGAACTGTCTTGTGGGGGTTTTTTGTGGTTTTTTACAGTCCAGAAAAATTGCAGACCCACAGGATGGCCAAGGTCAGGAGGGGCCCCTGGAGATTGCCCAGTCCAAGCCCCTGCTCAGAGCAGTGCCAGCTGCAGCAGGTTGCTCAGGGCAGTGTCCTGAAAAAAGTCCAAGAATAAGAGTTTATAACCTCTGTTGCAGTGTTTGACCGCCCTCATAGTAAAAAAAAACTAGACCCCACAAAAAAGGGATATTTTTCTTATGTATAATGCTTTTATGTTTACTTCAGCCTAGTTTGAGAGAGCAATACCAATTTTATTAAGTTCCCTTGTGTTTTTTTTTTTTTTTTTGTGAAAAATGATGGCTACCAAAGGAAGGAAATTTAAATTACTGCCCTTGGGAAGGGAAAAGCTGATTTCTGAACTCACCCATGAACTGGTTGGTTTATTTAGTCTGTTGGGACGAGGAACAGGTTGTACATCAAAGAAGAAAGGGGAATAAATAACAGATATGCCTTGATTTTATGATGTCTGCTGCTGAGTGTGCCCCTTTTACCTACAAGGTTGCTGTCACTTCACAAACTGAGCTGGTACTTAAGCATTTAGACTTAATCACATTGATCCACGTTCAATAGGGGACTTGATCCTCACTCCCACTGCCTTGAACAATCTTAAGTATTCAATTTATTAGTGAAATCTGGCTGAAATAATTACAGATGCCTGTTAGTGGGCAAGCAGCGCAGGAGCGATCGCACCGCATGCTGCCCAGCCGCAGCAGCGGCCTGGCGGGCCGGTACCGTGCCCGTGGCTGACCCCGGGCGGGGTGTGGAAGCACCCCCGAGCTCAGCCGGGGTGCGCGGCCATGCTTCCACCGTGCCACCGGCACCGAGCAACCGGCGCAGGCCTTGGAACCCAGCGGCCGGCAGCTCCCCGCGGGAAGCGACCGCGTCCCTCGCGTTACTCAGCGCTCAGCAACGACGGCGGGGAGCCGCGCTCCGGCTGCCCTGCGGGGCTCCCAGCTCGGCACCTCTGGCCGCTTCCCGGGCCGGCAGTGCCGGTAGCAGCGCCCCGTTCCCCGCCGGCCGCGGCTCCCCTCAGCGCCGGCCGGGCCGCGGCGGGGGCTCCCGCGCGCTGGCGAGCGCCCCCTGCGGGCGCGGCGGACGCCCTGGCGCATGCGCGGTGCGGCGGTGCAGCCCCGGCGGCCGCAGGGCGGGCTGGCGGAGGGCGGGGCCGCGGCGCTCCCCGCGAACATGGCCGGGCGGCTGCGGGGGGCGCGGCCGCTGCCCGGCGGCCCCTAAACCCCCTTCCCCGCGCCTCCACTTCTCCCCCCCCACCCCCGGGCCGTGTGGTAGGGAGAGGGGCCGGGGAGAGCCTCCCCCGCCGCCGTGAGCCGCGGCCATGGACGAGCAGAGCGTGGAGGTGAGCGGCTGGGCGGCGGTTGCGCTCGCGCTCCCTCAGGGAGGCGGGCGGCGCGCGGGCAGCGCTGTTCCCCGGGCGCGCATCCCTGAGGCGGCGGCGGCGGCGGGCGGCACCTTCTCCTCAGCGGGAGCCCGGGGCAGGGCCGGGGGAGGGCTGGCCGCCTCCGCGGGGTCCGCGCCAGGTCCCCCTGCCTTGTGTGAGGGGAAGGAGGCCGAGCGGTGGGCGGCCCGAGAGGCGGTAAACAGATGGCAGCTCTGCGGTGGGCAGGGATGCGCATGGCACCGAGCTGGGCTCGCCTCAGCGCTGCTGAGCTGAGGGAAGGCGGCAGCGTGTAGAGAGGTGGCGTTTCTAGGTGGCACGCAGGGGACCTTACGGGGTCAGGGTTGGAAAATAAACTGGTGGAGCATCGGAGGTGCCTGTTCTGGAGGTGGATGGAGGCCTGGCGCTGACAGAACCCGCCTCGGCGTGTGTGGAGGCCCAATATTTAGTGGTGTCTGCAAGCTGGGCAGCTTTCATGCACCGCTGCGGTCAGTGTTAGAAGAGAAGAATGTAGAAGACCCATGTGCCATAACTCCCTGTAAATGCATGTGTTGCATTTCAATGGTTTGCAACCATTAAAGACAACCAGAATGTATGGGAGGTACTGTGGTATCTGTACGTTGAAGGTATGCCTGGCTTTTGTGTTGATTTGTAATTTCAGCTCTGGCAGGGGGAAAGTTAGCCCATCTGAAGAATCCTTCCAAGTTCCATGGTTAAAGCCAGAATGGGGTCTAGCTTCTGTATAATACAGAATGTAAACTTCTTTGTCAGTGAGAAAATCTTACCAATAGGGAAAGCAAACATTGCCTGACATTTCAAAGTACCATTCCCAACATTCTGAGAATGGAGGGAGATGAGGTGGTTGTATTAAAGAACAAAATGCTTCTCTCTTTGAATGGGCACAGGAAAAAAAAAATTACATTTTTATGACCTAAGATTGATTAAATGGTGCGTGAGTGTAGAAATTGTGGAGCTAGTGCTAATGGTAGGCCTTAAAAGAATGTGAATCTTAAAAAAAGTCAAAAAAATGCCCCATCTGGCTCAAGCCTTGTCATCAGCATTCCGTATAACACCTACATGCACTTACCGTGCTTTTGAATTGGTTTAGTGCAAGTGCATTGACACTCACGGGTTCAGAACCTGCAGGTGCAGCACGGTTTCTTCTGGCAACTGTTCAATCCTGTGTCAACAGAAGTAGGAATAATGCCTTGGCTACGGAAAGGCCCACTTCAAAAAAGATAAGCCTAACAAAGAGACTGTCCCTTGAAGAAGGAGAATAGCATTGTAAAATGGGTGCTGAGAGCTGGTGGTGTAGGAGAAAGTGGGGAAGAGAGCCATGGTTTTTGACTTAGGATCTTGCTTAGAGATGTGCTCTCTGTAGCTGTTTGGAATGCGACTGTGTTTATGAAACCTGGCACTCTGCCTGGAAAGTAAGTGCAGCTCTGATACGTTTGAAGTGTGTGGCTTAACAATAGCGATAATCTACCCTTTGCAGAGCATTGCTGAAGTATTCCGATGTTTTATTTGTATGGAGAAATTGCGTGATGCACGTCTGTGTCCTCATTGCTCCAAGCTGTGCTGTTTCAGTTGTATTCGGGTGAGTTTGCTTACTATGGCTTATTCTTGCAAATGTATGAACTTAAAAACTACTGATCTTCTGAACATGTTCTTGCTGCTTTCTTCCCCCTTTTCCTGGAGTTCCAAGGATTACTTTTTTTCCTGCTCTGTGCTCTTTAGTTTCCCTTTCAAAATCTTTTACAACACCCTGAGGAAAAACTAGGCAGGCTGTGCATTGCATTCAGTAGTGCTAATTATAGGGACTATCTAGAATAATTGCTTTTAAGAAGCAGACATTTAATGATCCCTTCTTTAACATCTTTTGAGAGTCAGTGATGCTTGTATGGAAGACAGAAGTTGAGACGGGAATCAAATGCTGACTTCACGTCTGTCGTTATGGAGCACTAGAAGGTCATGACATCACCTCTTGTCACCTTGGAAGCATTTTAAAATGCTTACCAAACTAGTATGGCATGACCAGATATGGGCTAAATCTTTGTCGAGGGAGTCTGGTATAACAGGCTGAAGCAGCAGCTGAACCTCAGTTCATTTATTAAGGTCGTGGTTACCAACGTGTAACACTTCAGTCCCCAGTCCAGGCACTGTTACGCATTAGCGTAGTGGGAGAGAGGGTTCAGCTGAGGTTTCAGACCTCCAGTAGTATTTCCAGAATTTGGAACAGACAATTATCATTCACTTTGAAAGCTCTGACAAGAACCATAGGTGAAGGATTCGTGTTGCATATTGAGTGTTAGATGACATATTGTTGAGGGGCGGTGAGAGATTATTCATGAGAATCTTCAGTGAGCTGACAAATATAAGCCTTTCAGCTGCTGAGCTTTTATTTTACACTTGTAAGTTGTAGTGGGCAGGTGAAGTTCTTTCCTCAGCTGCTTGTCTTCAGAGCTTTCTGGAAGAGAAACATTCAGAGGGTCCTTGTGGATTTGATCATTGAACTGCAGGTATCTAGCCTGTGTATAAATAGCTCGAGAGGAAGACAGAAGTTACCTTGAAGACTAGTAATTTAGACTCTAAGAAATGTGCTGCTTGTATCTTTTGCTTTCTGTTGTTGAAACATGCTCTTTAGCCCATGACTGCGGGGATCTGTGCCAGGTGTGTGGCTTCTAATGGAATATCTGGTACCTCCGATTTCTCTGTATAGTTTTAACTGAAGTGCCTTTGACATTTTAAGTAGTTGCTTTGTTACTAAGATACAAATAGCAGCATCTTCTGTGACTAAATGATTGAGCAGTTAAATTACAAATCTGTAAAAAAGGAAAAAATATGGGAAGGAAGATTGTAATAAAATGAAGTAACTCCTAATTAATGATAGAATGTATGTGCTCGCAGTTTGTTTCTTACAGTGTCTTTAAAAATGTTTTTCCTTTTTCCTTCATAGCGTTGGCTGACTGAACAAAGAGCTCAGTGCCCTCATTGTAGGTAAGGTGTTTTTAATATCAGAAATAAATTATCAGGAATTGGTTGTACTGTCCTGTTACGATTGATCTTTTTTTCACTGCAGGTTGCGCTAAATTTGTAAGCTTGATTTATTTTTTTTTTTGAGACCTGCCTGCTCTTACTATAAAGAATTACCGTGGTATAATACTCTAAAATACATTCTAGTTTTGTGACAAGCTAAGTGAGATCTTTGTTTTTCCCGTTACACATGCTGTTCAGTGTATGTAGTTGGTGTAATAGGGTAATTGGATGGTATTCCCCTTAGAACTCCTTGTAGTCCTCTTAGAAGAGTTAGAGAGACCAGAAACTTCAGTTTTCAGACTGAAATGTGTACTTTTTCTATAGCTATAATTTGTGTGACTTAGCTTATGTGTTGCAGATTTGTCTGAGACATAGCTACAGTATTTTAGTTTTTTAATGTGATGCCCCACCCTGTCCCCCCAAGCCCTGGCACCCCTTAGCACTTCTAGTTCTTGAGTACCTACCAATTCTAGCTCTTGATAGACCAATAATTGAAAGAGAGCATATTTTTACCCCTAAGGGAAAGGAGGTATTTAAAAACAACTAACCAACAGTTTCTGCAGAACTTTTTTAACATTCAGCTTGTAAAGTATTTGATCAATAGCTCTAAAATGCTTGTAAGGAGAGAAAGATATCTATATTTTACAAAGGTGGTGATTGCAGCACTGTGATGAAGGTAGCTGAATAATGGGGGAGGTTGAAGAAGTACTGAGAAATGAAAATTCGCCTAGTGTTACCCAGGAGCCTGTCAAGAGGTCTGGAAATAGTTCTTGAGTTCCCTGTGTAGCTGTTCTGTATGTCACTGTGGGGTGGTTTGTTGCAGTTCCTGCCTTACCCCAGCCCCCCAAAGGAGCAAATAGACTTAAAACATTACTTTCTCTTTTTTTTTTCTTTCTTTTTTTTTTTTACTGTCTTTTCTGAAATAACTAGTACAGCTTTGGCTTCTTTGCCTGTGACTTTTCTGGTAGCGTAGAATTGATGAACTGAATTAATTTCAAAGCTTCTCTTGTAGCTCCTGGAGCTGAGTTCTTCCTTTAACTCTAGCAATGCTTTTTACAGAGCCCCACTGCAGCTACGAGAGCTCGTAAACTGTCGTTGGGCAGAAGAGGTCACGCAGCAGCTTGATACACTTCAACTGTGCAATCTCACAAAGCATGAAGAAAATGAAAAAGACAAGTAAATGGAGTATTCCTCACATAAAGCATTTTGCAGTTCACTATATGAATGGGCTTTTAATTTCAGCTTTTTACTAGAATCATGGAACAAAGCAATAACTTCTCCTTAATCAAAAGCCGAACTGTGCTTGCTGTCTGCCTAGAAGTTGGAATTCATTTCTGTCATATGTAATGGCAGAAGAAAAGCTCTTCGATGTCTCTCTAGAAAACTACCACTAGTTCTAGTTTGACTCAATATAGTTAAAATGAGACGTACGGGAAACATGAAGGGTGGTAATACTTCTTAAGGCTCTTAACCCTTCTTAGTGACCATACATATGAAATAAAAGTCTTCTCTCGATGGCTTGCTCATTTGTCAGTCCCATTCAGACTGTGGGTGCTGATTTGGTATCTCAGCATGTAAAAGCAGAGAAGCTGTTCTGAGAAGATGTCTTTTAGTCCCTTGCGAAAATGTCATTGATAAATTCAGATTGAGATCAAAGGAAATACGTAAAGTGCCACAGAAAGCACTACTGTTGCTATATCTGTCACATTAGTGCTGTTCATTCTCCTTCCTTGTCTTTGGAGCCTCCTGTATTTTCTGATATATTCTCTTCCTAGGAGCAACTGTCAGTACTTTCTCCGCAGGCTTTTCTCCTGGTTTTATCCTATTACCAGTGCTGTTATGTGTTTTAAGATATATTTTGGAGATCTGGAAGAGAAAAGCGTGAGGAGAAGCACTGAAAGACGGACAGGAACTAAGGATGTGTTCTATGCCTGCCTCTTCCCTCAGTTCCTGAATCCTAATGGAGGGGGAAGAGAGAAGATCTGGCCTGGTCTGTGCTTGATTTGTTGATTGATGTGCTGTTCCTGAAATTTTAAGAAATTGCAAAGACCAGTTTTGTCCAAAAAGCTTATGAGCCATTGCTCTGTGGATACTTTAGGTAGCGTATGATTAGGATTTTAATAATATGAAGTATTAACTTCCAGAATTCTGAGCTTGATTCGTTGATGATATCCTTTATCTGCTGGGTAGAAATTCAGTTTTAGTAATGTACTTTCTCTCTTATCTCTGTGAAGTACTGGCTGAGAGAACACTAAGAGCAATGTTTCTTTTATAAAAGGTTTTTACTGAATCTAAGTATTCTTCTTGCAAAACTATGCTGATGTCTTGTGCTTTACTCTCTGTATCGGGTAGCAAACCAAGTGAAAATGTTAAATTGAGTTTGCAGAAAATTCATAGCTGTTTCCTATTGATAAGTGTGTTTTCTGTTTAAGGTGTGAAAATCATCATGAAAAGCTTAGTGTTTTCTGCTGGACCTGTAAGAAGTGTATCTGCCACCAGTGCGCGCTTTGGGGAGGGATGGTAAGAAGAGGCTTGCTTGCTCATATATGTTCATGTGGTATGCTACAATAAGAGACTGCAGGTGTTATGTTGGACAGCACTTTAGAGAGATAGAAATGCTATGAAACTATTGTTACGGCTATTGAATTGCCATGCAAATACTGTAGTTGTAGGTGTATTTATAATTTAAGGTGGACATTGGTTGTGAAAGGCAATACCTTCTGTTTATAATTAGAGAAGCAAATTGAATTTTTGCTGAAAGGAGGTCAGAATTATGTTCCTTGTTATAGACTTCATGAGATCTTGGACAAACTTAAATGGTAGTGAGAATTGTATGGGCAAAGGAAGAAGTCTTAGAAAATATAGATAACGCTTACGTTATTTAAACATCCTGGCCTGTAATCCCAGATATCTTCAAAGCTGTGTTAGTAGCACAATTCACCATGCTTTTTATTATCCTTTCACTTGCATATTTCAAGGAGAGACTGCTGTTGTTGTTTGGAATATAAGTGGTTAATACTGTGCTGCCTTTGTTTGGGAAGTGTGTTTTAATAATAAGAACAAAAATAAAATAACCCTTCTATCCCTATTTGTTAGAGAATGGCACAGTGAATGAAGCAGTTTATTTTTGGAGGACTGTTGAGACTCCAAATAACTCTTGACAGGAAGTTTTGATGGTATGAAAGCCAAATTCATGACTTCTTATGAAGGGAAGTGAAAGACAGACTTCCTACATACAATCTGCTTTGGAACTTTTCCAAGATGAGTGATACACTAGGAGGCTTTCTTCCCCTCTCAGTAATTTAATAGGAGTGGAATGAAATTAAAATGAGATGCTTTATTATCCTCCACCTCCGCCCACCCCTTTTTCTTTTTTAACAGCATGGAGGACATACTTTTAAGCCACTGGCAGAAATCTATGAGCAACATGTCACAAAAGTAAACGAAGAAGTGGCAAAGCTGAGGCGAAGACTCATGGAATTGATCAGTTTGGTGCAAGAAGTGGTAAGAAATCGATCTAAGATAACGTTAAGTTTTCCTGTAGTATGCCATTGTCAAAGGATAACTGTAAGGGGGGAAACAAACACCATTTCAGTTGAAAACACAATGGAAACCATTTCATGAAAACTCATGAAGTTTTCAGCACCTGTTCAGAAGCTGTTGCTTCTGTGAAGGTAATTGGATTATCCCATAGAGACATGTTTTTACTTTTTAGTTTTTTACACAATGTGGAAAGATCAACCTATTCTCAATACTTGTTTTGTAGTTGCCAGACAGAAAAAGATGTGACTTAGCAAAGGGAGTTTTTCTTTTGGTGTATGCTATTTAAAAGCTAGAGTTAGACAGTTTTTTGGAAGATGTCTTTTTGCCATCTCTTGTACAAATGCAGTCTGCCATGCTACACAAGTATAAAAATGCTTTATTCTGATGGAGCTTATTTTACTTGCTTTAGGAGAATAAACTAAAGGTATATATGAGCTTACAGGATAGGCTGTAAAGCAGCTGACCAGTTCGAGATTTGAACTCTGTACCTCCTTGTTCTTCCCCATAGGGGTAAATGTGTTAGACATCCAAGCATCAACATGTTCAGCTTTGGCAGTTTCAGTGGGGGTTCCAACAATACAGTACAGTTTCTTGTATTCTGGGAAGGGTTATTTTTGTGTTCAGCTGAATGCTATTACATTTATAGTGTAGTCTTTGTACAAATAAAATAAGGTTTCTTTAAACAAGTTTCTGTATGTTTTTTTGTCTGTGCTGTATTCAGGTAGGTGTTTGCCACATGCAGTGGTAGGTTAGCTCTGCTTCAGCTCACATGTCACTGTTTTATCACCAAGTTGGTTATGGTGCTGCTGAAGTTACAGAAGAGAAACTGGCAGTTGAATTTACAAATTTTGATACTAAAGAATCCCCATATGACAAATCTAAATGTACTGAGGGAATGTTGCTCAAGTTTACTGTTAACCTTTGGTCACCCACCAGAGGGCATGCGTATGTATTCAGTGAAAGTCAAAGGATATTTACAACTGGCAACAGGAATAGCCTGTGATAGAGCTCATCTAAAAACACATTCCTGTTTTCTTGTTCTAAACATGCAAGCTTCAGTAAGACCAGGATTTTAAAACTTTTTTTCCTCATAGAAAAACAGGGTCGGAGGGGACTCTAGGGAGGCCTAGGCATTTCTGGGATCTGAGGGGGTGGAGTCAACATGTAAACGAGTGAAAAGTGTAAAAGTGTGAAGGCTTTGTTTTTGTGCTTGTTTTTTCGTGAATGCTGTTTTAGGAGAGGAATGTGGAGGCAGTGCGTAGTGCGAAGGATGAGCGAGTTCGGGAAATCAGGAATGCAGTGGAGATGATGATTGCCCGGTTAGACACTCAGCTGAAGAATAAGCTTATAACGTTAATGGGTAGGTATTTGCCTGACCTGTTACGAGTAGGTGCAATATATTAACAATGTGTAAATCTATTAAGAAACTTTCTTGCCCTGGGAGTATGGCTGCTTACACACTTCGTGGTGTTAACCAGGTTAACTGCTGACAGAAAACTTGTAGTTACAGCAAAGCTTTCAGGTAATTACGTAGTTACTGTGATACAGTTCTAAGTTGTTAGACATAATCTGGTTATGTTCTCTTAGAAACTCCTGTATAATAACTTGGAGAACATTCCCATTTAATTATAAGATGTGTACTACCTTTCACCTAAGGTGTTTTTACACCATTGTTTGTGTTAGCCTAGAAGTTAATCTTTGTAATTTGCCATGTTTGTAATATATATTCCTTTTAATGTAATTTTAAAAAATTAGAAGTCTCCATGTGATGTCTGGTGGAGAACAGTTCAGATCCATAGATACAGGCAGCCTTGTCTGCAAATGAAGAACATGGCATCTGTAATCAGAGCTGCTAATTTGGTTCCTGGTGCTTTTGCTAACCGGGGACAGGTCACTAGTTGTCCTTTGGTATAAAGAGGTGAGAAGGCAGGTGGTACACTTGCTTCTGTAAGCTTCCATATCTGTCAACACTGCTGAAAAGTGTAGCTTTCAGTGAGAAGGACCAAATATTCCTCAGCTGGCTATAATTTTGTGCATGCTTTACTCAGCTGATTTTGCATCTGTGCCGTGGTTATTCCATGTGTGCTTTCATTTCTGAAATGCACTGATAGGAGCACACACTAAATGTGACATCATGGAATACTGGTTTCTTTAGAAGCTCTTGAAATGTTGCATTTACAGCCTTAGTTTTGCAAGGTATACAACCAGTAGATCAAAGTACACAGACAAAATATGCTTGACCTTGTATCTGTGTACTTGTCTGGGAATTAAAAGTAAGGCAATAAAATGGCTGTGCTGGAAATGTATTTCTGATGCTTGAAATCTTCACACACCCTGTCTCCCTGCCACCCAGCCAAAGAAAACATGAAATGTTCATGCTTGGAAAACGTCCTTAGCTTTGATCATGCTTGCGTTTATTCCCTTAGCTCATTTCCATTAAAAACAAAACAACATAATAAATGTATATTAGCTATGTTTCAAGTTTCAAATTCATGTCAGTACTTTAAAATGATTGCGTTAAGTTAAATCCAGGATGTGTACATTCGTACATATTTTGTGCCTATATCAAATACAGTAAGCACTCACAAGATCTGTTTTGGTGTATACTGATTAAAGATCAGTGTTAAAGCTGTGGTAGAATGGCTTAATTATTTGTATGTTCAGGTTAATATTTTGCCCATGTAACACCTTTTTCCTAACAACTGCCAAATGCTCTTCAGGTATGCAATATATGATGGAGTCAAAGCAAATCCCCATGATGGAAAAGAGACAAGTGTGACTTAGATTTTTATTCTTTCTTGTTGTGGTCTTGATGCTAGTTGAAATGTACAAATGCATTTAAACATCGTTTGTTCTTTTTTATAAAGAAAACACTTCAACATCAAAGTCAAGAGAAATGGTAGCTTTTAGGAGAAAAGTGTCAGCTAGTATAAAAGAGAGGGTGAGAATGTGTGGATGAGAGCAAATTCAGTGAAGTCAGACCTGCTTTTTTGTCCAAAAAAGCACGCCAGAACAACAAACCTGCCATTTCTGGGACACAGAATGTTTCATTACTGCCTTAATCTCAAGTGAGTTGTTCACTACAGCTCTAATTAAAAACACAGGCTTGCTTTTAAAATGCTTTCTCAATCAACCTTGGTATATTTTTGGTATATTTAGAAATCCTTTACCTTAGTAGGTTCTAGGGCAGCATCCAGGTAAAAAAAAAAAAAAAAAAAAAAAAAAAAAAAAAGCTCTGTTTCTTAAAATCCAGTGAGTATGTCTTTTTTATTATTATTTTCTTTAAACTTCTTGTTTTTTCTTTAAACAGGTCAAAAGACATCACTTACTCAAGAAACTGAGCTTCTGGAATCCCTGCTTCAAGAAGTAGAACATCAGGTGATTATGAAAAGAGCTGAAATGTTGTGTTACATGGATCCCTGCTCAGTCAGCCTTTCTCATTATTTTATTTATTTATAAACCATTAATTGATGGATATTTCTGAGGGTATCTTTAAGTGACCTTAGGTTGCACGTTTTCTTCTTAAAAATAAGTTTGTCTTCTAGAAATGATAAAAGATGTTCTGTTTCTTGAAAAACTACTACAGGAATTAATAGCAATGTCATATAAAACTACTCAGATATGTGTTAGTTTAGGGTAACAGCATTTAGACACTGTGGGTAGTTTCTCTTAGCTCTGCTGCCGCCAACTGTGTATGAAGGGTGGTGGCTATAAATGGATGGAGACTAAAGAAAAATGTTCTGTTTATGTGCTTTTGAAGAAAACTGAACTGGTTCTAGTTATTTTATTCCTGTCCACTTGTCTTTCCAAGAAGATGACATGGTATCACTTTTTTCGTCTTGCTTCTAGCTGTACAAGCTCAGCTTTTGGAAGTGAAATACTAAAGTTCTGCAGAGGTTGATTGTACTTGCCCTGAACAATTTCTACTTGCCCTGAGGACATGGAAGGGTTTTCTTCCTTCAAACATTACTCTATTTACTTTGCCTTTCAGCAGAGTTTGACATTTTAAGTTGGGAAAGGGGGCTAAGCTGCTTTGTGCCTGATACCTCTTGTCCTGTATTCCTTTTTCATTCCCTCCACTGCTTTTGATTCAGTAAGAATGCTAAGCTTTCTCACCTGATCAGTGATTATCATGTTCTCCTTGCACTTAATTATTGCATACCTGTAATGGGATGTCTTAGTTGAAGAATCAATGACATCAGGAGGATGAGTGCTCCTGCATACTCCATCAGCATATCTTTTTATGCCTGTTGAAAGCTGTCTGTGTATTCAGAAATTACTTGTGTTGCAGCCTGAATGAGTACCTTCAAATCCTGCATAGCAGTGCGTATGCAGCTCTGCAGACTAGCTTCTCTTTTGCAGAAAAAAACCTATTAAAATGCTAACACGCTAGTGCTAGTGAAACATGACCTCTTGTCCCTCCAAATTGGGAGGAAAAGCTTACCAACTAAAAAAATTGAGAGAAGATGCAGACATCTGACAACTGTAGGTCTCTGCTTGAAGTCATCGTGTGTGTCTCTCGAGAGGCTTTGAATTTTGTATTCTTTTTGTGAAAGTAATAGAATTATTTGAAGAACTTGTAGCAAAAATTTGACTTTAAAATGTACACATTAATTTCACTTAAGCCTGACAAAGTTTGAAATGTAAGTCTAAGATATGCTTTTGCAATGTAAAGTATAAATAAGAACCAGAGTAGGTTGCCTCCTTTAGTAAAGACATTCAGAAAATACAGTACTAGCTGTTCAAGGAACATCTAAGATTAGATGGTTTTTGGGTTTTGGGGTTTTTTTTCAGGTTTTGAAAAAAACCTTTGTTACTACACTGGTTTTATAAGATATTCTTGAATGAAGTGGATTGAAGTGGGGTTTTGGGGCTGCTATTTAAGATAATATAGGCTTTGCTTTGTTGAAATGTGGATGACCAAAACAAAGTTCTACATTTTAGTTATTCCTTTACTGCTGTATTGCCAGGTGCTGGACTATCGAATGTCACAGGAGCTTGTATCGCTGTGTTGTGATATATTTGAGCAAATTACGCAAAGTCTAATTAAGTGTCCTTTCCAGATTGATTTACTTTGTTATTGTTGCCTAAACACAGTAGATGTGACTTGGTATTAATTGGACATATATAAATTAGTTTAACCTAAATGAAGTACGTAGTAGTTGCTGTAATTTTAATTGTAGAATTTTGCAGGGTCTTAAATATTCAGGACTCCCCAAATGGACTGCACAAGCTTTGGAGTGAGACAGAATATCTGTTTTGATTTCCTAACAGAAATTTTAGAACACACAACCATCAGCTATCATAGCCAAATCCTTAGTTTTGAGAGCTGACAGTTTCAAGGGAAATAAAACCCAAACAAATGAGGGGAAAATAACCAACCACAACCAAAAACAAACAAAAAAAAATCCCAACCAAAAACCTCTGAGCTTCATTTTACATTGTGTTGTAGCTAATCTTCTGAAGCTGTGACAGACATGCTATTTATTTGTTTATAAACAAAAAGTCAAAACCTACAGTTTGTACTAAGACATAAGGATTTTTTTTTTCTTCTTTGGTTTTTCCCCCCCATATAGTTAAGATCATGCAGTAAGAGTGAGTTGATATCCAAAAGTTCAGAGATCCTGATGATGTTCCAGCAGGTTCATCGGAAGCCTATGGCCTCGTTTGTCACTACTCCTGTCCCCCCAGACTTCACAAGGTAAGTGCTGCCTTTTCTTTCCGTTGTAGTCTGAATGGGAAAGCCATGTCACAAAGGTTTGTTTTGCTTGTTAAAATAATATTTAAAGTAGCTTAGAGTATCTCTTTCCCATTTTATTGTACCACTATATGGAGGAGGATGTTCCAGTGAGTCTGGGAGGTAGATACGTTCTTATGTACATCAGCCTTTTGTAAAAGTAGGACAGAGAGTACTGCTGCATTTTAACACGAGGGTTTGAAAGGGTGGATGATAGGTGGCTGATGGATAGATTGCTGGAGAGGTTGCCTGATACCAGCCTCTAGCAAAGGAGAGTCATACTTCTCGGCTAAAGTGATTCGGTCTGTTTCTGTGTTAAACCTAGTGTCTCTGACTGAATTTGGGTCCAGACTTAGACACTGAAAATTATAAACTGCTTAACTTGCTGCTCTTAGTAACATATGCTGCAAGTAGGCTTTTCTGTTCCAGCAGGGCTTATTTTATGTCTGTAGTCCCTGCTGGGGAGTCAGGACAGTGGGTTCCAGCTGACAGGTTTTTTTCTCTTTTACACTTAGGTTACTGATTTGTCCTTTTTCTCTTATTGGGTCATTCGGTGTGTAATTGCAAGGCTCTCATGGGATGTCTCTGCAGGTCACCTTAATTCAGAATATATAGCCAAAATCACTTCATAGCACAGTTCCTCGTAAAGAGAGTGCTGCGAGTGCTGGGTTCTGAGGAAGTCTGGTGAGTTTAGGCTAGCTGGCTGAAAAGAATCTCCAAAAAATCAAAAGTAGGAAAAGTCTTAAAGAATTCCTCAAACTTTGTGTTCTTTAGCAAAAATTGGTTTGGCTTGTTTTTAAATGTCATTTCAAAACTATTTTCCTGACGTGTTTCCTGAAAAGAATAGTTAAATGCTTCTGAGGAGAGTTTAAATCTGACTGTTCATTTTCCACTGGCAGTAAGGTACCTGCTGCTCAAATACACACCATTTAACCTTTGTGCTTTCAGCCGTACAATAGTTTCATCCTTTCTAGAACTACCAAGGAGTCTTACATTAAAAATTCACTATATGAAGAGATTATTAGCCATCACAGGTAAAAGGGCAAATCCTCTTACTTAAATGGTCTCAGTTGCTCTTCCCTTCTTAACGTACTTGTTTTACTGTGTGATATCACGTGGAGAGGTACTGGGGAGAAGCCTCATAAATAGAATTTTCAGAAGTACTGAAATAACCCAGTGTAGTTGTAGTGAATTTCAGTGGCTCTGGTAAACACTTCTGGAGATTACAAAAGTTGGGATTTTTAATGTCACGTTATTCAACTCTAATACATTCCCGTCCCACCCCTCCTCCCCCTTCACAGTGAATTGGTTCCAGCCTATGACTCAACTACGTTTGTCTTGGAAAACTTCAGGTAAGGATGTGTCTTAGCTTCCCAATATTCATGGTAATTTTTTTCTGTTTCTTCTGTAGATGAGTAGTATTCTTTAAAACACGGAACAGTCTCTACTGAGAACTGTGAGATATGAACTAAGCTATGGGAATTCAGTCAAAAATCTTCTGTTTACCAGGTGAACAATTAACCCTAGCTAAACTGTTAGCTAAAAAGATTGTCCATGATAAAGCCAAGCTACTTATTTTTCTTCTTCAAAGAGGAAAAATAATTTTGCAAGGAATACATATATTTGTATGGACACTTAACATTTTGCATGAGCCTTGTACTCTGCTACGTGCTGTGTGTAGCAAGAAGGATGGTTGTAGCGTGTGAGTGTGAAAGCGTATATGCAGCGTACTATTTCATGGAGGGGTTTGCTTTGTCCCAATAGCAAATATTTTTTCTCCTTTTTCAATAGTACATTGCGTCAGCGAGCAGATCCTGTTTACAGTCCACCTCTTCAAGTGTCAGGACTTTGCTGGAGATTAAAAGTTTATCCAGTGAGTTATATTTTCAACTAGAGTTATCCCATCCAAAACTCCTAAGCAGCACTCATTTGCTTCTCTCGTAAGAAAACACCAGTTAGTCTCTTCTCATGTTGTATATAAAAAGTGTATGAAAAGAAGGTAATAAGGTTGTAGAGTTGATCACCGGCCGTTGGAGTATTCACTGTCTGCCTCCAGATAGCCGGCATGAACACTCTCAATATTGTTCATCTGGTTAATTTAAAAGTGATTAAAAATGGGTCTTGTTAATATGTCATAGGAACTTCGATATTTTTACCATTTCTGTCTGAGTGTTTTTTGCAGAACTGAGGTATAGAGTAACTTACTGTGTTTCTGTTTATGGATAATACTTACTGGGGAAGTTGAGAGGAGGGTGAAGTATTAGTTGAAGGGGAACCTGTTTTACTGCGCATCCGGTTCTGAGATGCTGACATTAAAACGTGTGTATCGTACTGATGCCCTTCCAGTGGGATATTCAGATTTCTGAGGCAGTATCTTTGTCAGTGTTGGAACATCAACCCACAAGGTGTGATGTTTTTCCAGTCTGCTAGTCCAGTCAGTGCTTCCAGGAAGCTCTGGCTGCTACTACAGCTGCGTTGGAGAAATATGTGTTTAGTGATGGAGTACAAGTTTTGTTGATGATTTACATGGCATCTTCAGAGAAATGGATGAATCTGTTAAGCCCACGTGTGCACAGAATTGTATTCTTGCAATGCAGACGTGGGCTCCAGTGTAAGTTTTTAGAGTATTGTAAATTCAGGATTGACTACATGAGGTGTGCTGTCAGAAGGCATCAAAATTTACTTTTTAAAATGGTAAGTTGAAATGTTTTTTCAACCTAGAGGATTCAAGTTGAGCCATTCTTCATCCTTCGTTAGGGTGAGTGTGATGGAGGTTTTGCCGTAATTTTTATGGTGATTCTAATACTGTTTCTCAGTTAACTGACCTAACTTTTTCATATTGCATGTGTTTTCTAAAAAAATTGCTTTTCTTTCAAAAATAAAGTAGCTTGAAATGCAGTTGTGTGTAAAAATATTTCAGAACTAATGTTTAACCTGAGCTGTTTTCATGTTGAGAATTTGAGAAGAATTTGACTGTAGTAAACTGCTAAGTAGATTTTGAGTTTTTTTACTGCTTTTTCTATGTTAAATAAGCTTTTCCGATACACTGACAAATGTGTCTTGTCTTACACTTAATTGAACCCCTAAAGTGTTAGCAGAGTAATTAAAGCTCTGTTTTGAGATTCATATCTGAGATACCAACATTAGACTGCATATGTGCTTCCAGATGCAAACTCCATGTTGATTCAAGTTAGAGTTCTACATCACAGAAGACTAAAAATCAAACCCGTAGCTTACAAAGTAGACTGCTGCTGCAAATCCTGTATTGATTGAAGCTGTTTTCTAAACTTCAGGCATAGATCAAGGTGTTTAGTTTTGCTTTTCTGGTTTTTGTTTTCTTATTTTAATCAGTTTATATCTCAATCTTGTTTATTTCAAGGATGGAAATGGAGTGGTACGGGGCTACTACCTGTCTGTGTTCTTGGAGCTGTCCGCTGGGTTGCCAGAGACATCCAAGTAAGCAAACCTGTAGTAAAAGTAGTTGGTTTGGTTTTTTCCTATGGGCAAAGCATCTGCAGAAGTTTCCAAAGAATGACCTCAAGTTCTGTAGTGTTGCTAGAAACGGCTGTGGAGTTCTCCTGAGAAGAACAGTGAGACTTCTATTGTCCATTGAGCTTTGAATCGTGCCCAAAGGTAGTATTTTTAAAGTTGTTACTCAGTGGCTCTCTCAAGATGAAAAGCTAGCTGCCACAACAACTGGTAAAAGTATCTATCTCCTAGTATTCAACCCTCAAGTTAGTTTACTACTCTGCTCCCTATTACTGCTTTCTTCCTCCTTGTACTGTTTATGCAAGCGTTCAGTACAATTTTCAGACTGAATCACCTCTTCAGCTGGGCATGCAGGCCTCCCAGGAAGCACAGTTCTCTTAAACTTGATGCGTTCTGCAATTCTGACATCTTTATTTTGCTACTAATACCTGTGATCTTCCCCTGTGTAGGTATGAGTACCGTGTAGAAATGGTTCACCAGTCCACCAACGATCCCACGAAAAACATAATTCGAGAGTTTGCCTCCGATTTTGAAGTTGGAGAATGCTGGGGTTACAACAGATTCTTTCGTTTAGACTTGCTAGCCAACGAGGGCTACTTAAACAGGCAGAATGACACTGTGATCCTCAGGTAAGGGAGACAACCCAGTGGGGCTCTCTTCTGCTGTCATTTCACAGCATCACACCTACCACTGAAATGGGAATTAATTAAGTAGTTGAACGTAAAGTAATTGTGACATGTTTTGTCATAAACGGATTTCACTGTCAGAAGCTTTAAAGAAAATGTGCTGAAGGGAGTTGTGGAAACTTTAAATACATCTCTTTCTCTGAGAAGTAGCTGCACTTGACAGTAATAAGCCTGTGTTAGAGATCTGTAGCTAACTGATTTAGGGAAAAAAGTGTTTTCTCCCCCTCTTAAGAAAAAATTGTAGTTTTAGGGGAACTTTGGGAATGAAGGAAGCCTGTAATTTAAGAGAACGAATACTGTCAATGGCAATTACAACGTTATGACAAAATACAGAAGCTTTACCCATCCACTTCAAATGTTCTCCCTGTGGTCCTACTCCTGCTCCCATTACACACTTTGTAGCATGTTCAGTTGGTTAGTGTTGGTTTGCGAAGATAACCACCTCTCATACAGCTGCCTCTCCTACAAAATACTTACTGTTGCACCTGTTCGGTGCGTTGAGGGTACTGAGCGTAGGAGTACTTGTCTGTTAAGTTTATTTCATCACTAGATTTCAGGCTGTATGATGTTCTTCTGTAGGACTCTTTAGATTGGGGGCAGGGTTGGGGTGGAACCACAAAAACCAAACCAAAACAACCAAACAACAAAAAAAAAAACAACCCAAAAAACCTTTTCAAATATCCCTTTGAAGGTTCCAGGTGCGCTCGCCAACCTTCTTCCAAAAGTGCCGAGACCAGCACTGGTACATTGCTCAATTGGAAGCAGCTCAGACAAGTTACATCCAACAAATAAATAACCTGAAAGAAGTAAGTGCGAGGTATATTAGTGTAAAATCACCTTTTACTGACCGCTAATTACCTGGTTTAGATTACAGTGTTCATGTTTGACAATTGTGTTTATTTGGGTTGCTATTGTTAGTTTGATATTGGCATTACTAAAATAGTATATATGCAACTCAACAAACTTACTGGATTTGATGGTGCTACATTGTCATCTTCTATATATACTTTTGTGTATCCTTCTGTTAAGAGGCTTGCGATTGAACTTTCACGGACTCAGAAATCACGAGGCATTTCACCTCCAGACACTCATCTTAGTCCCCAGAATGACGATGGTCCAGAAACAAGATCAAAGAAATCTGGACAAAGCACTGAAGTACTACTTGAGAGTGTTGCTACTCCAGGATTAGTGCGAGATAGCAAGGAAGAGGAGGAAGAGAAGATCCAGCATGAAGACTTCAATGTAGGAATTACCATTTTCCTGCCTCTTTGTTTATGTGTAGCGTTTTAGGATAGGATAGTAGTAGAAACAGGTGAAATGCTGAATTGTAAAGTAGATATTTTTTTTTATCATCTGTATGGAAACAGGAGATGAGCCACTCAAGAGTTAGCAGTGAGAGATGACACTAGTGAGATGTTCCAGCACAGAGCTAATGGATCCCACCACAAAAAAGTTTCCAGGTTGCAGCTGAAAAATCCACCAGCCTTTATTGTGCTTTGAGACCCTCCGAACTCCTGTGTGATAGTGTGATACTCTGGGAGAGAGAGTTCCTGTTCATAGCTTTTGTGACTCCATCAAAGTGCCACTGAGGTGTTTCTTTTTATAAGGACTTGTTCTGTTTTTCCTGTAGCACGAGCTCTCTGATGGTGACTTGGATATAGATCTTGCTGGAGAAGATGAGGTGAACCACCTTGATGGTAGCAGCTCTTCAGCTAGTTCGACAGCAACTAGTAACACTGAAGAAAATGATATTGATGAAGAAACTATGTAAGTAACTGAAAATGCCTTTCAGACCATCACCTTGTCTCCCAGGGTAATCATCCTAATTCCAGTGGAACTGATTCATTTGCTACATCGCCATACAGTGTGAGGGGGATTCCAGTGCAATGGGAGGGGTGTTTCCTCTCCTGGAAACAGCACAAACTGATACAGTTAATGCTAAACGTTGACTTTTCGGCCAGCTAGTTACTATCTTTCTGATCTCTTTATTTTAGTGTTGTATTCTGTCTTTGACAAGTGATAGTCTGTGAAGGTTCTTTCCGAAAACACTATTAAGAAATCTGTTTCTGCACTGTAACGAAGGTTTGGTATTAGGAAGGGTATAGTAGTAGGAGAGTGATAATGAGGACAGCTACTTAAACTAGAACATTTACAGTTTTTAGCTGAGACTATGTCAGATCCTAGAATCTTCATTAAAACATGAGAATGTGTTGTAACACATACAAATATAGAAGTTTGCAGGATCAGATTTTACAGTCTAGATACGTATGGCACTTTTGGACTCTTGGTTAGTGAGTCAGTCATTTAATTAACATACTTTCATTTGTTCAGTTTGTGTAGCTTGGAATGCAGAAAATACTATTTACAGCACTTTGTGTGTTTGTCAAGGCATGTGCCATGTTTAACAAGAGCTGAAAAAAGCTAGTAACTCTGTTCTCCTCTTTCCATCCCAATGAACTCCTAAGGTCTGGAGAAAATGATGTGGAATATAGCAGTAATATGGAGCTGGAGGAAGGAGATCTGATGGAGGATGCAGCAGCTGCTGCTACTCCTGGAGCATCAGGTATGAAAAAACAGCCTTCAGAATTCCTGTGTATGTGATACATTGCTGGATTCCTTCCCCTGTTCTTGGAAGCAACACCAAGCTGCATGTTCTGCAGGCATTTCTATTTTTGGAAATGCTGCATCATGTGGTTTGTACTGATTATTGCAGTGTAGCAGAAACACTTCATTGGTTCGATAAAAAAATAATGGGGAGTAAATCTTCTGAATCTGCTTGTTTAAAAATGATGCATAAGTTTGGAGGGAAGCTTTTCTGCCTCTTTGAAACCCCTTCCATTCTGGTCTAAAGCAGACTGACAAGCAACTTTTACTGATGTCTGTGTGGCCTCTGAATGTGTGACACATTCACTTGGGTTTTAGTGCACTGTAAAACCTGAAGTATGTGGAGGGAATGAAGTAAAGAATCCTTAACCAGTCCAGCAGAAATGGAGTTTAAATGCAGTAATGAAAAGGCACTCTTAAGATTTCTTGCAGCCTGGAGATGATCATAGCCCAAATTAGTCATAGGTTATTAAGATTCTGAATGAAAAATATGTATATGGAATACAAGTGTATTTATTTCTGGCAAAGATACCTGAAGTGGCATTCACTGGAAGTGGGCTTTATGCTGCTGTGGACGTCTGCTAGTGCTTGAAGGACAGACCTGTTTTTAGCTGCTGTTTCAAAACAACTGGGAAAATTTCTTATGACCTAGGAAGCTGAGGGACCTGTCTGTTTCCTTCCAAAAGGATAGCCTTTTGAGGAGAGAGGCACAGTGGCTGTAGAAACAACATTTATTTTGGAGCTTTTAAAAAGTCATTTTTAAGAGCATTTGTAAAAGCTGACACAACCTCTTCACTTGAGCTTTTTGCATTGACCTGCTTGTGCTGTTTTCCAGTCTGAAGGTTAGTAGTGTCACCTGTCTGTGTTGGAAAGGTGTTCTTCTAAACTGTACTATTTTAATCTCACAGATCTAACTATTTTCTCTGAGTGTTCTCTTCATCTTTTGAGTGCCTTGGCCACTATGTAATGGGAACATGGTAACACAGAGCAGAACATGACTGAAAATCCCCCCTTTGTTAATCTAATTGTGGGGAGGGACACATGACACCTAGAAAGTTGATGTGCATGTCTTCAGAATAAATGCTTTGTGTATTGATCCGTTTACCAATCTATTTATTAATATTAAGAGATTTACATAAAAGGTATGAAGTGAAATATTACCCCCCCCCCCCCCCCCCCCCCCCCCCCCCAGCCTGGTGCTTTTTGGCTTAACCTTCCAGTTAGAAGGGTATCTGATTGCTTTCAGAATCCATAAATCCATGAAATAATACTGGTGTCTTGTTAAGTTGCTTGGAATGTTTTCATTCCTCATCTGCTTGTAGAACCCTGTCTCTTTATTTGTCCAGGGAATAATGCAGCACCTGTGTCACGTATATGCATGCTCTCTTTCTGTGACTTCCCTCAGGTACTAGCCATGGCTACACCAGTGCAAGTGGAAGACCTTCAAGGCGAGGAGGAAGTGCCCTAGGCTCAACATCTAGTAGCAGTTTGCTAGATATAGATCCTTTAATTTTAATCCACTTGTTGGATCTAAAAGACAGAAATGGTATGGAAAACCTTTGGGGCCTGCAGCCACGTCCACCTGCCTCCCTTCTGCAGAACAGAGGTAACTGTACATCATATGTTGGATGGTTTAATTCCAACCTGGGAGTGTCTCTGAGAATGCACTCCCAGAGTTCGAAGCAGATTTGAGGAGGGGAAGGAGGGAAGAGGGCGGCAGGCAGTCCTCGTTGAGAGCTGGACGTCGTATCCTCACCTGTGCTCTGTGTGCTGCATCTTACTGACAAACGTTTGTTGTCTTAGTGGTTGGCCTCAGCTTGAGAGCGCCAGATGACTCGACTAAAAGCAGAAGTGTGTGTCGGGGGGGGGTGTCTTCTCATCTTTTCTTGGGGGCCGTGACTGAACTGGCTGGCTGATGCATGTAGCAGCGCTATAGATACACAGTTCACACAATTTCTTTGACTACAACTGTGGGAGGTGAAGGAAAGGCCCTTTTCTGGAAGAGGTTAGTACTGAAGGACTAACCAACACAAAACATCTGTCTGCTGAGGAAGCAGTTACGCCTCTTGCTTCACGCGTTTTGTACACTCAGAAGCTGAGTTCTAGGAGCACAGTGATACTAATGCGAAAATAAATCCTGGAGTTTACTTTTGTGTGAAAAAGACATTTAGATTTAGAAAAATGTGTGTAGTAGTAAGGCTGGAAAAGCATATGTAAGCACTTGCAGAATTAAAAATGGATCAAAATGTCAGGAGCCAAAAATAGTGATGGTATTTAGATAATTCAAGACTTAAACTGAACCACAAATACTCTTTTAGGACCCTTCAGCTGAAATGGCAATTAAAAAAATGTGCAGCAAAAGCGAGAGAGCTGGCAGTTCGGGCACTCGTGGCTGACACTGAAGGTTGCTAGTTTCTCTGGTTTTGTTAGTGAAGAATTAAAATGAAATCAAGCTCAATAACACATTTGTCATGATTAACACTTATTTGGAGCTAGCTGGCCCACTACCTCAACATCTTATTTCGGGTCATTCTGAAACAACCATTTTGGTGACTTTGTAGAACAGAAGAGAAATAATGGTCCGTTTGCTACAAATAAATCCTTGCTTTTGCTGCAACAGCGACATTAGTGTTACTGAATGTAAAAGCTAGCTCAAATTGTTTGTTCCTTTGTGATTAGGTTGTTAAATGTGGTCACATAAAGAGATGAATTTTCAGCTGAATGTCATCCTTATTTCCAAAAATGGAAGTCACTTCCGTAAATACAGAAAGGGGAGGCAGCAAACGAACAGTGTCAGCTCAGTTTTACCTGGAAAAAGGCCTAGACAAAAGGACCTTAAGAGAGGGCATTGCGCTTTGTGCTGTGCTGCTCGAGCAAGATTAACCTCTCCTGTTGTGCTAAACAGCTTCCTGGTCATCTAGCTACTGGCTACAGCTGAAATTACCTGTTCTGCTGAGCTTCCCTTAGGGTCTGACTGTTCCCAGAGCTTATTCGAGTCAGTTAACAATGAGAAAGCTGCTGTTACATCTGGAGTTTGCCAGACTTCTCCTAAGGTGAAGGTTTCTGAGAGCCACTTGACTTTAGGGTCTTGAACAGTGGAATTTGCAGTGAAACACTTACAGAATTTATAAGGCTTCAAATAGACATCAAAGTTGATCTAATTCCAGTGAGCAGCATGTAAGCTTACTTGGGTATTAGCTCCTCAGCATCGTCTTGTGGTGTTAGGTACTTAAGGGAATTCCTTCCCTAGTTTCAGATTTCCTTGATCTCTATACATTAACATGATACGTTGATGGTATGAGCATCTTATACACACACTTAACAAATACTATAAAAAAACACTAACAAATTTGACATAAACTGATAACCAGGCTTGTGAACTTAAGCTTGTCTGGCAATACAGAGCAGTAGCTCCATTGCCATCAGAACTCCCACAGCAGTACTGCGAGCCTTGCTGCTTCCAGCGGGCACGTTTGGGGCCACCTTCCGTGGCAGGCAGGGAATGAAAACCTGCTGTCCTGCTCACCGTGCAGCACTGGCAACCTAAATACAGTGCTGGACCAGTACAGAAGGATGTGTCTCTGTCCTTCGTTTTTATAGCAGGGCAAAGGGTAGAATTCTTACAGCTGTTAGATGTCTGGTTTTGAGAACAGTTTGACTTACCTGTTGTGTTCTTTAACTTTTCCTTTGGTAAAGCATCATCCTATTCTCTAAAAGATCGAGATCAGCGGAGACACCAGGCCATGTGGCGCGTGCCACCTGACTTGAAGATGCTGAAAAGACTTAAAACACAGATGGCTGAAGTCCGAAGCAAAATGTCTGATGTCAAAAACCAGCTGTCAGAAGTGAGGAGCAGCAATGCTGGCTCATGCGATGGACAGCCCAGCTTCTTCTCCATTGAGCAAGGCGCTCTGGCTGCCTGCGGAACGGACAGCTGCAGCAAGCTGCAAGAAATAGGAATGGAACTACTGACAAAATCTTCAGTTACCAGTTGTTACATAAGGAATTGTAAGTGCATAGAAAAGGGGGGATTTAAATGTCAGCTTTACAGATGCCAGCTGTATAGTTGGTTTATATATCCAGGCATCTAGACATAGAGCTTTTGTAGTTACTTATACTCGAGTTCAGCTGTAAAAATCCAGAAACAAAACCTGCGCTGCCTTTGAGTCAGTAAATGTTACGGAAACTGGTTTCAGCCCTTCTCAGTAAAAGCACCAAGACTTTTGCTCCACAACCGGTAACACACCTAATGCAGTGAGAATGTTCTGAAGTTTAATCCGGTATCAAAGTGACCCCAGCTGAAGGTCACTTCTTGTTGACCGCAGCTCTGCATCAGGCTCATCTGTGAACTTGAGGATGTTTCATGATGCTTGCCAGTGAAAAAAAAAAATATTAAAAATTCAGACTTGCTGTGCTTTATAACTTGAAATCTTGCTGAAATTCAAGTAAGCCAAAATTCTCTCAGGAGGGACTTGGCCTTTTGAAAGGTGACCTCTTTCAAAGAGGTGCCTGTCTGTTGGTGTGTTCCAGTACTGCCACAGAGTCCTGGTGGCAGCACTAGTGAGCCCGTGTGGAATCTTTTGGATACCAGCACGAAGGCTGTGCCAGTGCTTTGTGGCTTATGCTCCTGAATAAAAGCAGTCATGCTTCACCCTCTCTCACTTCCCTGTTGCCTAGGAGAGATGATTTTTCCAGTCTTCTGCGTTTTGGTTCAAGTTATTGCTTGTATTTTGGATGAGCAAGATGAGCAAGAAATGGATTATAAACAGGAGTGGACTAAAGAACCAGTAGAATAGTTCTGTTCTCCATCCATTCCAACACTGACCTGCAAAACAGGGCTTTTGCAACTCCAGCAAAGGTCTGTTTTGCATTTCATTGCTCCTACAGAGCAGAGAATTTCTTCTGTGATGGTGCACATCTAAGAGAGTTGTGTTAATGTTTGGAGCCATGAATTTGTGCCATGAATAAGTCACGGAAAGATCAAACCACTTTATTGGAAGTGCTAGCTTTTGCGTGTTGTGTGGGTTTTAATACCACCTCTTTCCTTAGCAAATGCCTCGTTCCTCAAAGGTTACGAAGGCAGTGGGCAGTCGCTTCGTTCTGCATCAGAATGGGAGGGACCGTGCTCTGTAAAACAGGAGCAATCTTGTGATTTCTGTTGAAGCCTAGATCCCCCGCCTTTGTGGGGTGTGGTGGCAACAGAACTTAGTGTTACTGCTCCTCTATTTCTCCACCTAGAGGAGTTTCTGCAGCAGGATCCACGCTGACACACACTGAGTGGTTAATTTGGGAAGTGGTAAAGCCTGTGAGTCCCATAACCTGCCTTTCACTCTTGCTTTTGAGGTTCTTTGTTACCTCGGACATTGATTTAAGAGCCAAAGGGACAGGTTTGGCTGTCCTTACCTTTTATACTTCCAGGATGGCTGAAAGAACCTGGATGCTGGCTCTCTGAAGGATGTCTTAGTGTAAGGCAGGTGGACATGACTCATGCAGTCTTGGCTGCATCCATAGCCAGCGAAGGTTCCCTGTAGCCCACATCTTTGACGGGAAGGGTATGGGAGTTGTGTGTGGGATTGGGAGGTAATGAGCAATGAGACTAATACGGAGCTTAACTTCACTCAGAACAAGCATGAAGACTGCAGCAGTTTGACCGAACGTTTGTCACATCTTAAAATATTTTTGCAGCTTCAAGTAAGAAAAGTAACTCACCCAAACCTCTTCGCTCTGGAGCAGCAGGCAGTCTGTCTTTACGAAGAGCTATGGACCTTGGGGACAGCGGTCTGCGTTTAAAGGGAGACAGTCAGACTGCTGAAGGTAAACAGGGTCATCTTTACTTGTGTGGTGGGGCGCATCTTAGCATCTCTGGTACAAAAGCTTTTCAAGAAAGCTTTTACTTGGCACCTGAAGTTTCCCTGAAACTTGGCTGGAGCCTTTCTCAGATCTAGTTAATGTTATTGTTTCACGGCAGATTGGCTGTGAAACAGTGCTGCACCATTGACTTATCAGAATGTAAATATGTATGTTACTTCCAGTCTCTATGAAGATGTTTCAGGAGCTAAATTTATAGTGAAAATCACAGATCTAAAAAAATGAACCCAGGCTTAAGTTGCGATTTGACTTAAAGGGAATTCATGAAAACTCCAGATACATGTGGTGAGAGAATGGTATGGTATTGCTGCTCCCAGGTTTTACAGTGCCCTTCCTTAAGTGGTCATGAAATGTAATACCTAACACAGGAATTGGTGGTTTGCCCCTCTCGAGTGTTCACAGAATGAATGGGGTGTCACAGTTGTTTTCTTATAATGCTTAATAGATGCAGAAGGCTTGGGTGAGAAATGGAAAATACTGTAAAGTTATTACTCAGTGTAACTGTAACCTTGTGCCTGCTGTCACCCTTGTCCGAGATGAGCAAGGCTGCCTTGCTGCAGCCAGGCGGCTTCGCTTCTGTAGCGGGGACAAATGGCAGTGAAGAGGGTGTCTGTGTTACCAGAAGGTGAGTAGAAGGTAACTACGTAAGATGGGGAAGAATTTGTCAGTACTTGCCGAGTCTCTCGTCAGAAATGGCAGCTGAAGCGGGAGCCCTGTGTGTTAGGGAGTGGCTATCAAATGGTGTGTGGTGCCATGGGTTGGCTTGAGAATGGGACGTTTTAAGAGTGAGGGTGAGGAAGATGCGCTTGTGCATGGGCTTGTTTGGAGCCAGACTGGTGATGTAAAGCAACTGGATGTTTAGTGTTTTGAAATAAGGCTCGATGTACTTTGAGTTTCTCTCTCTCTCTTTTCTCAGGTGGCATAGGGAGCTCAAAGCTGAGCAGTCGGCATCACTCTGCTAGGCCCCTGGCTAACAGCGGTGCTTCCGAGGCACTGCCGAAGCCAGAGGAAAGACCTTGTGAAACTTCAGATTCTGATGCGGGAGTTTCTGGCTTAAATGGCTTAGCTGCTGTAGAGAAGACCAGAAAAGTCAGTGCTCTAGGGTAAGGGTTTTATTCTTTTTATTTCTTGTTATCTCCTCCCCCCCCTCCCCCTTCCCTTGATCTAGGGAAAAAAAATACTAATCTACTAAACCCAGGTACTTGTAGCATGGAAGAGAAATTACTTTGAAGTTTGCTTGGTTGCTGCCGTTCCCTCTGGATATCAATTTTTGGGTTTATAACTAGGTTATAAGTAATCTCATCTTTTTTTTTATTTTTTCTTTTATTTTGATCAGCCATGGATGTAGTCTTGGCACTTTGATTTGAAAGGCAAGCGCATCTGTTTTCCCGCTATTCCTTGCAAAATATCTTCTAACTTAAATCTTACCAGTTTTGATTTCCTCATTTAAGACAGTATTTTTCACCGTGACTCTGCCTCTCAGCAATTTCATAATAACTCCCTGCTGGCTAACTGAGCAAAGTGCAATGGAGCACTCAGGTGTTGGGTTTTTTTCTCTAAATAACTAGAGTCACCATTTTTGGAAAATACTCATGGTAAACTTTTCCAACTTTGTTTTTTTCAAGACTTTAAGTATTTCTCAATCAAAGCTGGGGGCTTAAGCGGGTATGCCAGAGACCTGAAACAATGCGTAAAACTAGATGTAACTAGATGTGGCACTAAAAGGATTTATTTCCATAGCTGGATTAAAGCTGAATTTCTAACATGGCTTTTTGTATTTCTCCTAAACTCTTAAGATCAAATTCAAAAGGATGTCGTACAGAAGGAGCACAGTCAGGTGGTCTGGAAAACAGCTCTGAAACGGGTGACGTGCAGGGTATGCTTTCGGAAGGTGCTTCTGCGGGGCCGGAGGAAGGTAAATGGGGTGTTGTAGAGGGCAAGTGCAGTGCGACAGCACTCCTGTCTGTGCTGATCCATTCCTGTAATGGGAGTAGCTTGAAGGGGAAAGCAAAAGAGGGAGAAAAAGAACCCTAGTCAAACTCCAAAACCTGGTTTCATGGCTGTTGAACTTTGCTGTTACATCTGGTAGCTGTTGTATAAATCTCAGTGTGGAGAGGACCTCTCTGTGGCACTGCTGTCTGTGGAGAAATAGTGGTGTCATGGAGCAGCAGGAAGGTGAAGACTGGGCAGATAATGTTACTCGGTGCCATCTATTTCTCCGGGCTACTGGTTGCTTCTTGTACCTCTTGACATGTCTCAGGGTCTTTGCTTTGGTGTTCAGTGGGAAAGGATTTCTTGTCTTATTAAAATAGTAGTGACCTTGGCTTTTAAGTCTTCTGCCTTCAGGGACAAGCCACATTGATAACTACCTCCACATCTGCACTAGAATCTCTCCAACACTTCATTCCTGTTGGGTATTTTGGTACGTAAGCCGGTTTCCTTAGAGACTTGGAGGAAACTTTTCCCCCTCCTTTCCTGCATCCTTTCCGTGCTGGAAAAAAATGTTATTGCTTTTTTTTTTTTTTTTTTTTTTTGAAAGTCCACGTAGAAGAGTTTTTTCTTATCTTGGTAAAACTCTCCTGCCTTCCACCCCTGCACTAATTTGAATTTCAATGACTGAATTGTAGCGCAAAGCCTATATTAAGGTGCCAGCATCCATCTCTATCTGCAGTGTGCAATATTGTGTAGGAGTTGGCATTTACAGAAGGTCTCTCAGTGACAAAACTGAATTTGTGCTCTTAGTCACTGCAGCGTGATTGTGATGCGCTCCCGCAGTTCTCCTATTACAGCAGAGAGCCCAATAGGAAAACGTTTTAAGAACTGAAACACTTCATTGTTAAAAACCCCAGGAAACAAATACTAGTGTGTTAGGGGTTTTTTTTTTCCCCTTTCAGAGGAGAAACTGCAGTAGAGCTGGCACCTGCTTTACTTTTCTTAGTAATATCAGCTCTTAGGAAGGAAAGGAACTGAGCAAACACCTTTTGTCACCTACAGAGCTATGCACCTACAAAAAGGGAGAGTGTTGGCTGCCTTGAGTGCACACTCAAGGTCTGGCAAAACAGAAGTCATCTCGATTACCAGCAACTGTGGTTCATTTTTGTAGGAAGAGCGTGGGGTTTGCATGTGTGGCTTGGACAGAGTGTTGCTCTTTGAAGGGTCTGTAGGTGCCTCTGCTTCACGGGTTACTCTGCCTCTTAATTGTTAAAAAAGACAACTTTTATTTCCTGCCCTCATCACAGAGGCAGACAGCGCAGCTGGCGCCTGGCAGGGCGCAGCTCAGACAGGAAGGAGCTGTGGACACCCGAGTGCGCTCAGCTGGTGGCATGCCGGAACTGCTCCTCAGCTGAGCTGCACAGCAAAACCAGGCTGTTTGCAGAGCTGGTACCTGCTGCTCCGTCCAGTTTCTTGGTGCTTTGGGAAAGACCCTGAGCTCTGAACATGCTCCTGCCGGCTCTCAGTACTTGCTATTGGTACTGTTACGTGTGGAAAAGTTGAATGCTTAAGCTACATAGGTGTTACTGCCATGTTTTTGGCCTTGTGGGTCGTTTTGGGTTGCTTCTTGGTTTTTTTGCAGCTGGGGTATGTCAGAAGCGTGTCCTTAATCTCCTACCAGGCATGAGCAGTGACAGTGACATTGAATGTGACACAGAGAATGAAGAGCAGGAGGATGCCACCTCTGCCTCGGAGGGGTTTAACCACGCCTTCTCTGCCCAGTCCTCGGGTGAAGGTAGAATTGATGGTGAGAGCCCCCTCCCTGCACACCCCCGCGAGCCTGCCTCGGAGCCCCGCTAGTACAGAGCGCTGCAAACGCAGAGGTCACGGGGGTGCTCAGAGGTATTAAAGCTCAAGCAAGTGCCAGTAAGATTTGGAACTCTTCTTTTGGGATCCCAATTACAAATGGATCGAGACAGGAGGGGGAAACTCTTTCTAGCCTTGAGAAGTCAGTTCAGGTGAATCGCCCAGGGAGGTGCTGGCAAACCTGTAGCTCTAGTCCTGCACTGGAGCTCCCCCCATTCCAGGGTGGGCACTGTAAGTAGGCTCCTTTCAGGGAGGTAACCGGTGCCTTAGACACGGATTTGCGTCTTAATTGGCAGGAATATGCTTTGAGCACTTCCATGGAGTTTCAGAAACTCCTATTTGTTTGAAAAGCTTTAACCTTCTGATCACATTAAAAGCTGTAAGGTGATCGCTGCCACTGCGTGAGGCTGACTTCTGGCCTGAATTAGCCTCCCACACTGCATTAGCGGCATGGCCTGACAACTGGTCTCAGTAATTGGAGTTTGCTGCTTTGCTATGTCTGCAGCAGGTGCTGAAACCTCACAACTCATCCCAACATTGCTCATCTTGTGCTTGACTTAAAGGGGTCTTATATTTAAGACCCTGTGGCAGCCTTAGCAGCATCGAGCACATGGCGTACGGGTGGGTTGGGGCTGAGGTGCAGCCCAGCGGGCCTCGCAGGTGACATGATTGCTGCCTGGTAAAGGTGACTGGCTCCTCGTGTGGTTTGTTTGCAGCCTCGGAGCGGTGCTCTGCATTCCCGGAAGGTGATCAAGGCAGCGCTGACGATCTCAGCTTTGTGGCTGGAGAAGACGGCACCAGGTAACAGTAACCATTTGCCTTGGCCTGTGAGGGGGCTGTGGCCTCGGGGCCGCACCTTCCCCTGCTGCTGCTCCCGCTGCAGAGGTCAGGGGCACTGTGTGGCTTACTGGGAGTAGGGGCGAGTGTTTGCACATCTGATGTGCTGCCATCTGCCCCCAGGAGACCGACAGGGGACAGGTGACCCCTGCTCTGCTTCGGGGGGCTCCCCAGGACCACGCAGCTACCTGCGTTTTTAAGGCGGCCTTTAGAAAGGGCATGGTGCTGAGGGCAGACTGGCTGCGCTCTGCTTGCTTACAGAATCATCAGTAGGAAACTGGGGTTGGATTTAATTACCTGGCATAAAATTTTGACTTAAGATGAGGTTTGCTTGAAGCCTTAAAGCTGTCGTGCTCAGAGGGTGGTCAGTGAAAGCTGGCTTTTCTTGGAGCAGATAGAGAATGGGCCTGAAGACCTGCTGGCTTGTGTCCCTGGGAAAAGCTGCGTTTACCCTCTGGAGCTTAGTCTGAGGCTGTTGTTTCTGGCTGTGTGCGCGCTCCATGCCGTCAGTGACCCTTGTGTGGTTCTACAGTTGTCTTAAACCTGTGAGTGGGGCAAAGTGACCTCTGAAGGCCCTTACACTAAAGGTTGCGTTCCCACTGGCTCTGCCGGCTTCACATGCTCTGAAGAAACTGCCTGAGAGGTGCTGGAGCCCTGTTTCAGAATGTGTCCCCTGTTCTGGTGGTGGAATAACCACAGGTGCATCAATGTCCTCATTTTACTTGGTGTGAGCCGGTTGTGTCAGACTGCCGAATCCTGCGGATGTGGCCGGGAGGGTGTTGGGGTAGAACCGCTGGCACGGCAGTTGTTTTCCCCAGCCCATGACGTGGACCAACTACCCCCATTGCCAAACTCTTTGCCACTGTGCGTTGCATTTTGAGCTGCTAAACTCCTTGTGAAGCTCTGCTGAGAGCTGAGTACCTGGTTAGTGACAAAGCATGAGTAGCTGTAACCGCTGGCTGTCCTCGTCTTGGCTGGCCCTACCACCCTTGTTTCTGTGTGACTGTCCCGGTGTAAGTGCTGTACAACTCCTAGTTTAAAACTGTTTGCACTTTGTTAATAAAATTAATGTTGAAATCTGATGTGAAGTTTTAGATGTTTGTGTGTAACTAAGTAAAATGGTAGGAACTGCTGGTGGGCTCAGCTTCCTGCTTCGAACTGAGCTGCTGTAATGCCCGAGTGCTTAGAGAGGAATTTTCTCCTGCCCTACATCTGTCATTTTTTCCTGAATTATTCCATGAAAAGCATTTAAATCCATCTGGCATTTTTTAAAGCTGTGTCAGTAGAAGCCAGACCACATCCTTAAACCTTCCCTATTCAAACAGGCAGCGAAGAGAATCGGCGCTTTCTAATCAAACTTGGTTTTGTTTTTGGGGCTGGCGGTGTAACGGCTGCACCACCGGTGACAAGCCAGACACCACAGCAGTGCGGTGCGAGTGTTTACTCTTGTACAGGGCTGCATGGTGGTTATTATACACAGCTCAATTAGCAGTAATCATGGAGCTCTGCCTCTTCAGCACTCACAGATGCTCTGCTCTTATTAAGAGGCCCAAGCTGAAGGGGATTGGTTTTGATGAGCCACACAATCTGTTCTGGAGTTGGTGTCCAGCGTTCATGGGGCGAGGAAGGAGCCAGCACCATCGTGCTTTGCTCACCTCACGGAGAGCTAGGGGCTGCGCAACTGGGTTTTAAACCAGAGGTAGGGAAAAGAGGCTGGGAAAGCTTATTTATCTGTGGAATTAACTTACACCGTGCTGTAAGAGCCCCTTCCCGCTGGGGCTGCCGTGGGCCCTGGGTAACCGTACAGGGCCTGTATCGGCCAGTGCTAGATGGCGTCATCTGCTGCCGTATATCACGTGCAGGAGTCTGCTTTCACCCCAGTAAAGACATTTAAGTCTGATGGTGGTTGCTCTCTTGTTGGCTCTTAAATAAACAGACTATCTGAAGTGTGGTTTAAATTACTGTTTTATTAAGATATTGGTAAAACTTCAACAGTTTTTCCTGTATAAACAGCTTTCATAAATAAAAGATGGATGACTAATACATGGTTATAACTAAACTCATATGTGAACTGTAGAACAAGATTGCCAAGGGAAAGTCCCAGCGCTGTGAAATGGTTAGCTTTAATTTATTCACTTCATAAAGAACATGTTAGTTTCATGAACAAGATAATACAGAAAGGTTGACAGGAGCACCCAGTGCAGCAGCTGACAACACGCCTGGCTATCTACACAAGTACTCGTGCAGGAGTAGAAGTGCTCAGGGTGGTCTCAACCAGCTCCCCCTGTTCTTGTTCCAAGATGTCTTCTAGCATAAAGGAGGGAAAAAAACCCAACAGAACGCAGTTGTGACATACAACAGTTGTACTAGACCCTATCGGTGGGGTTTGTTTGTTTTTCTTTAGCTTTAATGCTGGCAAGTATAGTGCAATCACCTGCTTAGCGAGGGCTGGAAAAGGGGATGAACGCTAAAGTCGAGAGGTTGTGTCAATGCTTCGTTATTACTTATTGCACATGATACAAGGGTAGAAAGTTTTGTTCCTGTTGCAGAGAGGATATGAATTAAAGAAAGATTGCCCTAAATTACAGGCATGAACAAAGCTGCAGTATCCCCTTCGATGGCTTTGTTTACGTGACAAGTTCCAAGTGAATAAATTGTGCTAAAACAGCCCCTAATTTAGACCAATCTTTCTCATTAATTTTTTTTCCCGCAGAACATTGCCAGGGTCAGGAGGATTTAGTGGACCTGAACTACAGCAGCCATATCTATAAACACAGAACTCGTTATGCCTCAGCTTATCTGCCCATAGGACAACGCGTTTCTCACTGACACACAGTGTTCCAAAAACAGAGCGGAGTTTCTATGATGATGTACCACTATAAATGTGGCGTAAGTTAAAGTCGGCTTTGACATTGTCCTTCGGTGTTACAACGCAATCGAACTCAAATACTGAATGGTTTGAACTTGCAAGGACAATGGATGGCACTTCTAGGTAAAGAAAAGTTATATACATGCGTTTCCACCCACCTTTAGTGCAAATCAAAACTGTTAACAGCTCCCTGGTCTGGTGCTATACTGCTCTCTGCAACGCAGACATTCCTCAGAGTTGCACATTTACAAAGTGTACACAGGAAACTACCAGAGTGGGGATCGAGTGAATCCCGCTAGTACTCACAGTGAAGAGCTTACGAGTGAGTTTTGAGCAGCTTCAGACAAACAGCCTGGAGGCCATTTCTCAAAACTAACACAATTTAATAAAAAAAAAAAAAAAAAAAAAGAAAAGAAAAAAAAAATGTTTTCACTACCTACCTCCTAGTTCTGCAAACACGGTTAACTCGTAAACTGAAACTGATGCGGGTTGTGTTAACGCGGAAAAGGGATACTTCAGCTCTTTATTGGAAAGATTTGTTATACAAATTTCACCACCACTAAGATACACGATAAAAATACAAAACACAGGTCACAGACTGAATCTCAGTATCAACAGTTAATAAATACAATTAGATACTTTTATATTAGCCTAATATTTTTACATTGTCACCAGGTGGACGATCAAAGTACGAGATACAGAACACTTAGATACCATTAGAGAGGGATTATTGCTTACGTTAGCAAGCAGCAAATAAGGGCACAGGATTCCAAACTGAAGAGAACTACTTCCTATCACCAGTGGCGTTAAGAGAAAACACTGCATTTCACAAAGCACTGCTTTTTTGTCTAGTGTGTAGAATCAAGAGCAGCATATATCAGACCAATAACCACTACTTTTAATATTATAGAACTTTAAAGGACTTACCTTACAAATGGTTCCTATCTACTCTATAAATATGCATTTAGTGAAGAAATGAACACTTGCTATCTATACAATGTTTTTACCTGACCACACTGGAACTACGATGGTAGATTTGATTTTTTTCTTTTTTCTCCTAGCGAGATAAATGGTATGAGTCGCAGAATTATCATTTATGAATCCACACCTAAAAAGCTAGATCCTTCCCAAAAACAGCACACGTGCAGTCCAGCGCTCTTCCACTGCTCCTGCAGGCTGGGAAGAAGTTTTCTCATCCGTAGCAGCTTTTCACCCTACTTTATTCCCCCAAAGAATTGCACTTACACCACCTTTCTCTCCGAAGCGCGACAGTCAGCTATAAGATGGACTTTCAATGCATCATTATTACTGCAAAGAATTTAAAACAAAGGCAGCGCAGAGATGCCCCAGAGTTGCATATTTTACCATTTCATGGTTTCTCAAATTTCCTCGGTAAATCTGGCTTGGAACGTATGCTGCAGCTAAAGAGAACGTTGACAACAGCTAAGGCTTAATAAGATGACAGATAAGAGCCAATGATCCCGTAAGATTAAACAAAAAGTCTGAAAAAGATCAAAGGAATCTAAAGCCACACTCCAACTCCTGGTTACTCACAAAGCCTTTTGCTGTTCGTCAGATTGCTTTTAAAATAGTGCATCAAAGGTAGAAGCAGCGGAAATTGGCAGTATTCAGACCTTGCCATCTCGTCGTGTTGAATAATCTCCTGACTACTTAGTATTAAAATACTTCGCAAATTCTAGCTAAATACTAATACTGTTATTGTTACTGCTAAAATGGTATGAATTGTATGATAAATGCCTATGAGGACTTTATTCATACTCTTCCAAATGTCTTACTGTAACAAAGAATAGTAACGGGCTGTGTATTTAGTGGAGCCGATGGGAATCGTCTGCTTACTTATGTCCCAGTTAACCCTTCCCCGAGAGCAGGGGAAAGCTGGTGGGTACCTTGGTTCCCCAGTCTGATCAGTAACGCTCTGCTTATGGAAAGAAGGGCAAAGGGCACCTGACATTCCTCACCCTCCTTCCTGAACCCCGGGTTAACCGAAGCAGAGCTCTGGCTGGTCAGGGAGTTTTACCCTCTCCACTAAACCCCAAGCGCAGCCCCTGCTCATCTGCGTCCACAGCTTTTCCGTCTGCTTTGGATCGCTCCGGCAGCCTGGCAGCCCTTCCTACACCTGCTGGAATACACCACGTTGCAGCAGGAGCGCTACCTGGAGGCACAGCATCCTGCCATACTCCGTGCTGCAGCTTGATATTAAATTATGCCTTTGCTATCTAGAAATCATTACGGAAACCAAACAGCTCATCAAATTGCTCATTATCTCTCGCAAGCAGTTCTCTGGTTTGACTGGTTGAGTGACAGTAGTGTCGTACGGAACATCTCCACGGATTGGTTTCTTTTAAGACCTGAGATGAAGTTAGGGTGGAAAGAGGTTGGCTCAAAGCATTAAGCACAATCATGTTCAATCAAAACTAATTGAGAACGGTTTCCTAAACTGACAAAGAGAAAAATGCCACTAAAAGCACCAGAAAGATACGAAATTCCCTACACTGCACTTCTAGCCATAGGAAAGAATTTTTTTAAAAACTACAAAAACCATTTTTCTTCATATTCCACATTTTATGTTACATGAAAAAAAACCCAGGTAAATAATAAGTCTGTACCTCAACTAGAGTCTGAGAACAGAGTAGCAGGAGCTCAGTTTGTCCATTCCCAAGTTACCTGGTAAAACCCTGTATGGCTTTTAGTCGTCTACCTGCAAAAGTGGATGTCATTTTCTAATTCGCCTCAATGCTCGCCTGAAATAAACAGAAAGCAGAACACAAAAACCCCACAACCCACACCTTGACTTCTATGGAAACTTCCCCCCCCCAAAAAAAAAAAAAATTGGCAGTTCTAAACCAGGATCCTTCTTTACATATTGCTCCACAGACGTATCTCAGGCAGGTTCAATCTCTGTGTTTTTAAAGACACTTCCCTAACTGTGTCCTTCCAGGTGAACCAGCTGTTTGGCTTTCACTGGTGAATGTGGCTCGATACTGGTGTGTGCGGGTGGTCGGGTGGCTGTGGCATTGCTCTGGGTGGCACCACCAGCAAACTTCATTGAGATTGAAATGACTACATTGGTTAATTCCTAGATCTATTTACACATGGTTTGAGCTTTGCAGGGGACTGGAGTACAGTTCTGAAATGCCCGCCTTGTTTCGCCTTCTGATGATGCCAGTTTTATTTTGGGAATGTCTACTTTGGGAGTCGGACAGGGGAACACGAGGGGGATGGTTACATGTTACAGCATTGATGAAGGTATGAAGCTGCTATACAATTACTTTGTCTTCGCATCAAAAACATGCTCTCACTGTAAGCGTTATGACTAGCCAGCCTCCACCACGGGGAGTGTCTTACCGACAACCTCGTGCTACGGCAGCCCCGGACGGGTAAGGACAGACTCGATCCTTCTATATGGGAAGGCTCACGAGCCAAGAGCGGCGTGTGAAACTTTGGTTTGAGCCTGGCTCCTCGTCGTCTCTTCCCGTTACAGAGCCGGAAGGGAAAGAACACAGCTCGTTTTCCCAAGGATTTGAACAGTTCATCTTCCAGCCCAAAGAAGATGGGGGATAAACCCTTCACCCTGTAGATGCTCTGCCCAGCAGCACCCAAACTAAGAGGAGCGTTGTACTCGCTGGGATCACTCTGTCCACAGATCGGTGACGTGCTGCGCTCCGGTGATTCGTTCTTCACTGCTAAGCCGTGGATCAAATTCGCGCTCTTTGGTATGCCAGGACTAAACACTTGGATTGGTGGCAGACATTTGGCACTCTGAGTTGTACTAGTTTCTGTTTTTGTCAGGTCTAAATAGCCTGGATCATCAAACGGGTTAATGCTGGACCCTATGCTCAAGCTAGTTCTGTCGGTGAAGGAATCCACGCGTCCCTCATACCCTAGGTCTGCAGGTGCTGAGCACTGGTGCTGGGGCCATGGTCGTTTGCAGTCTCCATGGTTTTCCTTATCTTCCCCACTGTCTTCTTGCCCACCTTGAAAAGAGTTCTCTGTCCAGTCTGACTCCTCGCTAACATTAACTGCTGCGTTCATGTCCCTGAGAAATACCACAATGACAGTAATGTTGTCGCTGGAACCGGCATCCCGAGCAGACGCCACTAATTTATGTGCTACCATGCTGCTGTCGCCGTTGTTCTCCTTTAGATGGTCAGCCACCACTTTGACTGCCTCATCGGGATTGACTGTGTCATAGAAGCCGTCGCAGGCTAAAATGAGGTAGTCTTCAGAGCCATCTAGTACAGTGGAGGCAGAGTCTGCATCCCCACAGATATATGGCTTGTGCTCAGCATCCCCTGTGGGAAAACGACAGAGATATGCAAGACCGTGGGTTTGCAGCCACGGCATCTGGAAACCTTTTTATTGACACAGCGTGGAGCCAGTGACTCTTACCCCAAGTTAAAGCAATTATTTGGAAATTATTCCCTCAAACTGCAGAGGAAAAAACCAGAGGTTATCACTCTCAGGTCTATCTTCAGCTGCATTTCAAATTTTGATCACTAGAAAATTGAAAGCTTTTAATTAAAAAGAAAAGCAATTCTCAAAAAAGGAATTAAAGTCCCCTCTTACCAATCGCTCTGGAGACTGACAAGCTCCCGTTCACCCTCCAGGCTCCAAACCAGACCACGCAGCCGCCGAGCGCCTCAATGCGCTTCTTCTCATCCTAAACAGCAAGGCAACAGAGTTGTTTGGACAGAGCGTTCAGCGCTGCCGCCGCATGCCCAGCACTTAGTAAACATTGGGGGTTTGCACAGACACAGCGTGGTGGAGGCCACAAGCCCAACAGATGAGAACAAAGGATTTGCACACAAATCCCTACCAACTTCCAAGCAAACCGGGATAACTGGAACACATGCCACTGCTCCAGGAGACACTGGCAAGGCACCACTCAGTGTCCCAGCATCCCACATAAAGCTGATACCTGTCAGCTTCAGCAGTAAACACTGCCCAGGCGCATTTAAAACAGGCCATTCTCACCTCTCGGTCTGGTTTGTGGGGTTTCATCAGTTCCACAGCTTGGCCTTTCCTCACGAGCATAACCTGGGAGTCCCCAAGCCAAGCCACATGCAGCATATTTCCTCGGATGAAAGTCACCACCCCTGTGGTTCCACAACGCAGGCTCTGGAAAAAAAATAAATGAAAGTTTAAAAAAAAATGCCCCAAGTTTTAAAGAAGTAAATAAGAACAAGTTCTAAGTATTTTCCTGCTTAACTCAAGGACAGAACACATTGATATTCCAATCCACAGCCTGTTCCCAGGGAGGCACAGGCAGCGCTTTCCTTATGGCTACAACCGCTCAGAAGTAACGGCCCCTCAGAGCCAACCTGGCTGAACGCGAGTGATCGATTCTGCCCCGGGACTTCCCCTGCATGGAATCGCGTTGCAGAAGCCGGGCTCTGCTGGCGATCTGCCGTGCTACTCTCCTAGTTGACGTCCCGTGCCTGTTTCCTATCTGCCGATAGAAATGTGTGTGTGTTAATGAACTCGGAGGGAGGTTTATTTGTAAGCATTGCGAGTTCCCTGCACTCAGCTTGGCCCTTGCATGAGTTTAGGAAGCCTGGGAGTCACTTACCCGTTTATTCTTCCTTTCTGGAGCTAAGAAAAATGTATGTTGTAGAGATGAGGGAAAAAAGCACCCCAAGGACTGAACCTAGTTAGCATAGGTTTGAGTAGCAGCAGCATCCTTCTAAATGAACTGGATGTTGTGAGAAGTGGAGGCTGACATCTTCACGGAACATGGAGAAGCCCACCAGTGGGCACCGGCTCTACGGGCTGTGCATGGACAGCTCTGTGCTGCCCCTGGCCTGCACTTGGCACAGACCTGGCGCACCTCTGCTAACAAGGACAGGCTTACAGATGATTACTTTCAGGGTCAAGCCCAGGTAACTCAAATCACCTCTCTGGCTGCCTTCTGGACAAAGCGCTCATCGGTCACCCGGAAAGCTCGGCACAGTGCCTCTGCTGGGTCGTGCTGAAACATCTCCTGATGGACCATGTTCACGTGGAGATGGATGGAGGCATAGATGGCAGCATCCACTCCCCCGTGGCCATCAAACACTGCGAAATAAGCTTGCTCTTCTTGGTCCTGTCAACAGAAACACATTGAGAAAACAACTCGGGAGAAGGCAATGCAAACAGCTAATAAGATTGTCTTAAAACTTTTGAACTTGAGATTCATGGTGTCGTCACTTAATTACACTTAGAGGTAGAATCTCCACTGGAGAAACAAGCTACTGGGACCATCTTCACTTCCATCAATGGGAAATTTCCACCTTACTGCTGATGAATTGTACCTGCAAACTGCAAGAATCACCCGCGTAGCGCTCTCAGTGCTCCTTATGTCCCATTTGTTACCATTCAGTCACTCAACTCAAATGAAAAGTGCCATTCTCATCAAATCGTACAGGAGTTTTTGTGACGGTAAAAACCACAGAGAGAGAAGCACATCCAATCCAGTTTGCATGAAGTCTACATCAAGACTGGAATCCACCAGGGATAAAATGCCAGTACAGGTAAAAAGTGAAGCCAGCCAGCCTCTGCTTTCATTCTTCCGTATCACCGTAGATGCCTGCTTTTTAAAAAAACAGCATGTGCTCTCTCATCAGATAATTGTGATTACATTCAAAAATGGAATACAGCAGAATCACTCATCTTCAAGTCAGTTTTCTCAGCTTCCCCTTATCTGTTCAAACAGAGAAACAATGCTGTACCAAGAGACAGCAACTCCTGTGCCTATTCATACATAGAGCACACCAACCCACAGTCAGCGCCACTTCAACCTTGACAGCCATCTCAATGACTAGAATATTTGTACATTGTAATTTTTAAGTAATGGGCTCCAACACAAATTGGAATAAGAAAGCTGACAATTGACAGGCAAAGGAAACACCTGCCTCTGTTTGCATTAATATCATTTAAAGACAAGAATGTGGGTGGGGCAGAAAATGGTTATTAAAGTGACAGGTTGTAATAAAGTATCAATTAGGCAGCATTCTGATCCTAAAGGTAAAATTCTTGCCACTTTCTTCTATTTGCCATTCTTCAGCGTCCGGTTTTCTATCTGAAGGAAGAGCAAGCCTGAGTGTTTGACTGATGGCCACATAGAGAAATTAGTGAAGGGTAGTCTGGCCCCAGTTCCTCCAAAGTACCCATGTTGCTAGATTCTTGTGTGAACTGCACCCCACTCTCCTCGAAGTTTTGTGTTTTCTGTTTGGTTTTTTGTTTGCTTGTTGTTTTGGTTTGGTTTTTTTAAAACTTTCCTTCCTTATTCTTGAAAGAAAGGGTCAAAAAGCAGTACAGACCCACCCCTGTAGACAATGGGCTTCCATGATGAACTGTAAGGTGAACCCCTTCCTCAGTTCCGCTGGCAACCCCCTTCTGCACCTGGGCACCTTCAGCCAAAGAGAGGCTCCTACCTCGATTTATCGCGTGGTACTGCAGCGCATCAGTTGCCACTCACAAAAGCAGGGCTGCTTTTTGCACAACAGCATGTCAGGCCTTCAGCCGCTGCATGAGTGGCTACATCAGGATGGGCCAGGTACAACCTTCTAGGTTAGATGACATTTCACCAGAAGTCGGTAAAAAGGGCTCTTTTATTCTACATACCCTATGTAGAAACCACATCACACTGCTGCTATGGTTACAGAATATCAACTGAACTGACTTAAGACCAGGTTTCTCTCTTGACTGTCAATGGTCCTCAGGCCCACAGGTATGGCTTTCATTTCCACAATGGAAGACTGCCTAAATTTCCCCCAAAATGGAATTTGAATTTAGCATATGTATTTGTCTTCCATGTGATCTCTTTTTACCTCAAGATTGAAGAGCATGTTGAAGTCTGGGATGCAGACGTGCTTGTCTTCCATCTTTCTGCGCATATTCTTGATGGCATGGATGGATGTCTCATAGTAGCGGTGGGGCTTCGGCTGGAGCGGAAAGTCTTTCACCCAGTTGCTGCAGATCTCATGCAGTTTGCTAAAGACTAAGCGGGCTAGCTTCACCGTCTCAATCTCTGGGGAAGGCAAAAACCACAAATGAAAGGCTAAGAGCATTAGTAAGTGATAATTTTTTTCTTGCTTACATTACAAAACCATTTTAGCCACGTGGCTGAAATGGATGTCAGCAGGGAAATTCTGGGCTCTGATGCATAAAAAGAGGAAGCCAAACTCGCCATAATCAGCATTCGCCAGTAAGCAGCTCATTGTTTGTTTGTCTTTTTAACTTAAGCATTCCCCCATGCCTTTGGGGAACTCATTTGCAGCATCAGTAAAAAAGAAAAGCAAATCCATTTCCCTCAGTGTTTGATCCCCTGGGTCACTGCACGGGGTGGTGCAGCGGGGCCATGGCAGCTCTGACAGGACTTTGTCATGGCATGTAGCATCACATACGAAAGCCACGATCCATTACAGTGATGTATTGGTTTTAGACCAAACTGTCGATTCCAGACAACACCTCACTGCAGAACTGAAGCCACACAGTAGTAAATAATCTACAGAAATCAGGAGCGTTACTTTAAGATGTTTTGGCAGTGCACCCGTTTAGTAGTGCGCACACTCAGGTACCTTCTTAGTTTCGTAACATTATTTCCAGATTCCTGACTAGACTGTGTGTCGAAGAAAACTGCATAAGCAAATGAGAAAACGACAAAGGTCTTAAATTTAAAAAATACTAAACTGTCACTCCTGAGAAATAGTAATTTTAAAACGTGAAAAGTCAGGGAATTGATGATTGTTCTGAAAAGCAGAGCAGGAAAACAGAAAGTAAGCATCAGAGCTGAACACATCCAGATCTCTTTGTACATGATCATTGACCAAAGCCAGAGATCTTCAAGGCTAAACAGCAGCAATCCATGGGTGTCAGTCACTCCTGGAGGAGGAATGGCTCAAAGAACAGGGAGTGGAGGGGAGAGT
Organism: Falco biarmicus; assembly: GCF_023638135.1. Classification (NCBI taxonomy): domain Eukaryota; kingdom Metazoa; phylum Chordata; class Aves; order Falconiformes; family Falconidae; genus Falco; species Falco biarmicus. The sequence continues at coordinate 17,803,451 of NC_079288.1, forward strand.
TACAGCATCTCTCAGTTCACAGAAATTCTGTGAAGCAACTAAAAGGAGCATTTACTAATTTCTGTACTAGGTCTACACAAGATGCGGGCTCTAGTGATCAGAGGGGCCAAGATCCTTGGGAAGAAAATATTTTCCCAGCTCTGCTGATTATGAGTTGGTTTAAGCTCGATCTGCGAGAGCAGCCGTTAAGCTGGGAATAAGCTATATACACAATCAAGAGAAGGAGTCTTAGCTTCTCGATCACGCAGCTTTAAAAACAGGTGGTGGAAATCAAATGACTGGGGTCATCCCACCACTGCCATAGTAATGTGCACCAGTTCCCCACAGCACCTATACTGCTCTCACCAGTGCCACCAGAAATCTCTTTGCTGGGTGTTATATTTCAAGATGGAACATGTACAGCCTGACACATCCAAATTATATTTGTCAGAAGTGACCCTCACAGACTTGCTCTTCCATTTCTTTCTGCTGGGCATCTATGAAGGGAAACGGTGTACATCTCAATGTGATGTGGCTGTTACGCTTCAGAGTGTCACTCTGAAGGGGGAAGGGACTAAATCCACTGGCTGTACTGAGATACCAAAAAACCTTCCCCAGCCAGGAGTATGCGTAGTGTCAGCATCATCAATAATTGCTCTTGAGGTTAAAACAGGAGAAAAGCCCACAACAGTTCAACCACCCCCTCACAGCTGTAAATTACTCATCAATTGTTAATGCTGCAGCGCTGAGCCAGAGCTGACTCAGCTGTCATTGCGGCTGTGTCATGGAGAATTTCATTTCCCTCCTGCTGCTCCAAAATCCCCAGTGTTGGAAGTAAGGCTTAATTGTACCATAGTGAGTGGGAAATCCAGCTCAGGCATTACTGTTCCCACAGAGGACTGAGTTCTTTTAGGGCAAAATTAGGGTAGAAAGAATACCAGTAATCAGATTCTTCTTTTTAGTACCTAAATTTTAAGACCTTTCTTGAAAATGCAGACAGTGTGACAACAGGGATCAGGACCCAGGTTTCTAGAGATGTCATCAAGCCAATGACCAAGGTTTTCCTTAATTGAAGAACTCCAGTCTCTGATTAGTCAATGACCTCTTTGTGTCTTGGCTATACTCATCCCATCTGCTAGTACCTGGAAAGGCTGGGTAATGGGACTCTGTGATGTGCTTTGTCAAGTCTGCTGGACATTTCAGATACCTCCACCATGTAATGTGGTCCTGCTATCCAGCCTCCTTTGGTGGTTCCTTAACAATGCCAAACCCTCACATGAATATCTTCCTGTACAAAAAAAGGAAACTAAACATTCTTAACCTGACCTTTAAAAAGGTGATCAAATGTCTTTCAGTTCTCATGGAGGCTCTCTTGCTCCTCTCCAGTGCAACTGGAAGGGAAGAATCAGTCGTGGCCTATGACATTAAGATACTGTTCTTGAGATCCAAAGACACATGGTCACCCCAAATGTAACAGGCCATATTCTTGCATTCCTACATTTCTGGACTCAAAACAGTTCTCCTCCTTTTAAGATTAGCATTCTTCTTCCATAAAGTTTCTAATTTCCTTTTCACCAGCACACCAATAACTGCTTTTACTACTCCTAAATATGCAATACGATTTGTCATGCTGTAGTTCTTAAGGTGAAATGTGTCACTAAGGAAGTCTGGAATATTTTTTATTTTTCTTCTAGCAGATTTCATACTTGAGGCAAATCAGGTAAATGTCTCCTTGTATTTATACAGAGTAAAAAATCTTTTCGGATTCTTAAGAAAAACCAACACAGAATTGCATATCAAAACCAGCCAGCTAAATTCAGCTCAGTTTCACATTCTGTAGCAGTCCAAACATCATTAGGATAAACAGTGAACTCTGAGCACAAAACCTCAAGATGTAGAAATACCAATTTTGTCACCTGCCACAGCTCCCTTCGTTTTCTTTCGAAGCATGAAAGTCTCCTTGTGTGGTACCAGTTAGAGCGTTCAGTCACAGCTCTCTTCCAAGTAACTAGTCCAGGTTTCTCAAAGGACTCCTGCTAAGAAAGTTAGCTAGAATGCAGCTGCTGACCTTTTGCAATGAAATCTCCTTCAGTCCTGCGTGAATCTCCCTGGTTTTGTTATGGTTTGCTTAGCCAAACCTTGCATCACTTGAGCTAATGCTCCGTTTCAAAAATTATCATTTATGGTATATTATTTGAAATTGCAGTATTCATATGAAACCACTACTTTACTACAGTCTGTGAGATGTTCCTTCTCTTCCTCTCCCCTTTTATCTTCCTATTTAACACTTTATGTTGCATCTGTAAAGGTGTATTTTAGTTTCAAGTACCTTCATTATGACAATCCACCTCAACATACTGCATCTGGAGTCATATTTTTAGTGCCTGCTATAGGCTGTGCACATACCAATCTATGCTTGCATCTGTGTACTACAGATTTAGGTATATTTAAATGGCAATTTCTGTAGGTGTGAGGGTTTTGTGGGTTTTTTTCCTTTTTTCGTTGAACTCTCTAGATGTTCTGCGTGGAGTCTTAGTCAACATTTCCTTGGAGACTGTCAAATATTTATGCAAGTCTCAGAGATCTCAATTTGAAATTAATGAAGGCTGCTCAGCCAGAACAATGACAAATCTGTTCCATTTACCTGCTCAGCAGGAGGAGGCAGCAATACCTACAAAAAGGGAAACCATAGCATGTTTTTCTGTTTCTCAGGTTTCCAAAGGTCTCTGAGAATTACAGCAGGACCTTCCTTTTTGAAAAGCCAGATTTATATGTCCTATTTATCCCCAGAATCGTTTATGTATTTCTTTAACCAGGGAAGGAAGGAATGGACAAAGTAGTTTGGTGACACTATTTTCAAGATCAAATGACAGAATTCCTCTCAATACGTGTGAGAAACATTGCTCTTTGTTGTAACGAGCACCTCAGAAAGGTTTTCAAGGTTATTTAGGTCAGCAGAATCCTGAAGAGATTTAGGGTGCATGGCTTTGAGCTGGATGCTGCAAAATCTTGTTAACCAGCATAGATGAATGGAGAAAAGGAAATTTTCCTTTTAGGCATGAAATAGCTTTATCCTATCCTTCGCTAGAACTAAATTTAAAAAAAATTAAAAGCCATAGTAAAAAACACACCGACTGAAATGATTCAGAATGAAATTCTCTCTTCCTACGTATACTTGACTTTGCTCTAAAGATGAAGGAGAACAACTAGCAGTTGCCAGCAAGCAGCAAGACCACATAGCCTGAAGTGCTTATAAAGAAATTCAGGGCTACCAGATAGAGTCTTGTGAAGGTGCACTTAAAAGAAAGGAGAGATTTCCACCTGGTCTTCAGGTGCAAAAATTTGATAAAGGACTCAAGTAAAACCAGAGAAAGGCTTTTCAAAATAGAGAAAGAATTCAGTAGTAAAAGTTGAAACTAGACAAGATTCAAAGACAAGAAAGCCTTGGCTAAGAAATTAGGCACTAGCTCTATCAGAAGTGGTGGTGAATTCTCCATTAATCTTTTCTCATCAATATAAGATATTCCTTTACAAGAAATCTTGTCCAACTGTGTTTAGCTAGCTGGTAGAAGAAATTAATTTGAGGAAAATCCAGTACCATTCAAGTGGTCAGACTAGATAGATCACTGAAGTCATTGCTGACTTTAAAAATCTATGAATTATCCGCAGAGTGTTCCAGTATGCAACATAAATGAAAGATCCACACCATGTAAAACTGTACATTATCATGCACAGATATACTTACGTATGATCCCATCTGCGTTGTCCACATGCTTTGGTAAGTAGTGTGCCGAAAGATCACTCTGAAGGACTTCATCTGAAGTTGCTCTAGCTAAAGCAGCAGCCAAAAATGAAGGGCAATTACTGGAAAAGAAAAAAGACAGAACACAAAAAGAAAGCCACAAATGATGTTTTCATCTGATTTAGCAAGGTAACTTGCAATCAAGGAAATACGTAATACTTTTCTAGAAACAAACAGGAATTTGAACCAAGATTTGTAAATCTTCTGATTCTTCTTTGCTAAAGCGCACCACAACCCTGCACAGCAAGACCTCAAACTCCCTACATGGATTTTAGTAGCTCTAGTTCACTCTCATGTTCCCCATTTCAGTTTTCATGTTCCATTTTGTAACCTCTGTTTAAATGCTTTTCAAATCTAGACTTGAACCCCCCTCCAGAGTCTGTCATGCAACCCTTGCTTAGCGTACATTTTCTACACATGCATTATATGCTTTTATCTTAAGCCCACTCTGTCCAGTTCCTCCTAAGAACTGGAGTCAAGATTCCAAAGGATTAGAGAAGTCCTCAGAGTTCACAGTGTTCAAAACCTCACCAAGGGACGCTGAAAGTTAAAACAGACCCATAGGAGGCATGAAGTTGATGTGCATAAGGTTAAAAAGCTCCCTCATGAATGATCTCTATCATGAGTAAAGTGGCTTTAACTCACTGTAGTTTAATTAAGCCTGATATCTCCCAAGGATAATTAATCTATAGCAAACCAAGGCCACTTTAATGTGCATTGTCTCATTCAAGAGGAGTTTAATACCTCTTTATTTATGCATGACTTTGTATTTCCCATTGGTCTGCCTTAACTTCTCCAGGTGTCTCTTGCTGACACAGCCTGAAACTTTCCGATTTCACAGTTATCACCAGGGGTAACAATGTCTCCCATTGCAGGACTGTGCAGAGACATGCAAACTAATGTCAGTCTCAGAAACCGTCCATCAACAGCAGAATTCTGCGTCAGCTAGCCCAGGGAACAGGCAACGAGCACATACACTTCCTGAACCTTTTCTTCTACTTAGGCCCGCTAAGTCTGTTCACATGCTTTCAGAATGGTTGGAGAGGAGGCGTTAGCCTAGAAGCAATCCATCCAACCAGATCCAGAGCAGAAAAACTTCTACATGCATAACTGGACTCATCAGGCTTCACTCTGGAGCCAGAGAAGCACATGGCGACCGTCACTTGCATTCGCATTTGGTTCACTGCCCAGGAAAGCCAACTGCCATGCTAAACTGGCCCACATGCTGGAGCTTCAGCAGTGAAATCTGAATTCCAGAGAAAAAAAAAAAATCAGATTTGCTAGACTTGGGTTTTTTAGAAAAGCCATTTTACCATACAGTTTTCCAGATTCATGACATCAAATGCTGCTACAAACAGTAAGATCATGTAACAGATTTGAAAAATGAATAGAAAATAAGTCCTCCGACCTTCACTGATTACTATTCAACATATCTATAAATTATTTAAATAGAAGATTAACAATAAATGGCTTCGGCCGAATCATATATTGTCATGAGACAAGCTCTGACCCTTGAAGTTAAGCAGAAAGCCACTCATACCATGTTACTGCACCATCAGTAAGAGTATTTCCTAGAATTAGCAGCCGAGTATTCTGCTCACGCATCACCTCTGAGCCTCAGCAACGTGCGCCGCTAATGAAGCACGACTGCTGGAGGAAATCAGCTGTCTTCGGACTGGCTCCTCTCAGCACAGCACAGGAACTCTGATCCTATTTACATACAGCAATGCCCGGTCCTAAGAGTAATCAGCAAGAGGAAAACACACCGGGACCTCCTTTACTTCTGGTGTGTGTTGAAGCTGATTTTCTATCTTGTCTTGTCCATCTTTATTTAGCTCACAGAGAGCAGGTTTTTCATTTCTATTATTAGCTCCAGTACTCCAGAGCGGTGATACTCGTTACTGTTCATGTTACATGCAATTTCCATGTGACAAAAAAAGCAAGAGACAGAATAATTATGCCAGCATTTAGCAGCGCTGTGAGGACAGCGTTCTGCAAAAATGCAGAGGAAGATTAAGGTTCAGCCTAAATAACACACAGCAGAAGAATCCGTGCTGAAAGCATTTACAAGCACAAGCCAGACAGAGCTCGCTTCAGGCGTGAACGTAACAGGCTGTGGTAGCACCTGCGGGAATCTGAGCTTGCTTCCCAGTCCAAGGCTTACCCCCTCACCAGTTCAGTGCTGGAACTTTTTAGGAAAACCAAACCTGTTGTGTGTCACTTGTAAACAGCCCCTCAGGAACGTCCACTGATGGGCAGAGAGGGAAGGTGGTTAAGAACTGAGGCAGTAAAAATTGCTAAAATAGAGGTTCAGGACCTAAACAGCAGAGAAAAAATACCCCCCCGACATGAGCAACCTCTGCTCTGACTGGGCTTGGAAGGCGGGAAGAGCATGTCTGTGAAAGACCAAGAGCTGTGAACATTCATATCTGAAATTTTAGGTATTATTTTAATTGTTCTGACAGATTACAAAATTGAAAGGTGCATTTACAGCATACGGAGCTGGTCTGAGTATTTCCCCCATCAGCCCCAAATGCCATTTACATGTCCCTAAACCAATGCTAGCAGTTTCACACAGGAGCTCTTTATCTAGCCAAAAAGTGCATTTCCATTACAATACTAAACCTACACAAAAAGCCACTAAAGATGTTATTAGATAAATCAGAGGATTTTAAGTATATCCTTCCTGATTCTCTGGCAGCGTGGGTGTGTTTAGAACACCCACAGTTGCACTGCAGCAATCCTGGAATAACTCTGCTAAGGTAATAAATCAAGCCCAAAAGTGGGTCGTTTCCATCAATTAAGGTTGAGAAAAACAGTCTGAAGTGGGCTTAGCTCAGCCCACATATTATTATGTTACCAGCTTAACACACAACTCTGCTCCTTCCTGATAGCATTAAAGTGGTGAAGACTTTCCAAACATTTTCTCTGAGCTATTCCACTGTGCTCTAAATCTAATATAAGATCTCCTACTAAAAAAAAAGATGGCAGATCTAAAATTCTTATTGCATGAAAGTTCACCAGTGGGGTTTAAGTGACTTACCAATTTTGATGGAAAAGGTAGAGAAAATAAATTAGCTGAAGGCTTTTCCTTCTATGTCTGGCCACTCTCTGTCCTAATAATAACAGCTGCCTGCCAAAGAATTAATTGCCCTTGACATTTGTTCATCACAAAGCTTCTTATGTAGCCATTACAGGACTATGTCGTGTAAGCAGGGAAGTGACCAGATGCAGACAGATGACTTCCTCTTCCTGAATAGCCCAACTCAAAATTTACTTCTCTTACTTGACTCCTGAGAAGACTAGTTGAATTACTTCTCCCCTTCAAGGAATAGCAGACTGCACTAGAGGTTTTTTTACTCCTTTTAAAATAGATTAGATGCCGAAGTCAAACCGCTGCCAGGACACTTCATTATTGTTACACCAAGACAAATGAAGAATCAGGTCTAGGATCTTTGGTTTTATTACAAAAGGTGAGCATCTACAGCATCCCACAAAGCAGGAAAGACCCACACTCAAACAGCCAGGCTTTGCCATGCGGGTAGTTCTCACCTGTGCTCACATCTTTTATGCAAAACAAGCAGCAGCAGACAGGATCCATGGGGACCACGGGAGGTGCACTGCGTCCTGCTGCTGGCGTAACTAAGGATTACCTGTTGGCTGCTGAAAAGAAATCCTTTGGCCACGTTCTAAATGCCTAAATGTTATCAGTCATTAAGCTATGACAAATTGAAGCTGGGAGGGCACGGATCTTGTTTAGCTGAGAGCTAGAATGCCTATGTGTATTCATAGCTATGCCACTAATGCAGCAGCTGACCTTGGACGAGTCACTTCACCACTCAGACCTTCGATTCCTCATCTACAAACAAGGGATGATAATGTCATTTCCTCGAGGAGAGGAGGAGGAGGAGGAGGAGGAAGGCTGTAGAAGGCTTAATTCAGTGTTCGTAAAATACTTTGAGGTTTCTAGATAAGAGCACAACTGAAGGGAAAAATATCAAGATGATAATGGGAGATATTTTCAATCTCTACAAGATTTAAGGAGCTTTCATACTTTTTTTCTCGCTCCATATTCTCTGTTCTCATAGGCAGCCAGAAGTGCTGAGTGCAATACACAGGCAAACAACAGCTCTAGACAGGCAGGTTTAGTCTGATGCCCGCAGCTAACTTAGCATCATAAGCAACTGCACAACAGAAACACATTTTTAGAAAAGCTGATGCATCTCAAAAGGAGAAAACCATGAAAGACAGACATCAAGTTCTTAAAACCTGGTAATGCTGGTGTTCCTGGAGCATTGGCGCTGCTGATGGGAAAATGGTGCTACAGACTCATTACCGCCCCTGACCAAAAGACACAATTGAGCGCCACCAGCACTGAAAATACTTAACGCTGTCATGGTCTGAGGTACCTGGTGAGGCATCACTAAACCCAAACAAAGCAGGAAAAATGGAATGAAATGTACGGGTGCCTTTCAATGGCCAAAATGGTCAGTAAATCACAAAACATACAGTGTTCCTATTACCTCAAGAATCTCCTGACACTACAAAACAGCAATTGTTTTAGTTAGAATGAAACATGATTTAAATAGAAATGCTATTCAATCTCCTGAAACACAAAACAAATCCACAGGCAAACAGTATAAATCATCGTATATAGTTTCACACAGCAATCCAAGACCAGGAACATGACCTGAAAAGAACCAAGTACAGCACATTCCCATAAGGACTATAATTTACTGCGTTAGTGAAAGACTTTGTAGGGATGACAAGCTAACTGCACCCTTTCCAAAAGGCTTTACGCTAGAGGATGCAGTTTGGTAAACACTCCCGTGTTCATGTGGCCTGTTGCAAGTTCTTGTTAGAAAGCAAGTTTTGCAAAATGCAACTTAAGAAAAACCTCATTTGTCCCCAGCCTGTATTTACAAAACACTCCAAAGCCTCATGAGACTTATTCCAGATGGAGCTTCTGATACAGCCTGGAAGCTCTTTGAAGAAGCCTTTAAAGTCTTTATTACTGAAAGTTCCCATGCTGAGAACTGCGGCAGTAATGAGCAGAGAAATTCTTTGGGAAGGTCCTTTGGCTGTTTACCCAGCCCTCCCCTTCAGCTGCCTCCTGCTCCAGCCGCCATCCAGAAAGGCAAGGTACCGAGCTTCTGTTTGTCTCCTAACTGCTGGAAGTCAGACAGGACTCTGAGAGGAATATTCTGTTAAGCAATCCTCACACTTCAAAATTATTATGGATGTATCTTCTAATCATGCCAAACAAATGCTATTTCTGGCTCCCATCTCTCTGCAGGTTCTCATCTCCTTACTCACAAAGCATCACTCTCCCTGCAAGTTCACTGCTCTGCTCTGACCTGTGCTGTTCTGCTGCTTTGCACAGCTGGTGAAAGTTTTGATGCTTATTTAAAGCCCGGTCACAGTGGACAAACGGAGTATGCTTTTTTTTTCCTAACACATGGTGAAACCCTGCACTAGATTTTAGCTGCTGCAGTGAGTTACTAAAAAAATCCCAATGCACACACACAAAAAAAGAAACAAACAGAAAAAACAATGCACCTTTTAAAAGATTGCATAACCAAAGCTCCTTGAGAAGTCATTTGAGCTGGCAATGTTGAGACAGTAAAGATGCTTGATAAATCTGTTTGAAGGAGCTGAAAATGTGCTACACAAGGAAGCTGCTATCTATAGGCTTCACAGAGACAGCTGCCTGGTCACATTCAAAATGATTCTGTCCTTGTGGTGACAGTTGTGAGCAACAGAAATATAATACACAACCATTACAAAACCACACTCTTTCTGATGTGTTTACCACACTCACATCCGAGACAGACACTGCGGTGGTACCTCTTTTTTACCAAATCTTTAACCTTTTGCATTGTGCTCACTGCCATATTCCAGAGAGTATGATCAAGTTTATATAGATATTCTCCTGCAGTTAAGTCTATGTTAACTGGACATTTTAAAAAAATAAAATTCAGATACAGAATCTTCCACAGCTGGATTAAGATGCTTCAACATAAGGATCAGACTTCCAGTATTCATCACTGTATTTATTTTGTAATAGCTGTATCTTACTTGTCAAAGCATTTATGGAGACTAGCGTTCTCAGAAATGTCCTAAAGACCCCACAGATAAATGTAGTGAACGAGAATAAAATTACTTTCGTAGGAACAATTATTTCCCTCTGCAAGTTATTAGGCTTAAAGAATTTGCTAATGGTGAATAATGCAAGTTCTCAACTTAGTTCCAATCACTGGAAGTCTGTCTCATAAAATAGAATAGAATCTTATATGAAGCTCATATTTGACAGCTATGACTAAGATTGGTAAAAATACTTTATAGCCTCAATTTTAAAATAGCCACCTTAAAAAAACAAAACAAAACACCAAAATAACAACAATTTTAAAATGCCTTTATAAATAAGCTGTTAACCACTATAAATCAAAGACATTGGGTTTGACTTTTTCACAAATTAAGATCTAATCTGAGAGAAAAAATATTCAAATTCTTTCCTCTTTTTCAATGAGATAATAAGAGTCAACAAAATGATTATCTAGTGAAGGATATGTGAAATAGGCATGAATGGAAACCTCTAGGAAATCACTTTGGTGATCAGATGGGAAACATTTGTGAAACCACAGAACTCAATTATGAGTGTGTTGGCACTGATCCCATAAAAGGGCTCAGGTGCTGCACTCTGTCGTGGGGGCTTTATAGGATATTGTAAATGAGGAAGCAAAGTGCTGTGCTGCATGGCATATCAAACTAAAAAAAAAAAAAGCCCCAAAACCCACAACAGGGAAAATCAGGGCAGAGAGCAAAATGAAAACACTGGCACAATGCTGGAAAAAAAATAAATGAAGACAAAAATTTGCTTATGAAAGCGTGATTGCAAGAGCATAGTTCATATAATATTTTATTTGACTACCTGGGAGACCTGGCTGCAAAGGGATATCCTACCTTGTTTCTCCAGTCGAGCTCTGCAGGCAAGCGCAGCTCCAATTCCCAGCCTCTGAGGCCCAGGGGCAGCTGGCACTAGGTTCGTTAATGGGTGCCAAATCTAAGCTCAGGCCCCTTCCCAGCTATGTTGGCACAAGCACTCAACCTCTGTTGCACCACTGTGTTTTCAGCACACGCCTAACAGGTTTCCAGCACACTGCCGTGAACACCTTTCTCACTTAGAAGCTACATAAAGGCCAAGCGAGAAACGCGCTGCCACCAGCAGCAGGAAGAGCAAGCCCAGGCACCCTGCAGATGTGCACGCTCTGTCCCTGCCCCCCCCACTCCAGCACGGCGGTTTTCCCCAGAGCCCCCAACGTCACTGTCTGTTTGACAGGACAAACTGCACACACGGGGAACTGGGCAGGGGCTGGCCCTCTGATGCTGCCAGAGAGATCCGTCAGGGCTCAGCCCTTCCTGCCTTTACCTTGGAAGGGCCGTTCTCACCCACTCTGCTGCCGGTTTTCAGAAAATTGACAGGTATTCGGTTATCTTTCAGACTTCAACCCATCTTTTGAATTTGCTTCAAACTGGCCTGCAAGGTTAAGCTTATCTGTGGGAGGAACCCGACAGGCAGACAGACTGAGCAAGCACAAAAGCCTTGTTCCCTTACAAACCAGACATTTGAAATCAAGTTCTTAGAACGATGCTACTAGAATGTCATCTGACAATACAGGTCATTAAGGGAAACCCTTGACTTCTAAGTACTATCTTCAACACACGAATTAGACTGAGACCTCTAATCCATTTTCTGCTGCATAGCAAGTCGCCACTTTCTTTCTCCACAGGGGTAAGTGCACATGACAGTACATAAAGCTAACAAAATGTAAGCAAGACAAAATAAAAAGGTCACCTTTGTCTGTTTGATGAGGTACAATGTCATGAAGGCTAGTGTATATTTAAAAAATAAATGGTTGCTGTCCACAAAGCACTCATAAGCATTCGTGATTTAATGACCGTCACTAAGATGCAATTGACACTGAATGGGTGAACTGTGAAGAATCCAAACTACATAAAACAGCTTCTGCAGAGCTATTCTGCTGAATAGATTGTCTGTATATTATCTTTGAAACCTAATTTTATGATTTCTTTAACTCATTCTCACAATATGGCAGTTCTGAGGTTACTTGCATTTCAATCTCTGTAGAGCTGATGCTACCTGCGTTAAAGGCTGCTTTGAAAATGACAGAAGTCGTCTACTATAACATGAACAACTCTTAAAAACCCCAAGATGAATCTTCCAGGAGCTGAAAGCCAAATTACTGCTAGAACTGAATTCCCAAAAGTGGCTGTATGATAGTTTTCTTCATTACATCAAAGAACTGAGGATACAAAATTTGCTGTTGAAAATTGTATTCCAGGACTAGAGTCATTCACAGCCATATTATATCCATCTGTTACAAAGAGAAACATAAGCTTAGACTTTGACGGAATGCAAAGAGAAATCATTTTATTACAGCAATGGACCAGAATCCATGAACCTCAGTTACAATACTGAGATGCAGAGGATGCATCTATATTGCAGTCTCCCCCTATCTATATCAGAACATTTTTATCTGAGCAGCAAGATTCTGAGGAATCGGACAGTCTTTTATAAAAATTTAATTACTGCTATAAAATGCATTTTACAAAATTATAAAAATATTATAAAATTTAAAATATACCAGCAAGCCACATATTTGATGGACATTTATTATAAAGCTTAGATCTTTAGGAATCAGCTATGTAAATCCAAAGACACAGCAAAAAGTTTTCTTAAAACTTCTGTTTACCCTATTATTAATTAATCAAAATAAAGATAATTTATAGCCATTACCCATACTGAGATATGATTATTATACTGAAATAAAAGATCCTTCTGGGTTTTGTTGTTATTGTTTTACAGGGATTAGCCAGCATATTTCCACAGTGCGTTCTCTGTTCCAACAGAAATGCTTCGCATTTGAGTGACACGCATACCTTGTAACCAGAGTCTTCTGACTGCCATTCCAAAAACCAGTCACTGCCTACTTAGCATCTCTGTGTCTGGAATGGTAACGAAGCCTAAATCTACACAAGATGCACGCTTACCTGAAGAAATAAATTTCTTAACTGGAAAACCAATGTCAACAACAGTTACCCTATAGTGAGTTTCTCTGCTAGACAGAGGCCCATTTAAAAGCTCTACAGGACATTAAAAATGTCATTGATTTTTTTCCCTTTGGCTTTCAGTCAATTTGAAAGTCAGCATAATTCAGTGTCTTTCTACGACTTCCATTAGCAAAGAAGGGAATCCATGCTTCAATCCATGCTGCCTTATTGGAAAAAGTAATTTAATTTTACACCTGAAAGTGTGCCAACATCAGCATAAAACCGTACACAGTATACATAAGATTTAATTTATAAATTCTGTATTTTGTCAAGCCAGAAAAAGATGCTGTCTAAAAATCAATGAGAGTGTTCAAACTTGCACTGAAGATACCTGCATTTTATTTTTTTTTTTTGTATTTTATGTTCTAGTTGGAGTTTTTGATGATTTCTCTCGTTACTATAAAATATTAATGACACACTATCTAGAAAAGCTCACATTGCAGAAAACTTTGTTTAGGGGCACACTTTACCCCTAAAAGTTCAGGCATATCATTTACTTACCACTGATTCATCTCCTATTTTTTCTCTCTGTTAAAAATAAACTTTCATTGATACTTTCCTTAACCTGAAGAGATATACCATACAAATTGGATGTGCCCAGAAATAAAAGTTAAATAAGAATCACCCAATCCAGAGCACCTATTTTATTTCAGATCAGATTAACATGCCGAAGTCCTCTGATTACTAGTCAAAAAGAAAAATGCATTGTGCTGTTATAGTTAATGACTTAATTTTAAACAAATGAAACAAAATGCTGCACAGCAGCACGTGCACAGGTTCTTTCATATCTCTACTGCAGATCATCATTAAGGCAAACAAATGTAAAATGGCTCCTTTAAAAAAGGGTGAAGATAGTGAATCTGGTGCCTGTTCAAATGAACAGCTTTCAGTAATACCACACAGAGCTAGTCCCCAAATAATTGTGCTTGTATTGTAATATTTGTCCTCATGTAAACAAGAAGAAGTAAAAGCTGCAGGCCAGGATTTTCAAATGACATCTGATCACTTAGCTTCTTTCAGCCCATTGAACAAATATAAGGCAAAACACACCCCAGAAGATTTATGACCACTGAGTCAGCAGAGAATGTTCTCTCGCTCCCTTCTCACTCTTGTGAAACGCAGTTCATCATACAAATGGCTTGGGTGTTTATGCCAGATGTAAGATTAGATAATTAGTCATCTGAGTCCTGGATGTCAACTCTTTTGTGATAAAAAATTTATTCCAAATGCACCATTTATAATCAGTTGACTTGCAAAAGCACTCTAGTGTTATACAGTAATACATCTTATGATGCACATCGAAATATCTGCCACCCTGTACCAACACGCTCTGTTTCTGCTGTGGCAATACCCTGCCTGATCTTAGCCCTTCCAATGACTTAATTTTTTTGTCTGCAAAATAGGGATAATGATTTTGACCTCTGGAAATTAATTTCGACTCTAATGATGAACAGTAACAAGAAGAGTCAGATATTATTAATTAATCCTAAACTAGGAATGGAACAAGGCAACAGCAATTCACTTGCACTGATCACCCAAAAATACTGCTGGTCTTTTACCTACTTCCTCTTGAAAGTGCCATGCAAGGCAATCAAATTAAAAGCAAACATGAAAAGACTATACAGTACCCTTAAAAATAATTTCACAGATAAACACAGAACTACAAGTAGTTTCAAACCTTATCCAGTGGGGCAAATTAAGAGATCTTTATTGGAACCTCAATTTCAAAATTACTGACATTGATGCACACCAAACAAGATGCCAGAGGGATAAGTAGAGGCTCTAAGATCAGAGGGTGTGCTCTTCCAAAGAAATAAACCTTTACTTACTCTGGAAGGATCACATCCTAATTCCCACTGTCACTTGTCCTCTGCAGAATTGCAAAGAACATTGGTGGGTTTAGGGTTTTAGTTTTGTTCTTGAAAGGATAATCAAAATGTTTTAGCTATTCTGTTTCACATTAAAGTCCCTAATGCATTCTGTTCTACTGAGCCACATAGTTATTTCAGTCATTCTTAATAAATAACAGTTGCCAGCAGTAGTTAAGCCAACAGATCTGAATTATTTATAGTGTTGAGGAACAGAACAGCAGATAAAATGCATTAGGGCTTTCAGTTGTTCTTGCCTGAACGACACAATGGCAGCCTTTGGACATTTTTCCACAGGCTGTAAAATATTCTGCTTCTGATCCTGGTTTAAAAGATTTCCTAAAGAGACAACATCCAAAGCTACTGCAACCCATCTTCAGTATTCACATTCCTGAAGAGCAGGTAAGAGAGAGTCTCCCAAATACAGTACATTATTTTTAAAGAAAGGGGGGAAAAAAGGTACAGATTTGGACTTGATTGTTCAGGTCACATGCAAACTGCTGTTCAGTATTATTAATCAGAACTTAATTATTTAGATGTTATTTAACATGGCTATGTACCTTCCAGTTAATGATCTAAAAGCACCCCAGTGTTGAACCCAGTGTTTCTCTTCTCCTTTGCCTATAATGCCTCCTCCCTTCAGCTGGAAAAAAGCATAGATATTATCTTTGATTTACAATGGCAAATCCAACTTCACATTCTAGGGTAGAACATGGAAATCCCAAGTCCTGTCTCTCCTCTCTGCCTCTTTTTATAAGAAACTGCATCATGAAACGTTGGACACACAAAAAACAACAGGGACATAAATTATCTTGACAATATTTGACAAATTGTGTTAAACACATTAGCTGAGTTTATGCTCTTTGTGGCTTAAAAGATGCATTCAAATATCTGTCTTGATTGACTAATAAGATAACGTGCCTCTGCTGAGCTATGTCTGGGTAGAAATTGGGGGGAATGTCTTGCTTTCCCACCTTGTACCAACATCACAGGGGACTGCACCAGCATAAAATTCACCATGCACAATCAATTTACAAGGAGAACCATGCCCACAAACGACAAGGAGAGATATACATGCAAATGCTGCAGAGAGAACTGGGGGAGTAGTTGTAGCAACATAAGCTTAAATCAAACAGTTTTCCTTTTATAGATCACCTTCCGCTTTCGATATGGATCTATTTACAGCAGGAAACACTGCAAATTGTAGCATTTCTAAGGAGTAAAAAAGAATCAAAAAAATGAAAACCTGGAAAACCCAAACAAACATGCTCCTTTCAAATACTAAAGAAATGGGGGGGGGTGTGGAAATACCACTTTCAGGCCATGTCAGGTTATTAAGGCATCTGAAACTGGCTTTATATCACATGTTAGATTGTAGGAATGAGCCATAGTATCCAAACTATCAAGCAGGCTCAAAGTGACACAGATCAATGTGCTTCCCCACTCCCCCTTCCTTGGCTTAGTTTCCCCACTCGCCCAGTTCAGAAGCTTGTTTAAAATCTGCACTCTGATTTTACTGAGACAGTTGTATTGAAGATTCCATATGTCATGGCAGTGACCACGCTCAAAAGATGAGGAACATGGCTTTTGCTTTGGGTAAGGCAGGTCCTGAGCCTGCGTAAAATCCAGCTTGCCTGCAGTATGCCTCTATATATAGCTCTTTTTGCGCACAAAGGCTGTATGAATTGATTCTGAACAAGCTGAGGATTTCAAACAAGTCTGCAGTGCTGTAGCCTCTCTTCCATCCTGAAAGGTACAGTGAATTATTTAAAACTTGAAAAACATGTCCTAAAATTATTTCCAGCACCATTTAAAAACAAATTGTGTACACATTCCAATCACTATTATAAGGTCAACTGAAAATAAGAGCTGTCACCTTTTATAGCCATGACATTACAAAGTAAATCTCACAAGATTATAGACATTGTTTCTCTGCCATGGACTTCTCAATACAACACAAATTCTACCTGCCTATTCACTAAAATCTGGGGCTTTGTTTATGCAAAAGAATCAAAGAATCAGTCTTTTCTTAAAATCTTATTTGTTCAATTTTATTTTGTATGAGCAGTGTTAGATTCAAACATTCAATTCACCCGCCTCAAAGGCAATAACACTGCCCCCCAATCCCTTGTGGCTCATGTAAGAATAACCCAACAGCTCTTTCTCTCTAACCCTCTGCCAAAGAAGATTGTCATATTTTCCTGTAAGTTTATTACGAAACCTGTGATCTCTTCAGAAGACAGATAAGCTCTAAATATAAGAAAGAATCTGTTACACAGTCCCTCAAGAAAGGAGGCAGCACATAATAGCTGCAGACAACACAAGCCTGAGTAAAATAAAAGTGGTAAGAGGATGAAAAAAAATCTGTTATTGTCTTGCCTTTGCCCACTGCCTGGACTTAGGTCCATCCTGCATATAGTCAAACATGCAGTAGAATATGGAATCATGTAATACATATGTAAAATTTAGGGGTTTATTTCTATGGAAAATAAATGCAAACAAAGCCACATTATCTGGAAGTTAATTCAGGGTCTGGCAAAAACGTACCCAGATAAGATGACATCTTCCTCAAACACAACAGAACTTTTTTGAAGCTCCTTGAACCAGGATTGTAAATAATACACTAGTGAGGACTGATTCATTCATGGTGATGAGTAGGCTCAAAGCTTCTTCAAATGGAGCAGTGTCACAGTTATAATCAGCAGTTGAGAGAGTTACTTAGGAGTCACACTATCAATTACAATGGTAATACATATTCAGGGAGTAAGTGATATGCAGACAGAGAGAATATGAAATCAAAACATTAATAAAAAATAAGGAACCTTTGGAGACAAATTATTATGTTCTATATCTACAGTGCTTTATACATTCCCAAAGGATTTAGAATCTAAAAATAAATTATTACTTCTACCGAGACTGACATACAAGCTACCTTGGATGAAAAACAGCAAATTGCTAACCATGGATAGAAGCATTACACAACTCTTTTGAACAAACAGCAAAAAATGGACAATGCTAGAAAGAACAGTGGGAACCTATATAGGGATTGAAGTTATTCAAGCTAAATTTTAACCAGAATAATGCGAATATCGTCTTGATTTTCTACACCTATGATGGGTTTTTCAATAAAAATGAGACTGGTTAGAACTATCTGTCTGCTTTGATATCTCATCCCCCAATCTGCATCATCCTTCTCTCACCATTCTTTAGCATCAAACTGAGAAGCTGATTGGAAGGAAAATACTCAGCATCTTTAGCTGAAATACATACACATACATATATGTGTGTGCGCGTGCATGCATGTGTTTAAATATGAACAATCACCACAGACTCCTTGGGAAAAGGAAGAGGGAAGATTACCAAAACAGATGGAAGATCAAAGATTGCACAAAGGCATGTAGTTAACCCAGGAAAGACATCATTAAAACTCTGTGCCAAGTAACTTCTTGAAAACAAAAAATTTGATCAATTCTGCCCCCAAAACATACAGCCAGTACCAGCTCTACCAATGACAATGGCCTTGAAAAACTAAAGAAACAAAGAGGGCTCTGAAAGGCAGAGTTCTGGACTAAGGGTAGTAGTAAACTAGAATAGTAATTATGTAATCACAAAAGAACAAATTCAGGAGGAGGCAATCAAGTAAAGATGAAATACAAGTATGTTTTCTTAGTTGGAACAGAGAATTTTGTGAAAGAGTATAGACAGACCATGAGAAAAGCCATGGCAGTGTGAGAATTTTTGTCAACAAAGCACTAAATGTAAAAAAAATAGTAAATAAAAATCTGTACTGTGTAAATCCACACTGAAAAATAGCCATGATTTATTTTTATTGGATTTAGCTGTAAAAGACTGCTAATAGCACACAGTCAGATCTATCAGAAGTACAGTCCGGCAGCACAAAGATTGCCTCAAGGGCAGATAGCTTTCAAATAAAAATATACAGGTGGTACACCTGCATGAGTGAGCTTTTTAATGATGCATGGAGTCAACATAAAAGACACAACTGCGATTGGTTAGATTGAAAATAATACACCAAGGAAAAAAAAAAAAGAAAATATTAGGAACACCAGCTGAGCTCAGAGATAACATAGCAATAGTTACTGTTAAACGAAGGTTTAAGTTATAATAACACAGTAGTAGTAAATTGGAAGATGTAACATGATAGGAGACTGAGCACTGCTCCCAGTTCTGTATCTGAAAAATGACACTTCTGCCAGCAAATCACTTAATCTCTACACATCCATCCATCTGGGTGTCAAATAGGTTTATTGCCTTAAAACTTTAGAAGAGTACTGTGAAATTTAATGTATTAATACCCAGAAACTATGTTTTAATCCTTGAATAGAAGGTGCTGGGAAAGGACACCATATTACAAAATTAAGAGTACCTAATGAAATATTATTGTATTTACTGTAGTGAACTCCTTATCTGTCTCTCTCTTGTTTCAGTGCCTGGGTTCCACAGCACTTCATGACTTCCTCATTTCTTTGTCTCAGGTTAGTAGAATAAGAGCTGTGATCACAAACCAGGAACATTAGTGCCACAGGTTGACAGACAATTAGTAGTTTCTCCTATAATATACACAGAATATAGGAAGAATCCTACTTCATCTATGCAGTCACATTCTGAATCTTATTCTAAGTAGTACTGTAAAAAGCAGATGAAAAAACTGCAGGGGATATGAAAGAGTAATCTAGGTCCAAATCTCCCCTGAAGTTACCAAGAATGAAAAGTTAGAGGCTTGATTTGACATGTACTGAAGATGCTCAAAACTTCCAGAAATGCAAATTAAGTTCCTTGCATAATTCAACTCATCTATTCCCTTTAGTATGAGCACAAAGACCCCATCCAAAAACCTTCACAAGTGTAAAACTTTGTCAGTTTTTAAATATGGAGAAAAAAGGCATGTTCACTCTTAGAGTAACTTTAATGGTTAGACATATATTCATTAGCTTTGTTTTTTCTATTTCAAAACTAAAAACCTAATTCAAATTAGATTAATAAATTAAAGTAAAATCAAATACAGAGGAATGCAAGACCAGCTCCATGAACTCCCCAAGGAACAGGGAAATGAAACAAGTATAATGTTATAGCTTTGTTATAAAACAATAATGGACTGGTGGCAAAACCCTCACCCTCTTATCAAAACTCTGTTTTCCAATATTCAACCTGTTCTTTTTGATTAGGGCTGGTTATAGAATCATCAGCCATGCCACGTTTTTGCTGAAATCATGCATTCGATTTATAGATTTTTATTAGTACCAAAGACAGCAAGAAAATCAATTCATTCCCACATGAAGTATAGCATAGGTTGGAGCCTTAGCACTGATACACTTTCTTATGGGCTAGATGGCAGTAAAAGAAAATGCTTATGACAATAAAATAGAGACATAAGCTCAAGTAACCACAAAACAAAGAAAGGGAAAACAATGCACATAGGAATGCAAATGCACCTCACTCGGCCATTCAGAGCCAAGACAGACCAAGCTCCCTTACCCACAAGGACAGCCGCTGGCTGGAGGTCTGAAAAATCCAACAAGGAAAACTGCCCGGGTCCCCTGTTTATAGCTTTGTATTAATTCTTCATATTTAGCATAGCTTGTCAAGAATAATGCAGTATTACACAATTCTTCATGAGTCCCTTCTGCCTTTAGCTATGAGTCACCATTATATTAGGAAAAAGTGAGCTTAATTTAGACAACGCAGAAGGGTAAATTACATATTTTCTTAAGGTCTCTGATCCAGGGGGCTAAATTTTTTTAGTTTATTTAATGTCTCATTTCTTGTATCTTCCCTTCCCCCTCCCAAAATATAAAACTATGAAAAATTCCTTCATCCTCAGTAGGTGGCCTCACAGGAAATAATCATAGTCCTGGATATGAGGGAAAGGGGGTTCTGCATTGGATGGAGGACTTTGTATCTCTGCAGCGTTCCCTCTCCAACAGGAATGACTTAAAGGAACAAGGGAGTATTCCTTCAGCGTTCTTCCTCCTAAAAAACGTATTGCCCCAATCCACCCAGTAAGAAGGCAAATGGAAATACTGCAAACAAATATTAGCATTTATAGCCGTTTCTAAAATACAGATCTAGTCTTGTTAGAAAGAAAATGTCTGTTTTGATAGCAAACTATTTAGGCTGAAAACAGAGGAGTATATGTGCCCTCTTTAGTACCTGTGTTGAGTTTAATGTGATTCCCAACTGAAAACAATAGCAGATCTTACTGATTTTAATACCTCAGTGGTCAAAGCTTTTCTCTGATGTTTAGTAGCGGTTATGAAAGGTTTGCAAGGAAGAGAACAATGATGTACACACAATAAGACATGTCTGAGTAACTCTTCAGGTTTAGATATCTGCAAAACCTTACCACAAGAGAAAGAAAGAAAAGTAATGATAATAGAATGATTGAGATTAATTTGCATACTTGCTACTACAATAATTAAAGACTTTTTTTTATAATGTGAATGTCTTGGGCATTTCATTCATAAGGGAGATTGACATTGTGATATATTTTACTTCCAAGTAAAGTATTTCTCTTTCATTGCAGCTGCTCTCTGGAATTTATTAAAGGAAAATAGTGAGAAAGATTGATAAGAGAAAGAAACAGTGAGTAACATTAAGTCAGAACTGCAAATACTTCTGCATCTTATATCAACCGAGGCGGTAGAAATAATCAGACCTTTGCTCCTCTCTCTCCTCTCCATCGATTATGTTTTCAGTCTCCCATATCACACCCCAGGCACATGCAAACTCACTCCTCTGGTCACACCTCTGCTGGCGTTGCCCAGGTCTGATGAGCTGATAATTAATACAGAAGACCTCTCAACAGGAGGATGTCTTTGGACACCCTTCCAGGACAAACTATTTTCTCTAAAAGGGATTGTTGTGAGGCAAAGGTGCAGAAAAAGAGAAGAAATGTGAAATGGTCAGGAAATAAGAGGAAATTGGGGGGGGGGCCGGGGGGGAGAAAAGGCTGTTTCTACAGGATGTTCCAAGAATCAGTCATATATATTTCTTCCAGAGTTTCACTACTGGAAATAAAATGCCTGTTGCAGTATTGTATTTTAAAGAATCTAAAGCAGCAACCAGTTTAAAAAAAAAAAAAAAAAAAGGCAAGCAGATTTCTCACTACATATATTTAATATTATGTTGTTTCCTGATGAAACCCTTAGTAAGCCGGAGTACTCAGGAAGACACTTAGATTTACATAAATTTGAGACAGAAGAATGCTGTTAGACTGAAGTCCATTGCACTGCATGGCTGGGATTGAGTCTTCCACTGGAAGTTACATCAGCATCCAGACAGACAGTGCTCAGTCTCAAACAAAATCTGTAATTTAACTTCAGAATATGTTCTTAAAGCCAGTCTACTGCCCTCTCCTTTATACTATTAGTACAATATTTCAAGGTTGTTCATGCATAGTATTTAAACTCTTAAGTTAAGATTTTTACCTTGCTTTTAAATAAATAAAACATACACAAGTCCATTCTATCATCACAAATTTTAAACATGACCACACACCATTTCTGATAAACTGATTTTTACCCCTCTTTTAAAAGGAACAGTACACATATCACAGCAACACTCAGCAGTTAATGTAATTCAATACAAAACTACACAATTCAAAAAAATGGATAGTGTCATTTATTTAAAACTTCTGCTAGACTCAACTTGATACAGAGTATCATCATCCAGTGGAATAGAATGAGTACTTACAATTTTTTCCCTTTATGGCCAGTAAATTCAAATATTAGTAGCTCTTTTATAAAAAACTTCATCTACTAAAGACCTAGATGAAGCCTAAGCCACTCACCAGAAAATACCAGGATTTGCAGCTTAGCAAATGCAGAAGATACTTAAAAGAATCATCCATTTGCTTTTTTGGCACAAAAGAACTGATGCTCCACAAACAATTTCTATGTATAAGAGATCCAGGATAGAAGCAGCGAGGAGCATGCCCAACAACGCTTGTTGAAAAGAGTTTACTAAAAGTACAGATAGAATCTGGCAGAACAAAATTCAAACATGCACCACACTTCACATCAAGATGACTCCTTCACAAGGTGTATTCTTTCAGCCATTCCTGTATTTTTAGTGGATACAATTTAACTTCCCGGGGTGGGCTGGGGTAATGGCAACATTCGGATTTTAAGAGAAATGTGTAAGATCAAAGTATGAAGAATTTGGAGGCTGCAATAAAAAAACGACAGATGGCTAAAGAGTGAATGCACGCCCCAGTTCACTTCTGGGCCCCTGGTACCGTTCCTAAGCCAGTGACGTCAGCAGAGCCCCTCCAGTGAATTACATGTGCTGAAGATGAGATGTCTTGCACAAGCAGTGGTTACTCACCAAAAGCCTATTCAAGCTGCAGCGATTTTGTACATACATGTGTACATCCTGTAATGCCTACTGGATTCAAGGACAGTTTTTTCTGATTTTTGTTCCTCCAACCAGACAACAGCCAAACTACTTTAGCTGCAATAAAGATCTTAGTTTTACAAATGCAAATGTTAGAAGGAAGCAATCAGAGAGCAACGAGAACCATCAAAAGTTTAGAAAATGTTACCCTTGAATAAATGATGACACATAAGGCAACATGATAATTCACATATGAAATAATGAGGCAGATGAAGACATTTATAGTGGTTTTTGTGTTAATGAGGAAGGGACAAACATTACTGAAAAAACTAACAGGAGAGATTCAGAGTAAGGAATAAGAAAAACTTTCCACCTGTAACTAAAATTACCAAGAACTGGAATAGCCTGCATAAAGAGGTTGTGGGATCTCCAATACCAGAAATTTAGAGATGAGGTCAGAAAAGTACCTCTCAGGATATGGTTTAGATTTAGCTAGTTCTACCTTGAGGTAGAAAGATGGACTAAATGACCTCCTGAGCTGCTTTTCAGCCCTATTTTCTATGGTTTTTCTATTCTATTAAAAACATGTGAAATTTCCCTTAGCTCTTTTCCTTAAAAGGAAGGAGGGTAATTCAGGAGACACAGCATCTCCAGAGCATAGCCCTTATTAATTAACCTCATAACGTAACCTGCAGTAACATTGTGCAATGTTGTGTACCCCCTCCAGTGCCTGTCCTACATAAGAGTGTCTTCTGGCTACAGAATTTAGAGCTTTATCACAAAGATATTGGTGTGTCCTAGCTCTCTCTGAAATCAATGGGAATTGAGGTAACTAATTAAGAATTGTAATCAGGCCCTTAGTCCAAAGCAACAGAAAGGCATGCTTTCAGAATCAGATTAGTTACTTAATCATTCAAAACAGGCATCAAATAATATATTGACTGCTTGTGAAAGAGCCTGCTCTGTCTCGTTTCCATTTAACACCTTAAGGAAAGAGGAGCCAGCTCTCTATCTAAGCAAAATCTACCAGGCATTTACACTGTAATAACATTTTGTGGTTGTTCCTCAGTCAGGTTTGCTCATTTATGACTGTAAAAAGATGCAAGACTGAAGAACTAGCCCTTTTACATCTGTTTGTAAAAAATAACTCTGTAATGATTTTCTGCTAAGCCTTCTCTACCCTATTAAAAAATAAATAAATTCCTAGGGAAGTGTCTCCCATGTAGACAGATCTTTAGCTACATTATACTGGCAGCCTCTTGCCTGAGCAATACTCTGCTTCTCCACTCTTGTCATCCCAGCTGGTAATAATCAGAACTGAGAGACTTAATTACTGTACCTTTCAATAAGGCTTTAATTTTATTTTTGTTCTTTCTACTGCAAATGCCCATGAATCAGAGGGTCACTTGAAGCACAGAATTCAATTTAATTATACTCAAAGGCATTTTTATCATTAAACAGGTCAACTTATTAAAAAAAAAAAAATCTTGATTATGAATAATGGAAAGCCTGGCAGGCAATCCAGAAGAGTTTTACTCTGAAAGCTCTCACATCCATTTGTTTAGATTTGTTTACTAAGCACTGGGCAAAGTCCCACTGAATGAACATGACAGCATTAACTGAAACTACATCTAACATTTAATTATAAGTGGATTTTAATGCTGACTTATTGACTGTTTTCATGGGAATATTTACTGGTATTTGTAAACTGGACTATTATCTGCTACTAAAAGCAAGGAATGAAAAAACCAACACAAAAAAATGTCACTGACTGAGAATATGACTGTGTATTCTTGAACTCAATCTGGCAAAATCCTTCCCTAGTTGCAGAATTATTTGATACAATCAGGTCTATTCTTCTGATAGGATAGGATTTTTTTCAGCTAGGACACTGTTTTAATTACATGCCAGGGAGGATGTCTCTGATGGAGTATCCTCATGTGAACTAGATCTAAAAAGAAAAATCCATTCTGTTCATGAACGACTTGATATGCAAGGTAGAAGATAGTAAAAACTGTGGAGAAACAACAGTTTGGATAGCAGAGAAGAGAAAGTCTCCTGGAAAGCTATTTTTATGCTCAACTATTACACTTTGGTACTTAGCTTGGGTCTTTTCAAGGCAATCCTTTTGCCTATTTTTGCTCTGTTCTACATGCAACTATGTGTTCCATGATTTCTGTATGCCATTTATAAGGCTAAGTACTCAAGTAATTATGCATACTGTGTGTTACTTATATCCCCTCCCTTTACGCTCCCCATTTTCATTAACTTTTTGTTTTCTAATAGTTCAACAGGCCTACAACTTATTTATTTAACCATATGGTCACTACTAATTTGAAAACCAGCTGTTATTTTTAACCACTTGTATGTATAAAAAAAAAGCATTAATTCAGTTATTTTAGGCTAAAGTCTTAAAAAGGTAATTACACAAGGATGCAATGCAATAAATAAGTTTTTACTGATTTCAACTACAAAAGTGTTTACTTTCATCTTCATGACACAGAAAAGAAATCAAACTGCAGTGGTAAAAAGCTATTAGAAAGAATTACCTTAAAGGAGCCTGATTGCAAAGCCACTTCATCTCTGTACTTGGAGACCATATGGAACACTTTTCTAATTCATCCAGCATTACTTTATGATACTGATAATAGACAACCACAAACACACAGATATTTAAAATGGAAAAACAAGTAGTAAACTTTCCAGAAACAGAAGTTAATTTTCCTGATTCATTAAGATATCCAGATATAATATGAGTAGTAGTTGTCAGAATCCAGAAAGACAATGTGGCATTACCATGACCCTGAATTCTCATGCTTCATTTTCAATTTCCTTTTCTGCATAAAGGTAAACATCGCACAGTTACAGCATTACAAAACTGTCAGAACTACTGACACACAAAACCAGGACCATGTGGATTTTGTTTGACGTAAATTGTTGCTTATCATCCACATGGTAACTGGTTTCAGGGGTTTATGGGTGTTTGGATTTTAGCAGAGAGAATTGATACAACTTACTCTTTCTATAAATACAAAAGTTTGTTCAAACAAGGATATGCCCAATCGCACAGATGTCCTTCTGAAATCAGTTGCTGATGTTACTTCCTTTGCAACTACTATCTCATGTCCTCAGATGTCTCCTTTCACAGCTATCTAGCACTCCCCTTCATGCAATATGGTTACTGTCCTGTCCAGACTGGAAAAAGCAGCAGATTTGCTTGTAATAGGTTCATCTACTGCTCCCTGGTGATCTATTTTTGCTCAGATGATTCAACTTAATATGTTCCTACAGTGTACAAGGCTGACCTAAGTTCTTCTAAGTTATGACCTAAGGAATAACGTTACTTTTATTAGTCATAAAAATTTCCAAGACCAAGTTTCATATGGAAATAAACCTGAAGTCCAATGGAAAAAAAAAACAAACCAAAAACCAAAACCAAACACAAAAACAACCCACCAGTAAAAATACACAAACATGCTTCTGCAATCTAAGTTACAATGAAGCAGCCCTAAAATATGCCTAATAGTCTCAAGTTAGGTCTCACACTGCTTACATTAACTTTCCACATATTAGATACTTGTTCATTGTGTGTTTGGACACAATAGCAGGGATATTTCAAATTATAACTTAGAATTGAAAAAATAAGACTCCTTATACTTCCCAGAAATGAAAGACTGGAATTATTTAATCAGTCCAAGTGAGAATGAATTTGCAAACTTTGCTGCATATAAGAAATTACATTTCCCTAACCAACAGATACCTTAGATTTATTTCTGAATTATTTTAGAACCACATTTTTATCAGCAAAATTGCTTTCAAGTAAACTAAGCTTCCTTTGAAAGCTCTGAAAGACAGTGTTACAGTTCGCTATCCACAGGTTTTGACCATTCTTGCAAACAGAACATCTAAGAAACATTTTTTGATCCTATCCATTCCTCCGTTCCTTGTCTCAGTTACAGCGGTACAGCACTCGGATAATTAAATGGAACTCTCTTTATGAATTTGTCATCTTTTTTTGTTACCATTTTTACAAATTCCTGAGGTAGCTTCATAAATAGTCATCACAAAGAAATTACAGTGTATGAACAGAACAGAATGCTATTCGGTTCTTATGCTACCTCCTCACTTTCCTTGCACACTACTCTCTACTTCTGCATCTGCCCCCATGCAACCCTTCTGTTCACGCATTGCTCCTTCTGCAGCTCCATGTATTAGTCTGCCAAGTGACAGTGACTAGAATCCTAATCACGTTGTCTTTGTCACTCAGCACTTCCGAGGATAGTATTCCTGTCACCTCCATGCTAGTGAGTGAGCATACAAAGTAAAACAGCTTGGAGGCACAATACGAAGGCTGAACAGGGTAAAAGAGAAGCAAAAGCAAAGCACAAACAATGGATGGTGGTAACAGCAGTGTGGTGGCAACTGGAGACAAACGGCTTGCTTAACACACAGCTCTCAATGGCAATGCTTTTACTCTAGTCCCCCCAAGAACATACAGAAATATTCCGATATGTATTAGAAGTCCCAGTCTGTCATTTCTTGTATTCCAGTGGAATTTCAAGTGATGGCTACTGGCACAGCAGAAAATACTCCCTGACCCAAAGAACCTACAATTTAAATATTTAAATAGTCAGTCAAAGGGACAAGAAAAAAGGACAAGAGAAGCTAATTATTAATTGCATGAAAAGAATAAAGATTTGCCACTCAGATTAGTTCCACAGTTTGGAAGGTAGATTTCCATTTCATTATTGTTTATATTATTATGAAATTAGGACAGGTAAGAAAACACAAAGAGGCAAAAAAAGGAGACAGAGCAACTTTCAAACTCAGAGGCCTACAACATATCAAAACTATGCTAAAAATAAGAAGCACTCAGAATGATAAGCTTTTCTAATGAAATATTAGGCTTGCTGCCACATATGTCAATCCCCTAAACTTAAGGAAAGGAACCATAGGGCAATACCCAGAACACAAATTGCACTCAATGCAAAATCAGCTGCAAACCAAAGAATGAGCTGATTTGACACTTACTAAAAAAACCATTAATCATAGGAGAAATATTTATGTTTTCAAGTCAGAATACTAGTCCTGAAAAACAAAACATCTGCATAAATTCCTCATCATATTTCCAGGCTTTCAGCCACAACACAACTATTTCAGTGGAAAATGTGATTATACAATTTCATGTGTGTGCGTGTTAACAATTAGTGAGAATATAACGTAACAGCCATCCCGCATCAAGAGATCTACAAAATGCCACACAGGTAACATGAAGCATATTACAAGCTGAAACTATACCACTTATTAAAAAAAGTTAGACCATGTTTTATTTCATGCAAAAGTGGTAGATATAACCTGTAAGTTGGAATTAATTATATGCAGCACAATTTCTTCCTATTAAATCTGTGAGTGCTTCATTAAAAAAGCAAATTATTTGGCATGCTTTTTTTAATGGACATTTTGAAAAAATAAGACAATATATATCTTAAAGTTCTACTGAGTTTCTGTTGCTATAACAACGTGTGAAAACCTTTTTCCTGTTGAGGACATCTGTAGCTATTTTTACATGCAACAGCTGGAATTGTCTGTCTGAATTCCACTCATAAGAAAAAGTGTTTTATTTGCTGTCTCTGAATAAGCTTTTAATATAATGATAAATGTCAGAGTCCAGCAGGCTCAATAACTGAATAATCTGGTATAAAACACACATTACGTGGCAAAACTATAAAATGAGCAACAATTTGATTCAAAGCAATGAGAGTCTCACATTCGCCCCATGCACATACACCTCCTCCTCCCAAGTTTGGCACTGGAACAACAAGGGCACAACAAGTTATTATAAATGAAATCTTTGATCTCAGGTGATACCACCTTTGTACTCTAAATTTGCCTAAAATCTACCAACACAGGAGAGCACCTGTAGAACACAAAGCATGTCAGGCAGCTGGAAAGGACCAGGTTTCAGCTGTGATGCCCAGATACGTGTAAAAATGTAACAGCTAACCATTCTCATCCTTCTCTACAGAAGTTTCTCATACAATAAAAACAACAAATAAAGTCAGTGATAAACATGAGGATTTTTCTAAAACAACATAACTAGCTGAGCTATCTCAGCACCCTGCAGAATTAGACCATGTGTAATTTTGCCCCCAAACCACATATAACTGTAATACTGGAAATAGAAATGAGGAGCTCAGGCAACTAGGCAACAGAAAAATTGGCATCTAGAGGAGACAGTTTTATTTCAAAACTCCCCTTTATACTATGCAGCAATGTATTTATTATTATTGCACCATAATTTATAATATGATATCATTATAATGAATTACTGAAGTGAATTGTTCATTCCCTGTGAGAATTAGGAAAGCATTATGTATATCCTAATGCTTATTACAAACAATTTCTCCCATACATGGCACAGCTTTGCAGAGCCTTGTGAAACCCATGTCCCTACCCACCTCGGGCAGAGGCAAGCTCCAGTAGTTCAAAGTCTTGCAGAGTATACAGAGTCACAAAAGGCTATGTGGATTCCTGAAAAATTCCTACTGTTTCCGAAAAGACCTGTTATTTATGAACTGAAATCACAAACCAAAAATAGCAAACAAGATTTCACTAGGATGTTGGAAAGATGCAATGTATACATTATACAAAGGCAACAACTGCATACATGCCTGGTGTAGATAGATTAGAAGAATATCTGCTTTTTTTTTCAACCACAAAAGAAGGCATGATATTTTGTGAACATGGTCCTGTATCTTTTTTCTTTCATTTCTGATTTTAGCTGTAAATACGTAATTACTGTAAATTAATCCAACGCCTACACCATTTCTAAAACAGCACAGAATTGTTCATATTGCATCTGCTGATCAATAATTACTAATGTCATGCAGAGACAGGTAAATTGCCAGTACTTTAGCCTAGGACATTTCACGTTCATACAGACGCCTACAGTTTTAAGGCAACAGTTCACAATACAAAAAGCAAAACCAGTCTGAATTTTTTCTTAATAATTTGCTTCCAGCTGATTGCCCAACACATTAAAATGTACTACTACATACTCAAAAAGCTTACTGAGTATGACTTAGACACGAAGATTTACAGCCCCATGGCAGACAATAGTTTTGTTGATGTTTTCTAAGCTGAGTTTATTGGTGAGCTTCCTGAAGAGAGGAGGAGAAGTATTCAATTACCCAGTAAACATCAAAGAACATGCTTGGTGTTGCTGTTCTTCCCCTTGGACATGAATTCCATACTTTGAAGTGTGACCTTTTGTGCAGACCTACTGGAGTCTGTATTTAAGTTGTATGCTGGAGAATTGGACACAGTATTGAGCTCAAGGGTGGTTTCCATGCTGCTTAATATACAATGCATGAAGCAGCACAGAAAGTACTGCCTTGGGCCATTTGGTCTATAGTTTTCTCCACAACTCTCTAAAAGAACAAAACAAGACAAAAAAGATTAAGAACTGAGATCTGAAACAATTGAAATCCAAAGTCTGAAATTGTAGCGAGATGTCTGCCAGGATGCCCTGGTAGCTAAGTAGCTCTAAACTCTGCAGGACTGATGAATATACCTAGATGCTTTGCTGTTGTTAGTAAGGAAATAAAGAAAAATAATATGGAAAATTAAACTGTCTTGGAATGCAGCCAGGACAAAGCAAAGCACTTCTGCTCCAGGATTCATGATCCATGTGAAGGCTAATCTGAAGGGCCACTCATAAACTGGAGATTGCAGTGTATTGCATTGATCTTCAAGATATGAGGCCAACATACACAGCAAAGTATATAGAACTCAAAAATGTGACTTAATGGGCAACCTACTTGCACAGGATGAAAAGCAACATATTTGTTAGGATATGGAAAAAACAAGTAGTTCAAGCAACTGAAAGAATTTGAGAATGACCTTGTGTTAATCAGGTTAGCATGCCCAAGGGAGTGGGAGGGAAATCTCCTTACTTAATAAGATCAGTCTTGATTTTAGAGATAATAGGGACATAATTACAAGTTGGTGAGGATGATGTGACCTCCAACCCATCTTTTTAATCCTCATCTAGAGATACTTAATGAAGCTAGTGAAAGTGGAAAATAAAACAGAGTAAGGAATAATGATCAGTGCCAAAGTCCAGTGGAGAAATCTTCAGTAACAACTATGCCAAATTTTGTGGAACTAAAAGAATGGAAACATTTTTACACCACACAAAATAAGATCTGCATCCAGTGAAACCTTTCAATGCATCTTGTTAAACCAGAAGACTTCAATATACTTGCAGTTTAACAGTGTGTTTTACAGCTTTGACACACAAAATGGGAACAAAACAGACAGAAACCAAACTGGCCTTTCTCTGTAGTAACCTTCATATGCGGCATACATCTTCCCAAGTAACCTGCCAAAATTACTGGTCTTCTCTGTCTACCATTTATATTTACTGTGACTATTACAATGTCTTTTGAAAGTAAACTCTCAGCAATCTTCAGAAACACAATAGGACTTGGTTTTTGCACAAAGGGATACATACATCCATAAGTTTGCAGGTGCTACCATCTGCTCATGTATTAGAATTTGTACACACAAAAATCTGTTGGTACACAACTCTTTCAGCTACTATAAATACCCTCAGTTTAACATTAGTAATTTTATGAGGAATATTTAAAAAAGAAAAAGCAAGATCTATGCACAAACATTAGAAAAAACCCATCCATAACCACAGTCTTCCCAATTGGCTTTCTGACTGGTAGGTTTATGGTTATTAACTGGGGGGGGGGTCCATAAAAGATATAGTACAAAACAGACACTATGAGGTAGAAGGTAAACATTCATGCCGATTTGAACACTATAAAAAAATTAACTCACAATTGCATAGTATCAACTATTCTATTTTTCTAATGTTTGATATCTAAAGTGAGGTAGTTGAAAAGGCAGTATTTCTGTCAACAGTGACTGACCTTGAATTAGGCCTCAACATGATATTTTCAGCACGTACCCTGCTCATGTAAAGACTATCAGCATTCAAAATACATGAGTGACACTGAACCCCTATGTGCTGAAATTCTAAAAAGTTACCTTTAATAAACAGGACCAGTTCTTTATGATCAAACAAAAAAACATTACTAAATCTCTTTACTACTGTTTTCCGGGTGAATTATTTAGTATCCAAAAACAAACAAAAAATTCTAACCTAATGACTGCAAGATGGTGTTGTTCTCTGTTCACAATTACTATATGATTCTCATGCTGAAGTCAAAAGTTGCTACATAAATTCAATGATATTTAGCAAATCTAAGTTTTAAATAAATTAAAAGCAGAAATAGCAATAGAGATAGCTTGCGGGGGGGGTGGGTGGGGAGTGGAAATAAATGAAAAGCCATGAATTTTCTCTGTGTTCTACCCTTCATGTCACAAATAATCTCTCTAGAGATATATACACACACACAGAATTAAATTAATGCTTTCAAACTGACAAGTGTGGTTAAAAATAATAAAATTAAGCTCTTTTAATCAGAAAGCATTGCCAAAAGGTGCATCCACTGAAGCCTGCCATTGATACCAAGGCCTGGCCAACCTGACTGTTAAGAATATGACATAACAGGCAGAGATTGTTCTTAAACCTACTATGTCTCTCCCAAGCCATCACCTCCTGTCAAAGCTCAAAGAGGTGGTGGCAAGCTCTTCTCAGTGCTCTTTGGCTGGACACTGAGTTGCTATAATATATGTCTATAGAAAAATAAGAAAAAAACCCTGGAAAATGTGAAGATTGTGGGCATGTTCCCTGGAAAAAACATATCTGATTACAGCAAGTCAGAAGCAATCTTGACCTATGAATACCTTACTAAGAGAAAAGAGAACTGTTCTTCCCACTATCGGTTCCAATTTGTACTCATTTCGATATCATTCAAAAAAAAAAAAGAGAGAAAAGAGGCGAAATAAAATGAGTATTTTGCTGAAAAAAAATACTAAGGCACTACAGAAAGAGTTTTTCTGTTGTTATGGAAACACAGAAAGCACAGGATAGGAAAAAGAAAACCGAATAAAGAAGCAATTTAAACTGCAAATATAAACATGTTCTTGCTTCCCGGAAAAAGTCCTTCCAAAGGATTTTGTTGCTGCTGTGGATCTAAGCAACTAAACAAATTCTTCCCCCATAGAAACACAGATAAAATTTTGAAATCCACTGCAACAAAATCATAAGTAGGACAAGGAACTGAAAAAAAACAGGCGGAGTTATCAAACTGGTATTTCACACACACAAAAGAACTAGTTAGCTGAAATGCAGTAACTTCAGACACTTGCTGTTTTAAGTAATCAGAGTGGTGAAAAAGGACAGATTCTGCATTTACCTGGAGAAAAATAGCTCTTTGTTCCTTCCCCACATTTGTATTTGTATTTCATATATATTGAACAGGTAGCCAATGAAATAATTCCATTCTCTGAATATAATTTACTTGTTAAAAATTGGTTATTTTATATGAAGCTATATTGAACATGCAGAATAGAATATAAAAATTGATATTATCTATTAGTCTGTAGTCCTTTGCACACAAAACATCAATTTAAAACATTTTCTGACAGTCCTAAGTTACATCAAGAAATAACGGTAAATAATTGTACACATATAATTGATCAGCAAATTTGGCTTTAAAATTCTTATTCTGTCTTTAGGTAATGCTTAATGAAAGGTACAAATCAGTTGGGCTAATAATGTAATGTTCTTATGTACTTGGATAATCTGCATTGGTCAGGTATCATGGAACTTCTCAATAAAAATGGGGCAAGGGTTGACGATGGATCCTCTACTGAACTGCACAGAAAATTGGCACTTTCTCTACTGGACAGTGAGTGCATGTATCTTTGCATCTAACTGAAAATACCTTTCCACCACACCAGAAAGAAGAAAAGAGATTTTTCACTTGTAGCAATGATCACATGCTATTAACAATGAGGGACTGTATCATAGGAGGTTTGTCATCACTCATGTTTGAGGGGAATATTGTAAGTGAATCCTCAATGGTTTTAAGTACTATGACTTTTGGTCAAATATCCTGACTATACCTACTGAACAATTACTGCTGCTGATGGAATAATGGGCAGGAAATCAACTGCACATTCAATAAGCACTTCTGTAAATAACCTAATATTTGAAAAGAGTTTCTTTCCCTCAGCAAAACAAAACGCCAAAATAACACAAGGGCAACAGAACGCAGAGGTCACATTATGGACCCAAAAACTTCTAAATTAATTCTGGAAAGAAAATCATCTTTAGTGTAGCCATCTATCATTCACCCAGCTCAGTAGCTTTTTACTCACTGCAGGGCAAAGTCTTTTTATCCTTGCTTCTGCCATTTTAAACTACAGAAAGGAACAAAGCAGCCACCAAAGAGCACTGTTGGTTTTTAATTTTTTCTTAGACAAAGTTTTTAAATAATTTTGTGACTGAGAACTCTGAACTCAGGCATCTGAACTGCCCTGACAATAATGGTATCCATAAAAAAAAAATCACTGAACTCTTCATGCATAAACACACGTACATGCATAAACAAAATCAAGCACTATTCACATAGATGTTACCATTGCAATTATAGAAAGAGACCAAACTGCACTAAATTACTAGGATTAACTTCGGTTTGCTGATTCCATGCACTTGCATGCACCTTTAGCTCCAAAAACCTGTCAAACTCACTAATGTTCTTTATAGAGAAGTGAAACTTTGAAACACGGATCTTATCAGGATCTAACAGGACTTTCTGCAGAAAAAAATCCAGGTAAAGGAAAATTTGTGTAATTTTTGAAAACGAAGCATTTAACCTCATTTTGTGAGGATACCCACAGAAAGCCACCCTGTGATTTTCCAATATTCTTTTGCGACACACACCCACACCCATCTCTATATATTTATGAATATGAAAGTGAGACAATAAAATATTGCCACATCTCTATTTGATACGCTGTATTTCAAGAAATACAGTTTAAAATTCTAACCTGCAGTGTAAGACCCTGTTTAACGTCCTGGTGGCTGCCTGCTCAGGAGCTTTACTGCCAGTTCTTAGCCAGGAGCAGGATAATTGCATCAAAGAACCCTGGGGGAAATGGACACAGAACATGTATTTTCCTTGGGGCCAAGTGTGAGCAGGACTTAAAAAGCACCAAGATGATATCCCTGCCAATATCCTGTCTCTACTGTACTTTTATCTTTGAAGCACAAAATCAGTTGCAATCTCTGCCATTAAAAGATACAATACACTGATTTATCCCCAATTAAGGATGAAGTACAGAAACAACATTTGATTGTTGTTTACCTTGCAACATCTGTTGGCCTCTTAAATACAGTGATTTGAAAAAAGGGAAGAAACCTCAGTAATTGCTCTTAGAGCTGTGTGAAGAGTTCAGGCTTTCTGTTTTGGGGCTTTTGTAGGGAAGAGCTATGTTTCAGATGTAGTGTGTGTTGCTATGGTAATTATTATTTTACTGAATTATATACATTCAGAACTGATTTCGTATTGTCAGACAGCAATTAAACAGATTAGACTGTGTATACTCACAATTCTGAAATATTTCCAATTTGTTTTAAATTTTAGGCATGTGAAAAGCACTGGTCTGACAGTCCTGGCAAATAAAATACTAAATCAAAGGGCAGCTCCAGCTGTACAGGTTTCCTCTTACTTCCTCAGTGGTCCATTCACAGGCCAGTGTATCTTAGGAGCAGAGGTACTGCAAGACATTTTGATGCATGAAGTCAGACACTGTCTCTGACTCCTCACAGCTACAGCCATCTCCTGCTCTTCTGCTGCCAACTTGAAATCTCTCTTTCCAGATAGCTGTAGCAGCAGCTACAGCAACCATCAGAAATCAAACATATTGGCTTCTATCTTCCATTATTACGGTACTCATCAGGAGGAAGTGTTCAATTTCACTGAGAAAACCTACTAAGTGGACATAAATTATTTTCCTCATCCTGCAGTCCCTTCTGTCTACCACATAACCTCCAAGGACAGAACACCACTCTGAAAGCAGGGAGGCATCCATCCATACGGCCTCAGCTGCGAGCCTGTGTCCTACTTTTGTGACCAGGATGCCTATGCAATAGAACCAAAGCATAAAGTATTGACTCTTGCTCACAAACCTACCATCAGTCACTTTTATTGCAGATCCGACATATACTTTAGACTGACAAAAACAGTTTCCAGATTTATCTAGCTCTCTCAAGTATCCAACTGAAGTTACAGGAACACAAAAGCAGTTGAGGAAGAAAACCAGGAAGCAACATGACTCTGTTTTCCTGAGAGATTTTAAGTATCTCAGAGGAGCCAGGGAGACAATATTCCTACAATACAAAAATCATGCTAGAATTTGTGTAACCAAAACCACGAAACCCTTCGGAATTTTATTTGCAATGCCTTAGCTTGGCAAAGGAAGAAATGACAGCAGCAAGGGCAGGAAATCCAGAAAGCCTAGGCTAGTGCCTAGCTTTATTACAGGCTTTCTTTGGTAAATCGATCTATTGCAGAATCATGTTTTTCCGCATGCTGAGAAATAACCCGAGACAAAACTTAATACATGTGAGCAGGGATAGTCAGGGAGATAAATGATGAGTTCGAAAACACTAGAAAAATGTACAGAATTGTCAGGAAGGAAAGTAGCTGTGCAGCTTCTGAACAAAGGACAATCTTCTCTAGAAGAAGAGCAAATTCAGTGTCTCCTCAGGTCTATAGGCCCATGGCTGGATACATGCAATAATACAGACAAAACCAGACTAAATCTAAGCTTTGTGGGGAGGACACCTGACAGACAGAACAGTAAGGGAAATTATAAGATGTTATTTAATTATCCATATATTTTCTTAGTCATTCTCTCTATCAAGTAAATTATTTTCATCAGTTGACATATTACAGGTTGTGAGAGCAAGTCAGTTCAGAGATCAGGAATGAGTCAGCAGCAGAAGGCTGATGGAAACATTAATCTTGAAGAGAGCTAAAGGACGAGAGGAAAACAATATCATTCAAGATCAGAGAAAATATAATGGGCACAGAGGGTCTGAAAGGTGAATAGACTGATTGCTGCACAAGGGAACATCAGACTACAGGAAGCTGGTACAGCACAGGCCATTAACAAAGAGGAAACAAACTGACTAAAATAAGGTGGAGCCTTGAAAAGATAAAAATAATTTTGATTCCAAAAGGAGATGATAATTTACCCAAAGGACGTCATATCATGGCAACACGGCTGGAGCAATTGTATAGCGTTTGCTGTTTCTCTTAGTGATAAGGAATCAACATAATCTGGTCATTTCACTAGCAGCATTTCAGACAGTTCGCAAAGGATTTGGCATTCATTCAGGAACCTCTTGACTTATCTTTTTGTTCCAGTTCCCAACCCTGTGAATAGTGGGGGGTTTGTATGTCATCAGCATATCAGTAAAATATCTAATTTTTTCCAACAGTACTCACTACCTAAAATCACTAAAGCAGGAAAGACTTTTTAATGTCTTTTGGATCAAGCTCTCATGTTTGCAAAATATACTTTCCTGGGTATCCCTGACATATGGTCAGAATAATTTGGTTTGTTTTCTTATACACAATCTTCTTTCAAGGAAAATTTACTGTGGAGAGCTATGGAGAAAAAAAGGACGCAAAACGAACAAGGGAACTTAAAATAGAAATTTAATTCTAATAGATATTTAAACTGTCTGCTGAGCTTAATGTCCAGGCTAATTACAACTAAACCAAAATGGTGATTCTTTCGCTTTCCTGTGCATTTTGGAAAAATTTTGTTTGTCTGAAGAGAACAGGGAAATACAAACAAGGTTGTTCACAACCAGACCAGCAGCTGCCAAAAGAGCTTGAAAAAGGAACTTTAACTGTAGTTTCTGCATCTGAAAAAAACCGCAAATGGTTCACTAATGGCAGGATTCCACAATTTGAGTTTAGTAAAGCTCATAATCCTCAGCTTTCCAAAAGGGCCACAACATTAAAATTCAGTGGTGAAGGCACAGATCATTCTTTAAGGCAACACTAGCAGCTGAAGTATAAATGAAATGGTAGTCATAACAATGTCCCTGACTTTCTCCTTAAAATGGTTCTAACAATATCCTTCAGCCTTTGCCTACTTAACTTGCAATTAGCACGTGTGAGGCTGAACTAAAAGTTATTTTAGGAGCCAACTGGAAAGGAGATTCGGCCTTTTTAAAATTGAATTGTTTTCTATGGTTTGAGACTGTTTCCATGGAGAGACCACAGCATATGAACATCTTTAGGCCAAGTGCTTTGCTGCAGGCTTATCTGAATGAAAGCACCACAGCAGGAAGGATAATTGAGGCCAGTTGTTTAAAATTCATGGGCATTCTCCCATACTTAAAGCAGGAGCAATTTATTTTCATTATTTTGATCTGTTAAGCATTTAAAAGTTAAATGGTGCTATATACACCTTCTCTTAAGTGACATATCTTAGTATTTACTCAGAAGAGAATAATGTTAATTGCAACAATGTCATGCTATTGGGTTACACTGGCAAAGTGGCTAGCAAAATTATATTCTAGATGAATGTAAAGAGATACTTATGTGGAAAAAACATCCATCCTAAATTCATGTACAAAATAGCAGACTCCGAACTGACTATTATTACTTGGGAGGAACACCCTGTATGTTACAATAAACAGGTCTATTAAAAAGCCAGCTTAGTCTTCACTAAAGGAAAATAAATCAAATATAATGGTAGTAATTATTAGAAACAGGAACATAGTTATACTACTTTACAAACGCTAAGTGTGCATGAAACTTGAACATGTATCTCTGATTTGGATCTCAGGCCACGTTTCTCTCCTTACACCTTCCCCCTCCTACTGCATACATGCACAGATGAACAAGAAAAAACAGAAAAAGGCCACAGAAATTATCAAAGGAATGGAACAGCTGCAATTTGAGGAACAGTTAAAAGTTTATAGTTTTAAAAAGTCACTTGAATGCACTTGTGAAAGAACAGCGATCTAGTGGATATGCTGCATGCTCTTGCACACCTTCACAAAGCAAATCCAAAATTCAGCCTTTCCCGCAAAACATTTTACTGGACAACATCCTTCTCCCTACATAGTTTTGAGATTATAATGAACAGTGCTATATATGTGTAGATATTTTGGGTCATTTCTAAATCAGCTTGCAATTATCCCAAAAGGCAGTGTTTTTAAATTCAAAATCTTAAGACCCCACAGCACGATACAATTGATGTATATTAAATAACACCTATCTCATCTCTGAGGTTGCCAAAATTTCTCCTATTTTGTACTTCAGAAAATTGAGAAACAAATATTAAGTGGCTCAAAAAGTGCTAACAGGAATTTTGCAGAAACAAGGTTTAGGGTCCAGGAGCTAATGTTTAAACTTGAAGTACTGATAGACATTTATGTAAGTCCTGAGAATATTTTCAGAGCTTCATAGATCATAAAATTACCGTTAACATTCCTTGTTTAGTGTTTTCAAAATAAGCACAAAAAGAAGCCTGTGGTATACAGGCTAAAAAAAATAAACCCAATAAAAATCTGTGTTTTAGCTACTTAATCACTTTGGAGGCAAGATAGTAGGCAAAAGAAAAACACAGACTTTTTGCAAAAGACTTTCTTAACCATAATCCTGCATTCTTAAAACACAAGCCCTGAGATACAGTTTTCCTCCTCTGTGCTCATCCCTTCACTTGAGCTGCTGGTTTAGTCTGCGTTTCATCTAGTATAGTATTTCAGATTATGTGGGTTGTGGTTGAACTCAGCACAGAGCAGAACTGCACTGAAACAGGGCGTGCATCCTGCTGTCAGCTCAAACTCCAGTTCAATGTGTTCAGACTGCAGCTCTCATGAACCTGAGTCATGACACCCAAGTGAGATGCTGTAGGCCTTTTCCAGTCAGGGTAATGCTATGGAGTGCAGCCCATTTATGATGGCAAGGCCAAACGAGTACAATCATCATACCAATAACTTAGCACAGTTAGAGAGTAAATGTCACAGTTTCATAGTCACATCCCAGCCCAGGAAAACCAGGTTCAAAACACTCAGATATATTTTAAGTTTTTGCTAATGAAAGATGATCAACTGATCTACCTTACAGTCCCATTTAAGAGCCTTCACCTTCTCTTTTAATTTATCGCACTGAACGGTTCATACTATGCCTGGCTTAGGAGGACATCTGCACTTTTCCCAAGACAGAATGGTAATTTGAAACCTGAATGGAGGAAGGAGGACAACAAGAAAATTTTCTCTGGCAAGTCAGGATGTTGCCACTTGCACTGGTTTTGCTCCAGGCTCTCCTGTTCGCTATAAAAGTTAGCATCAGGTTCTTGGAACTGAGTACCAAGTCAGACAAGCTGATACTCATAAGACAATAGCTGAGTCTGAGAACATTTACTATAGCTAAAGAAATTCCAGGCACTTAATACCCGAACATTTACCTTTGACATGAGAACCCCTGTATACAGAAGAGGAACAATTTATGCTGACATTTTCCATAGCAATGCTCTTTTCCATTACAAATGCATCATGTTCTTTCCATTCTTATGCATAAAGAATAATGACCTTAAAAGTAACATTTCAATTTACAGGAAATTTTAACCAGTATGATCATCATACCCAAAGGAATACAATGTTAAAATATTATTCTCTTGAACTTTGCAAAACACAGTAAGATATCAACATGAATAACAAACCTTTCACTGATTTAATACATAGGCACTGTAGTGAGGTATTTTTGCGAGTAAAGGTTAATTTACTTCTCCCTGCACAAATAATATTGATAATTAACAAAGAGTCTGTATTCATTCATTCAACTCATATTTCCTGAAGACGAACAGCAGTACATAGAAGCAAAATGACCAGATTTTGACCAGGTTCTTTGACCTGCATTTCTCAGACTAATGAGAAAGTACCTAGTTAAGATGCAAATGAGCAGCCCACATGAAAGGAATTCCAGCCTACCAATTGCCTTTGTAATTCCCTGTATTATGACAAACATTTCTAAAGGCTGGCAGACATTTTCTAACCACTAGCTGCAGACTTGCACATTATGCATAGATCAAGATCACTGTTTTATTATCAAGATACAGTAAAATATATACAGGTAACCCTTTTCTTTTTCTTCAGAACAGAAACCAGTTCTGTGACAAATATGGTTAAATGAAACAAGGACACCGATAAGCCACAAAAGTACTCTCAGCCAAGATCCTGTAAAGAAAGTTCATCAGCAGAAGAGAAATGGAAACGTTAATTTATTTTACTTCTTGAAATTCTGGATCTGATTCTGCTGTTTTATTGCATCTCTGGGGATAAACTCAAAAAACAGACAGGATTGCTTTGTCACATTTCTCCTCCGAAGAATTTTGAAAAAGAATCTATCTGCACCATTGCAGACTGAAAAAAAAATTTGAATCAACAGTAACTCGCTCAGCTAGTTCCTGACTCCAACACAAGTGAATCAAGAAGACACAGTATCTTTTATCCAACAGTAACAACTACCCCCAATGGATTTTATGCATTCACAAATATTTTTATGATGCCTCATTGGCTTGGCATGATG
Source organism: Falco biarmicus (assembly GCF_023638135.1). Taxonomy (NCBI): domain Eukaryota; kingdom Metazoa; phylum Chordata; class Aves; order Falconiformes; family Falconidae; genus Falco; species Falco biarmicus. The sequence continues at coordinate 17,845,129 of NC_079288.1, forward strand.
AATAAACTCCATCAATCCAGACTTATTTTACTACACTTAACTGCTAACACCCTTGAATTGAAAAGGAAATGAAGAACATAGGCTTGTAGGAGATATTTGCCCAAGGGCTTTGTTAAGGGTGAAGAAAAAACATGTTGAGAGGGTTTTTTTTGTTTTGAGTAGGGGACAAGAATTCGTCACCTGCTTTAAATGTTCTTGTTAACAGACATATCTCACAGATAGGTAAGGATATGAGGTGTCTGCAGTCTTCGCAGTAAGAATGTCAAAAGGTAATAGCAGCTGTATCAAGAGAGCTGAAAGTGATGAGCATCTACTCATTTGGCAAGGAACTGAGATGACATGAATCGGTGGCATTGGTCTGGTTCTTCATATATGACTGTCACTGCCACATAAATCACTGGTCAAACTGCCAGCAGTATGCAATTTCAGATGAACACTGACTGGGGAAGGGGGAGCAGGACCAACCATCTGAATTGAAAGAACCTCTGAGCTAACCCCTGGTACTGCAGTTGGCAGAAACTGCTCTGGGATTTAACACAGGACTTCAGTTTTAAGAAACAACAGTCTCTATCAGCCCTAAATTAAAATACATTTATTTACAGAGTCAGTGTATGCACATGTCTCTCTGTGTGTGCTTTTAAAGATAAAATAGTGAGCAGACAGATGTTGATTTATGGAGTTAGAATTAAAATAGCCTACTTGCTGATTACACCATTCAGCACTAGGCTCTTTTGTCCTATTTGATGTTATTTTTTCATTGCTGAATGCTGTTACACTGTCTCATCTCCAATGTATTTTAATACCCTGTTCATAATGTCACAAAGGTACTAATTGACCAGCACATTTAAACAGTGTGTATATTAAGACCTCCATTGTGCAAAAATAACCAAAACATTTCTAGTTTTCTCTGTGCTATCTATCTGTAGATAGGTAGCTGTAATCCCAGAAGTCTTTATCTCTCTATCTTACCTCCAATACCATACTGAAAAGGCTCACATCATCACATGAAAAAAAATAAATATCTGGGCTTGTCATGCCATATTAAAAGCTCAGCATTATTTCATCAAATAGCTACATTTGCTTTGTTTGATATTACAATCACAGATCTTACTCTTTCTGACAATACATAATCCAAGATATTTGGCACTCTATCAACAATTCCAGACTTGCAAGCATTATAGATGTGCCGACAGTTAAACCGAGTTAGAGTTCTCTGCCCAAGATAGATAAGTAGCATATACTCTTTGATAAGTCCTATCAGAGCCACACTCTGACAGGAATTCCTTTACAATGCTACTAAATCTTATGCTATGAACCTCATTATGCACACTGCCATTGGCCCCACTAGAGGCTGAACTCCCTTGCCACCAATAAATATATTCCATTTCTTTCCCCAATTACATACATACTGCTTTATATTTCAGATTCAAAATAACTGATCAGGCTTGATGGGGCTGGGAGGGGGAGAAGATGGAATGCTTTTGTAACAGCATACAGTGATCTAGCCAGAACGCTTAATCTGGTTAGCTGTAAGACGAAAATCTGTCTGGTGGCTTTGTGACAAAGGAATGAGGCTATACAGTACCACGCAAACACCTTATTTTAAATGTTTACAAACAGTAATTTCCATCATTTGCACAGAGTTACTCTGTTGAAATAAGTTTCTGCAGAAGCATTACAGCTGGGGGGGATTAAATCTGAGATAGTTAGTCGCAACGATTCTTCTGCATGCCAGATTTTTACAATATAATTACCCACATAGGCACACACATGCAGAACATGAGGATACATGCCAGTACCGTTCCATAAAACCAGACCTAAGTTGACTGAACTTTCTTCTTTTATAGGAATATCATGACGCTAGCTCCTGTAGAATTTGGTCATGCTTTTACTCACTCAAATGGATGCGACATCATTACAAAATCCATTCTAAAAATCCCTTCTCATCTTCAATATGATGTGGTAAAATAGCAGAGCTCTAGCAGCAGAAGCATTCCTGTATGCGTAATGAAGATCTCAGATCAAACATCTCAACATATTCGTTTAAAATAAGTGTATTATAATTTCCTAGATTATTACCTGCCAAAGCTCAGTGGGTGGTCTCTGAAGGCCTACGCTGTCAGGAAACCCAGGTTCTTAGAATCCTGTCATATCTGTCTGCATCCACCCCCTCAACGTTTCCAGTTTCTCCTCTTCTGCTTCAGAAAGTAATTCCCTTGGTAGCTGTCACATTAAGATACTGGGATACAGTCGTCCTGCTGCACTTTTCGATTCTAACTGAACCCAATTGTCAAGTTCACTAACAGAAAGAGTGTAGAACCTACTGCACTGCCTTGAGGTTGATTTGCCTTGAGCTAATGAAAGCCAATTTCTAATTTCAACCCCTAGTTGTGATCAATAGGCTCGAAGGAAACTTATTCATACAAATAGAGACACAACTGATGGGAAGAATTCATATTCAGTGTGACTATTTAGGATTACATACCATCCAGATTTGTTTCTTTGAGTTAAGATATTTTTCAGAAAGAGGGAGGCGACAGCTCGGAGTGTTATGACAGGAGCAAATCTGGCAAAGTTTAAGAGCAAATGGGTCATATGTAGTCAAACCAGCTTTTAACCACATTTTATCACTATACAGCTATTTTTCATATGAACAGGCATTCAATAAGGTGCCTCAGGTACTTCACTGAGAGAAGTGCGTTCTCTGCAGGTGTGAAGGCCTAACTCCTGACTGAGACATCAGCTGTAACTCTTCACTTCCTCTTTTATACTCCAGTGATGTAAATCAATTTAGAGCATGTAAAGCTTATTTACATTCAATATGGCATTCTCTGAAATATTCTCTGAAAAAAGATCTAGAGCAAAATCTAATTCTTTGTTAGAATTTTCCTGCATGCCTCATTCAGAACAAAACAAATCAGCACAAGAGATTACAAATACAACACCAACGTATCATTTAACTGATTTATATTTTTTAGTATGCTTACAAGCATGTTATTTTTAAGTCAGGGAACAAATTAGATCTTACTGGTGAACATGGGCAAGCTTGCTTACTTTCTTGGGTATAGGTAAAAGCTGTCATAGACAGGATCTAGGCTGTGTACTTGTATGCTTTATTTTTTTATTGAACACCATAGCTTGGCCAATAGTTTGCAGAGATAAAATAATCTGAAAGATATTTTCAAGTATGATCTCAAAGGTAACACTTCCTGAAGCGCTTTCTTTATGTTGCCATTTTTTGGAAACTTTCCTGGTTTGTTGTTGCCACCATTGTTATGATAAGGGTAGCAATTTTAGACACCTCACTGTAAAATTTCTTTATTGAGTCACACTTGCACTGAGACTAGCAGCTTGTATTTTCTACTCATACTAACACTAGTAGTCTTTACTGTTTTCATGGATAGTACTGTAATGGTTTTTGTAAGTACACACAGAGAGCAACAGTAAAAGTCGAGGTAAAATTAATCAGCCATGTCTCTAGCTACCAGTGCTGTTTTAAAAATATATTGCCTTATCGCACATATATTTTTGTTTTTCTCAGATTACCATTATAACAAATGAATAATTAACCTGCCAATACAGAAAGCAGAAGCATCCTCATACAATTAACTGTATTCACATAACAGAAATGTGTAAACTATATTTGGATTCAGGAGTTGGAAAAAACAGACGGATCTGTGGAGCAAAAGGATACTTGTGATTTTACATGATACGCAAGCATGTAGGCTGGAACATGGAATCTGGGGTTTACAAATATACTTAATACAGCTGCAAATTCCTGGTTTTGATATTAAGTCAGCCTGTCACTCCACATTTAAATTCCGCTGGCAGCAAGCAGAGTACCAGATCTCTTACATACAAGGCAGAACAAATTTACTAACTACCGATTCCATCCAAACTGATGTGTTTGGGGGGCTGTAGTTAGTAGATTAGTTGCAGTCTTTGACCTTTGAAACTAAGTACATTGTCCTCCTCATAATCTCTAACAAGCAGAAACCAAAGTTCATTAACATCAGTTTCTTGGGTAGGTTGCTATGTCGATGTATTTCTGTTTTTTGTAAGACTTCTAGACTATGATAAATTCTTAGTTCCTGTTTATAAAGCAGCAAAATGACACGAGGAGGAACTGATAGAAAATGATAGATTTATCTTTTCAAGCTGCTCCTGGAAGTATAAAAGCAGCTATAGCTGGTTTGAACACAGAAACATCTGTTCAACAAACCAATTTGGACCATCTATTTACCTTGCCAGACTTTCTTTGTCATGGAAGAAATATTCAACACTGATAAAAGAGGATTGTGAAATCTAAGAAAGATTATAATTCTGTAAATCCATAGTAATAACATTAAAGCTGTTGCACTATAGCTACCTTTGACAATTAGATTATTGAATACATAGTGAATATGGTTCAGAAGGAGCATGCAGTGTTCACCAAGGAATCAAATAGAATATACAGGTTTTCACCTTGTAGAGGAAGAAGGAGCAGCAGCCCTTTAGTTTTCATTGATTTCAGCTGTCCAGACTTTAAATGGAACTGATTAGGTTATTAGGTTCAATCAACATTTTACTCAAATGTTTAAACACAGCCCATTAGGTATGAAGTTAGCAGGTAACTGACTAAAGAAGTCAGCATGCTAGCAGTTCCTTTTAATAGTGTTTTAGCTGATCTGATGTTTCAGATGGTCTAATCACTCTCAATTTTTTTATTATTTTCATTTGACACTGTCTATTAATTTCCTCATTCTGTCCCTTTCTTCTTAAAGTGTTAATTGGTGAGTTCCATGTATCTTGGAAAACAAGCCCACTTAGAATTCCTGTTACAGATTCTATCACCTATCTCCTTGAAGAACTATTTTTCAGGGTTTGAATGATGAGAAGTACTTTACTTAGACTTGGCTGAATTCCTGATGCTTCAAAGTACCCATCAATGTCAATGTAACTGTTTAAAGGAAAGAACTTGAATATCAGAGATTAAAATAAAAAAAATTAAAAAAAAAAAATCTCAAAAGCAGTCTAGAAGACCCCCTACATTTACTCACAAAATAAATCTGAAAGGCAAATGATTAAGCATTTATAGCGTAACTCCCAGTGGTGAAATTTCAAGTCTTTTTTACAGCTAGACATTTAATCTTTTGAAAGATATCACAAGTTCTCATTACACTCTATTTATGTGGAAAAGGTCCATGTTTCACCTGACAGGCTAATAGCCCAGAAACATCCCAGAAGATATAATAGCACAGGCTCAATCACTGACCACAGCATGTCACACCTAACCTTTTCTTACAGGTGAGGTAAAAAAACCCCAAAACAACAAAAAAACAAAAAATACCCTGTACAGTGGATGAAATTGTGGCCCAATGGAAAGTTTCATCCCTTGATGCCAACTTGTGCAATTTCATGGCAAGCTTTGTAGTATTTTGTGGTTTACTTCAAGCTTCAACTATTTGAAACAAGCACGTTTCAGATTATTCTTTTGAAGGAAAGCCTCCAAGCTTCTTGATTGCAAAGTAAAAGTTTAAAATGTTTCCAAGTACCTTTTTCAGAAGCAAAACCAACACCAAGGTTTTTTCTTAATGATTTGAAATTTAGGTCAGTTTCATAGTATTCAGCTAAATTGTGACACAATGATTAATTGGTCTGGCAGCATTATCTACTTCACCTTTTCTTTTGCATATTCTTCCCAATTTATTATAATGGTACAAGAAAAGCACATGTCAAACAAGACAACCAACTCTGGATTTTTATTTGTAGCAGCAGCACATCATTTTTAGATTGTTTATTTTATAACTACAGAAAGACATGAAAACTTTTTGATGGGGGCAGAGGGTGAGGAGAAAAGATTAAGAAGGAAAGGATTTTCTTAAGTGGAGAGGAATTTTTTTTTATGTTTACTTTTAAATTAGACTGACTTGCTCTTTTTTTACTTTCCTACAAATTTCTTCCAACCTCCTGCCCTGTTTATATATTTATCTTCCCTTATTCATAGAACAGAAAAGTAAAACAAATAATCTTCCTCAAAAAGAAGGACAAATATATGGTAAATTAATTTACACAGTTCTGAAACATAAGGGTTTAGGAAACTACAGGATGTGTTAGTTTGTTCTTGGATTTAAAAGTAGCAATTTTTTGAGGGTCACATCCTGTGCCTTTTTATTTAGCCCAAACTTCCTTTGATGTAACTTGGAAGTTCTTGACATGCAGAAAATGCAAATTAACCTCCATACGCATTGTCTAGCTTGGCATTTTCCTGAAGCTTTCCATGTTTACTGTTGCTACCAGTATTGCTGCAATGGTAGCTGTTTTAGACTTCTCACTGTAATAATTTTTATCATGTCATTTAACCTTGCTCTAAGTGAGACTAGCAACTCGAATTCCCTACTGCTCCAGTGGATAACATTGTTTTGTCACCGAAAAAGAACAACTAAGAAAAGTAAATACAAGTTCCTGTAGAATGTATTTCAAGAGTCAACAGACAATTGAGCCAGACACAATTCTATAGTACTGCTTTAGTAAAATATCTCAACTGATTTACTCTGCTCAGTTTTCTTGACTATCTTCACAAGATCAATTGTGCAGCAACCTTTTTTCTGAGTCACTCCAAGTTGTTATTCTGCTGTAAGTAGTAACACAATTCTCAGATGCTTATCAATGCAAAATCCCACAAGATCTTGTTATAGAATAGACCACAAGGCCACCACAATAACATGAAGATATCACATTTTTAATATTGTGCAGTAGTGAGCATACTGGAAAATCAGGAAAACTTTCTGCTGGCACATAGTATTTAAAATACTATACGATCTTATGTTATTATTTACTTGTTAATTTTAACAACCTTAATTTCCTTTTTCCCAGCCTATAGAAATCCTAAGTTTTACTCCCACACAGAAAGCAGCTCTTAAAAAAAAAAAAAAAAAAAAGCTATTTTCCTGATTTAACACCTCTGTAATGCCTCTGTATCTTTTCTTTTATATCTGCTAGGTTGCCACACGCAAAATAGAATGGTGCTGTCCCTTTTTCACCACTAAAAGGAGACAGTTGAATTATTTTATCAGTCTTTCAAAAAAAACCCCAACATTTGAGAGAAGCCTAAAACAGCTCCCTGAAAAGCATCTGTAACTGGTAACAAGACATTAATAGCAAACTCAAAGGAAAGCTAGAGCGTAAGAAAGTACCAGATCTTTAACTTAAAAAGTTAAAGTAACAGCACAGCCCCAAATATCTTGCAATGATGTCAAGGGAAGTATAAATACCGTAGTGCATAACCAACTTTCAGTATAGGAAGTTTGCCACAATGAAACAGGGGCTATAAAAAACTTTGATGAGTTTATCTATTTTGCAGAACCATTTCACAGACTGACAATGATTCTCTAAGAAATGAATGGAAGGAACATGGGTGGGTCACCCAGGTTGTGGTATTATTTAATTCTTTCTTCCTCTTTCTGTTTTACTATTTCATGCTACCTGATTAGCTGTTTTTCATATCTTTACAAAGCCAACTTCCTCAAAATACTTTCCTTTTTCTTTCTGTACTTCCTCAACAGATGGTTTTTGTTATCTTGATTTCAGATGGCGATTTTCTCAACATTAGAACAAAAAAAAAAATAACCAACACACACAAGGTGTTACTTCCAGATTTAATATTTTGCTCCACTCCATAATAAAGAGCATGAGACTGCAAGATAGCTTGAAACTCCCTTCTTATCCTGAATTTCTGTTTGGCTAGGTAATTTTTGTTCATAAAGGAACTGATCAAAATTTGGTGATTGAGTATAGACAGACAGTCAAGTAAATATATATACACAGAAACATACATGTCTTACTATAACATTTCTTGGGCTGTTACAACCTCTGTCTTTATTTCAGTTAAGATGCACAGACACAGCATGGAAACAAACTGCATTACTTCATCAGTTTTCAGAGGACAATAAATTAAACTGAATAGCTTTCAATGTGTGAATGCAAACCCAGCTTTTTATGAAGTAAATATTTTGTAATATATAATTTATATATTTCATAATTACTTTTAACATATATTTAATATAGAATTACATTAATAGAAACAGAACATGTTTTAAAAAAATGTAATCAAAATATTCAGAGTTCATTGCTTTCTGCATTAAGTTTTCAACTAGCTAGGATGAACTTAAGTGTTTTTTAGGTTTATGTATTCTACTATATATATTGATTCTAGATAATTTATAAATGCCTATTCTTACTCCCTGTTGACAAACCTTTTTTCTCACATCTCCCAAAACATAGAGGGAGTCTGTAAGATTTTGTGTGGGGGGGAAATATTTCAGGATGTTTAGTACTTTCACAGGAGAAATTATTTTTTTTCTTTAATCCCCAGAGCTAGATTTAGAACTTTGTGGCTTGTTTCACATTTTTAAAAATTACTACGTTGTATGTCATAAACAGCATCAGCACTTTAAAAAACAAAGTGAATGTGAATTGCACCAACTCAGTTTTGTGAGGTGCTAAACCAAAAGCATCCAGTATCTAAAAATGTTTTTCTAAAATTAGTACAAAAAGTAATTAGCAAGAATTTAAGTATTCTATATGATCATTTAGGTCATTCATAATCAGCCAAACTGAAAAAGGTTAACACCAATGAGGAAAGTTTAAACCATTTAAAATTCATTCTCAAATGAACAATGCACTGGGGAAAAGGATCAGATTACTTAATATAGGCTCAGTTCTCCTCTCCCACCAAGTAGCCTGGCCATACATCCCCAGCCAGACTGCCTTGGGAACTGCATCTTCTTTCCTGCACTTATTTTAACAGGAATTGCACAAGTGTTACACAGTGATAACTCTAACCCTCTGTTTATATGGAAGAGAAAACTATTCATGGTTTTTACACAGTTCATACCATTGAGGTTAAAGGCCAGAGAAAAGACCTCATGATTTGGGTTTTTTTTTAAAGTACATGCAGTATTTGGTCAGCGGAGAGTTCTTTCTCTCTTCTGATCTATCAGATACCATAAATTTATAACATATCTCACTTTCTCTGAATATAGCTCAAATGTCACCCTTTTGGGGCACATCAAAACTGCTATTAGTTATTACTATTTGCCATCACAGAGGAATCATATGTACAAGCATCACTTTGAAATCACTTCCACCTCAAAATTTTAAAATATTCGGTAAAAATCCAAGATCTCTGTGAACTATTATGACAGATGTTTATTTGAATTTAACATAGACCAACCTTAGTAGTTCAGCACAGTATTTATATCAATGCATTTCTATTGAGGGCGCATTCACCAACAATTCACATTTGAATGTTAAGGTTAGGACCAATTCATTTTCTTCTAAAATGTGACATAACATTTTCAGAGTGAGTGGCAAGAAGAGGAGAGTAAGTTAATTTTGTAACAGATACATCCCTTATTCTCTGTGGAGTACACTCCAGTGAGAAAGCAGAACTAAGAACAACCCAGAGCACCCATGTTCTGCAAGCAGAAAGCATATCTGTTCCCCAAACAATAGTGCTCCTTCTAATCTCCAGAAATACTGAGCTTCTGACTTCTCATTACCTAATGCATAGATTTTTACACTGCTTTTCAGAAGAAAGTGATAATAAGACAGCTGAGAGCATAAACTCTTTTAAGGTAGGGACCTTTATAAATTCATACATTCAACCATGTTTGCCTCAAACAAAACAAATGACTTAGAATTATACTACTTATAAGAAAAGGTGGTAAAAGCTTTAGTTTAAAATATAGATCATGCTGTATATGTAAGTGTGTACAATTAGTCTATACTAGCTTGTTAGTTTAAACTCCTACTTGCCATGCAGGTAGGAATTTTAGATAGTTCACCACTGTCCTCAACTGGGCCCATAGGTTCCAATAGGAACTGAATGTTTCCCTTGATTTTCAGGTGCTCTATTATAAACCAATATACCAAATATCTTATTAAAAAACAATTGTATTATAAGCTTTAGCAACATTATCATATAATTTTAAAAAATAATCAAGCAACGTCTAATTGAGAAAAAGTATATTGCATGTAAAGCTAGCATACACAACAAACCAAATTCTAGTTGCCTAATACTGTCTCTGTTGAGAAACAGAAAAAGAAACCACATAACTATTTGTTGAACTCTCACCCAGAACGTGGGGGTTTCAGCCTTCCATAACTTCAAGTTAGGATTGAAAGAAAAAGAATCCTTTTAGAAGCTAATTAATATAACACGTAGAGTACAGTGTTCATAACACTAATGAGAAATAACTTACCGCATTCATTTCAGATTTTTGAACCTCAGTAAGAAGGTCATAGCCTGAGGTGAAAGGAACAGCCCTAGAGACGGTGCCAAGAAGTTAAAATGCCAAGGCCTATTTTTATACACTGCTTCTATTTTTAGTTACATCGTGATGGAAGTACAGAGCCTATGAAAAAATTGTATTATCAAATGAGAGAAAGTACTTAAATTCTTTATTGTAAATGAAAAGCAAAAAAAAGTAAACTTGAAAAATTATTAGGTAAATTTAACAGACTTTACTGGATCACAAAAGGCCAGCTAAAATAGCTTTGAAATAATACTCTCTGAGAAAATTAACTTTAAGGGGCTACCCACAATTCTACCCAATTGATCAAATCTTCCTTTTATGGCAATTACAGCTACAAGAAAGCACAAATGTTCCCCAATTCAGACTTGTCTGCATCCAAGCACATTTTCCCATGATCGAAGTTTAGCATCCTGCTCTACCAACAAAAATATATTAAACTTTTCAACCGATTGCATGCAGAGTTCAGAACTGGTGAGCAGTACCACAGTGTAAAACGTTGGTTCAGTTACTCAATCATTAGGTGCCTTTGGCTGTTTTCCATCCAATATAAGCATAAACTGAGGTAATCCTGCAATCTAGTTAACTCGTTTAACTTCTGTATTAGTCGTTGGACTACTCAAGGGCATCTATTTCCCATGCAGTTCTAATTTATGACTCTGATGATTACTTTATAAAATGTCTTATTAAAAGCAGGTAATGTTGTTTCTTCCTAATGAAGTACAAAGGCACAGCAGAAATATTTCTGTGTAAAACACATCCACAATCTGCATTCATTTTACCTAATCCCTAATGTGTTACAACAACAAAAATCTAGAATATTTGTTTAGTGGTTGATTTCAGCAAAGACAAGGACCTACACTATAACATGTAGCAACGACCATTTACATTTTAGTAGCATGTCATAGGTTACTAACACGTCATGGACTCATTTATTTTTATAACCATTTGCATTAGGTAATCATGATTGCATTGCATAAGACAGTCTTGCAGTATGGTTCAAAGAACATCTGATGTTTTACATTGCTAACTCCATTTCATCTCATTTTTCACGTAACTTTCCTAGTTAGTGAGAATACTTCCTAGGAGAAAACAAACCAAAAACCAGTACGCACCAAACAATGTGAGGAAAGAAAATGGTGCAGAACAGCCAGAGATTACTTCAGAGTGACATCAAATACAGCAATAAACAGTACTTTCATTACCTGTGTACTACATGCCCTGTTGCTTTTGGTTTAACTGTGATCATGCAAGCAATTTAGCAAGACAAGAAAAAAATGAATGAGAACATATACCAGTGACAAAGCAGTCAAGGCCCTGAAACTTGTACTAATGTACTGTAAAGCAAACTAAAAGTTTAACCTTAACATCAGTAATTTTTTTAAATCATCTGTGAAAAGAACCAAGTTGACCATTCTTTCTTCAAAAGTACAGGTGGAAAAATACTCTGCAATTGTTGAAGGTAATTATAATGAGGATTTTAAAATATAAAAATATTGTATGCAGTGTGTTTTGTGCAAAAAGGAAAAATTACTAAACAAACTCTCTAAAGAAATGAAGCCTAACATGCTCATCGCATCCAAAAGATAGTCAAAAGTAGTTTCACAAGATGGTCAATAAGGTCTTAGTTAGTCAAAGTTTTTTTAAAATATCTTATAAATGAAAATAACATATTCAAAGTAGAATTTGTTATACAGATTCATATATACATTCTTGATAACTCAATCTAGCTTCAACAGTAGTTATATAAGGTCCAAAAAAAGAACATGTTACCACAGATCTAATTCTTCAGTCAATCTCTATGCAAAAGCAAACAGCTTCACTAGGAGTAGTAGAATCTGTGCAAATTGCTTTGGGTCAATAAAATCTTGGTGTGAAAAGCTCCTAACAAAACTAATTCCCTTTAATTTGTTGTACTACTAGTAACATTCATTGAAATAAAAGCACTGGAATGAATATATTACCATAATCTGTTCAACTAAGAATGATTTTTTTTTTAATGCTATATAAAGCAACTTCCAAGCATAGTCATCATTGCACTTGAAAAACTCAGCATCCTTTTAATCATAAATTAGTAAGTTTTGAAATGTCACCATATATGTTAACCATCACAAAAACTAAATCTGCAATTTAAATAGCTCCTTTTTTAAAAGGAGTATCAAAATACTTGATTTGATTCAGTATTTTTAAAAGCGTGGGAGCATGAACTGAATATGCCTTAAAAGCAATGTGAAGAATCTCTCGCTGTGTAGACCATTAGTTGTGTTTTGAAAGTGATTATCACTAAATACCACCTATTTGTCATTATGATTTCCAGTCTGAAGTATATGAAATCTGCCCATGTCTGTATGCTATGACATCACCCTCATCCAGTACATGGGTTGAATTTCATAGCAGGTTCTTTTAAAGAGTAATAAGACATTAATAACAATATTGAAGTACTCTCAACTTCCTGCACACGCTACTATCAGACGAATTAGAATTTCTTTACAGAGAAGCACCATAATTTCTAGGACCAAAATCCCTTGAGCCTGAGGATGTCAGCATCAGCAGCTGTACCCAAACAGCTCTACGCCTTAGCACAGAGCCTGCTGCTCACTGCTGAGTTGCTGGGACTCTAGGTCACTGTTGCTCAGCCTGTAGCACATGGCTGGCAGCAGCCAGCTCAACTACTACCCTCAGGAAGAGATTCCTAATCTTGGAGGGGGCTCCAGTGAGACACTGGCACAGTTACAATTTGCATCACCTCCCTTCCCCGCCCTCAGCCATAACATTGTCATGCTGTCATCCAGGAAGAAGCTAAGGTTGAGAACCAAATCATCAACACAGCTGGGGGTGGGAAATTTAATGGTCTCTGTCAAACCTCCCCATTCACCATTAGGAAATTCCCAAAACAGGTGCAACCAATATCGGCTCCAGTCATTTATTGTGAGCATGGGCCAACATTATCATCATTTCCACTGTAAAACCTCACAAAAGATGATGAAACAAGTACCATCCTAAAAAGGATGGTATTTCTTTTTCGTTGGTCCTTGCAACTAATATTAGAGATGACAAGCAGTTCTTTGTATTTCCTAAAAGGGCTTTCAGATTGCCATCAACAGAATAGGTGATAAAAGACAAATCATAAGAGAATAAAACATCACAGCCTATTTAATATGTTAAGAAAGCCAGTGTAGCATAATATATGAATTTCAACTTACGGATAGTGACAACAATGCCAGCTTTCATATGACGGGTTAAGAAAGCAAGTTAAAAACACGTACATCTGCTTTTAAAAGGGAAAGGATACAGACTCTACACATCAGTGTTAGAGACAGCAGGCGGAACACTGTTTTCAAGTTAAGATCTTTAAAAAAAAAAAAATATTTCTGCTCATATAAATTTACCATGGAAAGTTATCCCTCTTTAGCTTAAAATTGCAAGCTGAGGGGCAAAACCACCATTCTTCTTTGGTGTCCACGTTTTACATAATTCCAATGTTAAAAGTTTGAGCCTACATTGCCTTCCTTGATTTTTCATAGCAAGACTGCGGGGAATACACAAACCTCAACAAAAATATTTTCTGTCTTTAAAACAAAGAAAGGATCAATTTTTTTAAATCTCACTTAAAAGATTGCAATTTTTAATCCTAAAGTAGGAATCTATGATATTATATGAATGTTGCATATTATTCTGTGAATGCGGCATATTATTCTGTGAAGAAATCTAACAGGGCAGTGCTTAAAAGTTTTTCTTTTCACATTCCAAGTCAGAGCAAGACAGTCCTCAAAGTAATCATTTTGTCATCAGTGCCTTAGTTAAGCACTTAAGATGACATAATATTAATTTTTATTTTTATTTTACTTACCATCTTTTGCAAATCTCAAAACTGGAGAAACAGGCCTATCTTCTAAGCTTGCTAAAGACGTTTCTAAATGAATATTTGAAAGCAAAACATTGTATCACCAAAATCACTGAAAGTAAACCTGAATCTGCAGATACCAGCTATATCTATTCCTATCAAAGCTGGGGGTGGGGGGCGGGGGGGGGCGGGTGGGAGCGGGGTGGCAGAGAAGCGGGAAGAAAAGAAAAGCAAGAACAATATACAACTGATTTTTTCAAATTATTATGTTTCTACAGGGGGGAGGACGACCCCAAATGTAACACCAAGATAAATTTGTTCTTTCTAGTGATACAACTTCTAAGGGCGTACTATTTAACTAAGTCTGGCCCCTCTCCTCTCTTAGCAACCACATCTTTGTTGGTTAGTTTTTCAGATGTCTTGTCAAGAACCAGCTTTTAAAATACATTAGATTTAATAAAAGTATCAGTAGGAAGATGAAAAGAACAAAGTTACATATCATGCTGTGTTATATCAAGATAGAAACTTCTTTCTTTGAAATAAGTCAGAAATGAGGTCTACTCCTGAATCAGTGGAAGCAAGCAATGGGGTCTCAAACAGATTAAGTCCTCAGTATATTTGTTTCTACATAGAAACTATTTAAATTATATAGCTTTATCCTGAATAAGACATTATAGAAGATAATCACAAAATGAACTTTCAAGCTGTCAGTCAACGTTCCAATGCAATTCCTCAAAAATTAGTCTTTTTTTAAATTTTCTCCATCTAACATACCTCCTATTGATCAGTTTCATTGTGCTGAGGATCACTAAGAAAGCACACAGTACACATTTTGTGGCATTTAGACAGATATAAAGATTACATTAATCTAATTTTCCAAGCATATGCTGTCTCTAGAAAGAAACAAGGAACTGGAAACCTCAAAGGGCAATATGAGTCTTCTGGAAAATAGCAGGAAAATCTCATAAATAGGAACTCTCTGATACTGATCTACACAATGGCAGAAAACTATTATATTTTTTCATGATTAGCAATATGTTCTTATTTCTGTGATGATCTTCCTTCCCTCCGAAAGAACTAAAGCTGTGTGCTTAAAATAGCTGAAAAACAGCTGTTGGATTTTTCACAGTAATGGGTTTTATCCTCATGCAACATATAATGCAAACCAGCCATTTGACTAATACATAGTTACAGTTACAGAAAACATGCCTTCACAATATAGTCTTTCTTGCTAATGACACAGCAATAAAATATTCCTCTTCACATGAGTTTTTGTGTGCTTTTTTTTTTTTTAGCATTATCATAACCATTTGGCACAAGAGTAGCTGTAGTCACATTGATGAAGTTTTCCATCTCTGGAAACACCTGATAGGTCAAACCCTTACTTGTAAACTGGGGAAACATTCTACGCTTGCCTGTTTTATAATCTTGTGACAGTTTTAAGTTCCTCTGGTGACTGGAGAGTGTACCAAAACCACAATACTTTACATACTTACCTTTGTTTGCACCACCACTCAAGAAAAAGCTATCAAGCTATTTCAGTTTAGCTCTCTGTGTTAAAAGTTATTAGATTTGGCTTATAATACTTTAAAATGTTTCAGAGAATTACATTTTGCAGTTATTTTAGAGAGACAAATATAAATCAATTTCTATCAGTTCTCAGTTAAAAGATACTAATCTACTATATGAAAATGCATTTTCTATACATTGACAAAATAATTAAGCCTTTGGAAAACAATTTTATTGCAATATAATCCCCTGCTCCTTTAATTTTGAGATACATACTGCTTTTTGTTTCATAATTTAGGTGCCTATAGAAGGAAGTCTGCATTGATTTCACCATAAACAAAGCCAAAGAGATGCTTCATTCAGTAGCCATCAGAAGATTTATACAAAGGCTGAAAAAAAACCCAAACCACAACCTGACAAGAACTATTCCTATATAAAGAATCCTATCAAAATGCCTTTTTTTTTTTCTTAATGATTTAATCCATGAATATGGGCCTCAGAAACTGGGGAATCTAAATCTGCCTGGCCTGGGGTATGGGGACATGCAGAGAGAGAAGGGGGCGGGGGAGGAATTCAAGTTCAAAATAATTTCATAGATACACTTTAAATAATATTTAAATATATATACACAAAACTTTAAATAATCTGCTTACATCTAAAACTTTATTTACATTAATCTGACTTTAGATTTCACAAGTCCGTTTTAAAAAAAAACATGTTCTAAATACATAGAAGGGACTTGCCTCTCTCCTCTCTACCACATGCTATGACTGTGCTGCTGTATTCCAGAGAAAGACTTTCCAAAGGTGGCAGGGTGAGTGTGTGTGATTAGGAGAGCTTTGTCCTCTGCAGCTATCATCATGCTGTCTCCATCGTCCACAAACACAGAGGGCAGATGAGAATTGAATAGAAATAGACCATGCAGTTGTAAAACCCAGTTCTTCATTTATTTATTTTTGCCATTGAGTAACACCTTTCATTACAAATATCAGCTCAATGGCAGAAAGCTCCCCGGTGTGCTTTGCATATTTTCACAGGTTCATTTGTCTCCTTCTGTGACATCAGTTTAAAAAGGTTCCTGAAGAAATGCCACTAACAATCATTTCTATTTCAAGCCTTCAAAGCCAAAGTTGAGCACAATACAAGGCACTGGTAACTGATCTTTAGGTTTCAGTCCACCGACTTTTCACACTGGGAATAGATCCCATCTGTTTCCTCTTTATGCACCAGCCTTTAGAAAGCACAGATCTGGAAACTGCCTCCATACAGAACAGAGTATAGCTGGCTTTCCCCAGCTGACAGCAGAAAAAGCCCCATGATTATGGATAGCTTTCTCCTAAGGCTTTCTACTTCTCTTTTCTCCCTGGTCTGCAAATACATGATGTGGTTTTCTCGATGTGGTGGTGGGGTGTTCTTTTTTTGGAGGGGGGAAGGGAGTGGACTGCCTATCTTTCCTTGCTCCTTGTTCTCCCCCTTCCTTCTTTCTTGGCAGAGGTTTCCCCATTTACAAACCCTCACACAGGGAACATTTCAATTTCAAGCCTCAGTACAATCAACCACAGGCAACCCTCCCTCCTGCTTTGGCACCAGAGCGTGAGACATTTCCCCCACCACTCTCCCTCCCCAAACAAGCTGCTCTCCAGATGGATACTCGTGGCTCTCCCTTGGCTATTCCCTTCACCTCTTCGCTCCCTGTCCCGGCGAGAGGGAAGGAGAGGGGCAGAGAGCAGAGGCGTCTTTTGGGCAGGGGCAAACAGGGCAGAGCAGAACGCTTTCATCCCAAGCAGCTCAGCACCACCAAAGTCCTTAACTCCTTGACTCGGGGATCTTCCCCTCCCCAAGCTCTCTGCCCTCACCCCCCTCAGCCCCACACCCTGCCTCTCCTCACAGAAGGGTGTCCCTCAGCCCCACATCGGAGGCTCCACTCACACTGGGGGGGGGGGGGGGTCCTCAGCCCCACACCCTGGCTCCCCTCACACGGGGGTCCCTCAGCCCCACTCCGGAGGCTCCCCTCACACGGGGGTCCCTCAGCTCCGTGCCCTGCCCCCGCTCCCCTCAGCGCAGCGGGAGACTCCCCTCAGCCCGGCACTCACTACTTGTAGAGCTGCTGCAGGCAGAGGTCCAGGCACTCGCCCTCCACCTCCTCCTCCGTGATGTACTCCGAGAGCGGCCGGGGCAGCGGGGGCAGTGGCGGGGGAGGCGGCGGCGGGGCGGGCGGCTGAGGGTCGC
Organism: Falco biarmicus; assembly: GCF_023638135.1. NCBI lineage: Eukaryota > Metazoa > Chordata > Aves > Falconiformes > Falconidae > Falco > Falco biarmicus. Next base: position 17,863,006 of record NC_079288.1, read on the forward strand.
CGGCGTCGCCCTCGCCCTCGCCCTCCTCCGCCTCGGCGGCCGTTCCCGCTTCTCCCTCTGCCCCGGGCTCCTCGTCAGCGGCGGCCGCGGCGTCGGCAGCGGGAGGGGGAGCCGGAGCCGGCGCCGGCTCTGCCCCGAAGGGCCCGCGGAACTCGCCCAAGAACAGCTCGAGAAAGCGGCGGTAGCTCTTCTCCTCCGCGCTGCCGCCGCCGCTGCCGCTGCCCGTGCCGCCCGCGGCCATTGCTTCGCATTCCCGGCCGCCCGCCGGCGGATCAGCACTGCGCCCGCAGAGAGCTCCCTGCCCGCCGCCGCCGGCAGCCGCCTCCCGCCCGCCCGCCTGCGCGCGCGCTCTCGAGCCCGACCCGCGAGGGCGCGCACGCCGCGGGAGTAGGCGCGGGGGGAGTGAGGGGGTGTGCGCCTGAGCGGCGGGAGCGCGGGCGGCGCTGAGGGGGGCGAGGGGTCCGGGCCGCGGCCTGAGGGGGAGGCCCGGCCCGCGGCCTGGGGGAGGGAGGCCGAGCGGGCGGAGAGGGGCCGGGGGGAGGCAGGTGGAGGGCTGGCGCGCTGACAGCCGCGCCGATGTGATGAGTCATGCGAAGGCAGCCAGACGCGTAGGTTCCTCACAGGAACCCGAAGGAAACCTGAGAGCACATTCCCTATTACCTAATCTCTGCCTCAGGATTTCCCTGCGCTCATCGTTTCCGGCGCCGCTGTCGCCTCCCCGGGCTCCCGCTCGCTGCCAGGACGGGGCTGGAGGGTAAGCGGGGCCGGGGCTGGGGGCGGCCCGGCCCGGCCTCACCTCATGGCATGGGGCCATCGCTGCCCCGCGGGGCCGGCCGCCCCGGGCTGGCTGCCAGGCGGAGTCTCTGCGGCGTGGTTTTGAAATCCAGAGTGGGTTAACGTGAGAGAAACTGTCAATTAAATATTCGGTATTTCAGTAAAAAATGCCCTCTCCGACAAACCTGTGGTGTAGTGTGTGCGGCCCCGGCCCTGGGGCGGCCTGGCAGGCCTGTGGCAAGGCCCAGGCTGTGCTCCCCACGGCTGTCAGGCTGCGGGGCCCAGGCCTCTCAGCCCTCACCTGTCAAAATACTCCCCATGTCCCCGGCGAGGGGAGCTTTGGGGTCATATCTACCCATTTCCAACGCTTAGAAACTTTGCTCTCTCCAACTACCTGACAGCAGGTTGTAGAGAGGTGGGAGCTGGTTTCTTCTCCCCGATATCAAGCAACAGGACAAGAGAAAATGTCCTCAAGTTGTGCCAGGGGAGGTTTAGATTGGGTATTGGGGGAAAATCCTTCGCTGAAAGGGTTGTCAAGCCACTGGAACAGGCTGCCCAGGGAGGTGGCAGAATCACCATCCCTGTAAGCGTTTAAAAAACACATAGATGTGGCACATAGGGACATGGTTTAGCAATGGAATTGGTAGTGCTGAGTTAACGGTTGGATTTGATGATCTCAAAGGTCTTTTCCAACCTAAATGATTCTATGATTCTATGAAAACTTCTGATGCTAATCTACGTTCAAGACCAGCATATGAATAGCTATGTGGTTTCATAAATTATAGATTACATGATGCCTACACATTCGAAGTTGTGGCAAAGGGGAGTTCATGAACAGCTGAACACATTAAACTGAATGAAACTCAAAATTTATAGCCAGTCAATGGGAGATAAGCTGTAGTTGATATTCTACTGCTGTCTGATAAACATCTTTCCTTTGTGAAAGACATTTTGGCTTGTTTTATTCATTGCTGCTGAAAAGCTATTTTCAAAGCTATCAGTTCCATAAATACCATCAATGAACAGGTATAATTGCCACACATTTAGAATAGCTTGTATACTTCAGAGAGAACGATACCCTTAATGTCAGGTATACCTTGAAAAAATGGCCAAACCACAAGTCTCATATGCAAAAATATTCTCAAATTTTAATGGATTGCAACAAGGACAGTAGCTTGCTGAAACTTGTTGTTCTCAGTGTTGTAGTAATCAACTCTGGATGTCAGGTGCTGCTGTAAATCTGTCTTCTGTTTGGTGAATTGTTATTTCAGAGCCAAACTAATTTTAGAATATTTCTGGCAACTGCATTGACTGATCATATTGCAATCTTGCGAATATGTAAAAGCCCTGAGAGTTAAAAATGTGATTGTCACAGTTAGTCTTAGTCTTTCATGGCCAAGGACTATTAAAGTGACAGAAAATTGCAGATCTTCTCCTGAAAGACTATATCTAAGTAATTTTTTTCCATATGCCATTTAAATATTTTCAATTTAACATTAATTTAATTAGGAATTCCAGTTGGTTTTGAGGGGTAAAAAACCTTGCAGTCCTTTTGAAGAGTAGCCCACAGTTGCAGCTGGTGATGTCATTGCTGGGTTTTGGTTTTATTTTTTTAGGTTTGTGCGTACTGCATAACCAGCGAGTAACAAGCCGTGAGAACACATATCAATGCAACTATCAAAAAAGCAGTTTTAAGTTCATGGTTAGTTGTTTTTCACCAGTAATTCACAGGCAGTTGGAGTTTCTAAGAAACTGCAATCTAAATAATCTTAGTGTAATATTACCTCAATTCTAGAAATTCCTATTATAACAATATCTTAGGGAAATAACAGCTAACGAAACAAGATATATGATCAGATTCATGTTGTATGCAAACAGCAGTTAAGGCTATCCAAGAAAAGGTTCAAAAGCATTTAGATAGTCTTTTTTCTTAAATCTTTGTTAATAACATATTTTTTCTGGTTGTTTCAAACAGCTCATAAGAGTATCACAGTAATACCTACTCTGTTTCATGTTGAAATGTTAAAGTTACCAGATGTCCTTGATTCATCTTGGCAGTCCCCATGTGCTTTGTATCATTTGTCTAATTGCAAAGGACACTAATTAAAATGAAATAGAGTAGAACTTTGTACTCAGGATACTTTTGTCAAGTTTTGGCACTGCAGTCAAGTTAGTATTGTTTTGCTTCAATATTAAATAACAAGCTTATGGCTCTAAGCCATGCTGACATTTGTTTCTGGGAGGGAAAGGTGAAAAACCATTTTTACTAACCTGCAATGTGGAACATATGGCAGCTGTGGGTGGTATGGCCAAGTTAGGCAGCCAGAAACCCGCTATCACTTCACTATGTGGAGGCAGTGGGGTGGGCAATTACCACAGAAGGTAGCCACACTGTTACTTACTGCTGTCCAGAAAAGGAAGCTCTGAATACAATGTATTATCAAGTAAAGCACTAATCTATGAGAGGTGTGTTTGGTACTATTATGAAATGTTTTCAGTGTTTAGTAGCTCTGGAAGCTAAATTTAGAATGCCCCGGTATGCCTTGGATTGCTGGGTAGCAGTGCAGTGTGAATGGTTCCTATGTGATGAGGTTAGGTGGATTGAATAAACTCATAATTCATAAAATTTTAAGTCTGAAATCATTGGTTTGCAACATACTGTCAAAGGAAGGATAAAACTCACATCTGACTTGAGAAGGAAACACAGGTGTTTGTATCCTTTCCAGCTTGATCATGTTGCATTTTTTTTAAAAAAAGGGTGGATTTTTGTTTTTTCATTTTAAAAGAAGAAGTGTCGTTTTGGAAGAAATCTCTTTTATTTTAGCCCTAAAATCATGTCTTCCTCTTTCTCATTTTGCTGGTGAGAAATAAGCAGAATTTAAGCAGGCCTTGGGGAGGCGACCTGAATTGTATGGAGTGCAAAAACAAGTGCCTTTCAATTTTTTGTAACCTTTGGAAGTGATTCCTCTACACTGACAAGTAGAAAACATGTAGGGGCATTAAGAATTATTTGACAGCATTTAATATACGCTCCATTACCATACTATAAAGACTATAACAGGAAAATCCAATGGTAAATAAATTGCCTTTCTAAAGTGATTTCTTTAAAAAGTAGGGCTTTTGCTGTAAATCAAAAGTAATTTTAGAAGCCATATTCTGTTTTCCTGTCTGGATGAAACCACCAGAAAAACAAGTATTTTCAAGCCTTTGGCTGTTCTCATTTTGAAGGCATGTCTACTGTTGAATGTAGTGTTGTATATGTGATAATACATGAAATGATACTTGCAATATACCGTTGAAAGAGATTAAAATTCTTTATATGTATTCATATGATCAGTCACCTTGTGAATGTGAATATGTACATCTTCCTTTTTATAGCTTTTTAAACTCAATGACACAATTATTGTCCATTCACTAAAATAGTTTCAATAGGTTAAGAGTAAAGACAGCAAGAATTTGAAAGGAATACAGTGAGGAAAGCTCTTGTTGACAAACTGCATCAAGTTCCAGTTAATTTTCTTATTCTTAGGTTCAGTCTTTGTTCAACTGCAGTTTTAAAAAGCACAGTAACTTCTGTTACCACAATTTTACTGGTGCCTTTACCATAAAAAGTACTGTATTAGGATGTTCTGAAATACCAAAGTCCTTATCTCTATTTTTTTCTCTTCCTCTTTTTTTTTTCTTTCTTTTTTTTTTTTTTTTTAAAGTTTTTGAGGTCATGTCAGCTTTTCCAGTTTAATAGTCAAAGATTATTCTGAAATATCCACATCCATTGCAAAACACAGGATTTCAAGCCTGAATCCTGCTTCCAGCTGTCATGGAAATTTCCAATCCCATTCCAAAGGAAAATTCCATTTTCAGCCTTCCATTCAGACCCCTGTTTAGGAAAGGGGGTTCTTTGAATAGCAATAGTGTGGAACAGGATATTAGTCCATGCCTATTTAGTTAGATTTGGAAATTTGTTGTAGAAAAGTATGTGGAAGAAAGAACTAATAAAAAGCTGAGCCCTTCAAAATAGCTAAACAGGTCTGGAACACTATCAAAGCAGCTATAGCGCATATACCTTGTTTCCCCATTAACAAAGGCAAAGGCAAACTTTGTTATATCATAAAACCTTTGAATGACTGATTGAATTGTGTCTCTAAATTAGTGCCCATGGGATTGCTGCAGCAAAACACAGCTGACCACATAACACTTAGTAATGTGGTCTGGATGTTGTCAAATCATGAGATCATCCTGCAGGCAGGAGCACACTAGAGTCCGGTATCTTCTTGTTAAGCTTGATCCACTTCAGCAATCAGTCACCCTTCATTATCATAATTTCTTTTTACTGCTGAACAAAGATGAGGGGCCCAGACCTCCTGCATATCGGCAAACGACAGAGCTTGCTGGCAGCGATACTGTGCCAGGCCCTTCCTCTGTACTTTCCATTTCTGCAACACATTTCATCTGAGGCTGAAATCCCACAGTACCATACTGTGTGAATACAGCACTACTGGAATTCCTAAGCCTGAAGCTCACTTTTGCTCGGAGGAGGCAATAAAAAAATGGTGTTTAAATCCCATCTAAATCCCATTTATACTCTGTTCTAGGGGTTTAACAGTGTGTGCATATTCTGCCCTTTTGGTGTGGAGGGTGAAGTTCATCCTAAAATGAGAGCAAAGTTTAAGGCAGGTGCCTAGTGGGATTTAAAAAAAATTATATTGGTTCTTCCACAGACTTACTTTAAATGACTTGTTCATCATCTCACTGTAGATTAGATTCCTGATTCTGCGATATCCTGCTCCAGTCACAAGACCTTGAATTTTACAGTCACCTAGTTAGAAATGTCCCTTTAAAAAAATAAATTAAAAAATCAATCATTTACATGAGTACCAGAAACCAACCACTGTTGTATCCAGCCTCTGACCATTATTTTTGTAATATGGGTGCTACAAGAGTACAGATAAAGTGAAAGGTAGGATTCACAGACTTTAAATTATGTATGCAGCTGATGTTAATTTCTTTGAATGGTCCCAAATTCTATGATTTAGCCACAGAAATTTGTGTTAATTATACAAAATAATGAATGAATAAAATACTTTTAAAGGGATAACATTTATATGACGTATTCCATAACATACACAGTCAAATGTGTAGTAGGCTTATATAGTAAAAAAAGGTGTTACAAATTATGTTACAATCTAAAATTGACATACTATGCTTTATAGGCATAATTCTCAAGCTAAGGAGACAACTTGTTCTTTAATCCAAAACATTTTATTTTAGCAACATATATAATGTGGAAAGAATCACTAATTGTACTTGCAACTGTGTTGCTAAAATTGCAGTGGTTCACACTAAATAAATTAGAGTATTAGAAGTATCCATGTCATAAATTTAAAACTCCAAAATAATGCAATGTGAGACACCAAACTGAGCAATTACCCAAACAGCATGTTTGGAGGCTTTGAAAAAAGCATCCAGACCCAACAAGAACTATTTATTGACATGTGTAGTTTCCTTTTTACTTTCCTGTATACATTGCTAGTTATTTTACATTTTAAACATTCCCCCTTCTAATTATTTGAATCTGAAATGTGATTTTTTTATTACTATTTTTTGTTAATATCCTGATACTTCCCTGGCTCCACTTAAATCAGTGGCCAGTAATTCTTTAAATAATAAAAACAGTATTACCTATAATTCTTGAAGAATGACTTAGTAAAATGCATACTTTTCTATGTGTCCTTACAACTTATAATCTTAACATTTTTACTCCTTGTATAGTGATTGAACTATTGCTTTTAGTATCGTTTACTATTTCTATAGATAGAGTTAAAGCTGTGTAGAGCTTAAGACTAATAAGTAGACAGTGCATATTGTACGAATATTTCTAGCTTGTAGGGAGGAAGACAGTAGCTTACAGTTTAACAGTGGGTGCATTTGTGGGTGAAATTCAGTACTGGGAAGGGGGCCAGTTCCCGGTGAGTTCATTCTCCAGTATAGAACATTAATGCAGAAATCTTGCAGTAGCCAAGGGAAGCCAACTCTCCTGACCCTAATCATCCAAAATGACTCTATGGCTAGAAGCCACAAGACATTGAGTGTGCGGCCTGGGGAGCCAGGGAGAGGGGAAGCCCAGGAGCAGGTAGCAGCTGGTACTGGTTCCTCAAGTCGCAGGGAGAACTGGTGCGGAGGAGGGCTGGGCAGGCTGCTCGGCAGCCCTAAGGCACTGCCAGCTCCAGCAGCCGGTGGCTCACATTCCCCTACAGACAGGCTCCTGTGCACATACTTTTAGCAGGGCCATTGTGCTTGGACTGGTTTGGGAATCACATGTTAACTTCTCTGATTCTCATCCTGTAAAAAGAAGTATTATTTCCCTTATGTACTCTGTTGTAATATTTGTGTTACTGCAATGTAAGTGCTCTATTTATTCAATTTCTCTCAAGTACTCTGTCTTAGGACAAGAAAGCATCAAACCATACTCCAAAACTAAATCAAATATATTTCATATAGAATTAGCATGTGTTAAAACAGTATAATATGACTTAATGTGCCTTTTAAAATAATTATGATCCCAAGCGTGGTAAAGACAATCTCTTCTGGGAAGCTGGAACACAATGACTTGTCCTTCCAAGTGACTTACCTTTTGTTCAGAAAAAGGGTGAAGTTAAAAAGGCAGGCAGTAAGGATTTCACCTTTGTCATTTGTCCATGAAATACTTTAGAATAAATCTAAGTTTAGTCCTCCCAAAATAATTAAAGGAACAGTAACTGAAATTCAACAGAAAAACAAATGTTACATTTTAAATGTACTTTTCTCAGGACTGTATTCAACATTCAGGTTAGCAGCTGATTCTCCTTCCATGTTAAGTCAATCAGTTTGTATTTGACTTCAATACGAGACCACGTGATTGAGTAGCCTGAGCCTTGGCTACACTTTCTTACCTTCAGTTAATCTATATCTTCTCCATGTTTTCTTAAATTTATTCTGGTTGGAAGCTAGTTGGCTTCTTAGTGTGTCATAATGGAAAAGGTGCAGAACACATAAAATCAGGAAGAAATAAATTGTTATTTTCCCTGTCCAAACTAAAGAGTTTCAAAGCAGGATTCTGGGTTTGAGAAGAATTATACTGTGACCACAATGTTTTCCTGTTGCCAAGCTCCGTGGTAGATACTGTGTTCTTGTTGTGGTGACGAAGTAGGTTCCTACACCACAAGTAAATGTCATCCCTACAAAATGGAATAATTCTGAACTCAGCATGATAGTTAAAGCTCTTGTCTTTCACAAAACTGGGACTTAAGCAGCTTATCAACCAACCTGTTATGTTTTTGATTCAGTGCCATGACATTGGCTAGTTAGAATCTTAACTTTTTCTGCAGTCATGAAATTCTCTCATGCTGCTCCCTGTTGTGCACTGATGCTGTGAAATGCAAGAGAATTCCAGGCACATGTGAGAAAATATCAACTTGCCATGGAAGATTTATTGGTGAGGGAACGGTCAAATTCTTTCTTTATACACAATTCTAAGCCTGGAACAGCTTCCTTGTCTCCAGCAGATGAGAATGAAATCTGGCTCATTTAATCTAATTTTGTCTCCACCGACAGATCCTTCTCTCTAGTTCTGGTCTGCAGAGCTGATTTTTATAATAGTTTCAATATAAAAAACAAAAAAAACCAAAAAAACAACCAAAAAAACCCACCAACCAAACAAAAAAAAAGCCACCAAAAAACCAACAACTCTGTATAGAGAGCCTCCAGTGTTTCCTCTGGATGTTTTGTAACTCCCACTGTTAACCAGTAACTATGCAATTTTTTATTTTGATAATGACGCCTGGAATACTGGAAGATCTAACATTTACTCAGCCAAAACAATTTATCTTGGTATAACAGGATCAGCATCTCAGCTGGGGCTTCTGGATGCTACTCTACTACAAACAAAATAAAAAACCAGAGTCAGCTGAAATTAATAGTATATTGGAGACATGCCTTTACTCTCCTCGCACATGTAAGAACATGTTGAGGATATTAAATCAGAACACAATAAATTGAAAGAAATGGATTTTTCCATAAATATCAAACATGTTAGATAGCAGCTATCCAAGTAATCAGCAGTGCTTCTTAAATATTGCTACAACATTCTTAATGGATGGTTTTCCTTGTGGCTACATAGGCATGTGTACTGTGCTAGCTCCTGCCTCCTCTTACATTGCAATACGTAGGAAGCTATTATTCCCAAATGGAGCATTTGCTTGCTGACATCACATGGGGTAGGATCCTTTTGTTTGCCTGTGTCTCCTGCATTGAAATGTTTGTCTGAGTCACAAATCCCACTGCCTTTCTTCCTCTGTGTCATGCTGGCTTGAGAGCTTCTCCCTGACTCACCGTTTTTAAATTTTGACACAGCCCAGTTTGCTGCATGGCAATTGAACACTTTTCCTTTTAATATTTTATTATGTAATTTATATCTAAACATTTTAATAATCCAAAAATCACTGCCACTTTTTTTGCAGCTTTTTGAATAGAGAGGTTTTGTGACTCAGATTCAGCACTGAATTGTCTCAAGGCAAAGTCAGTTTAGGGTTATTGAATTAAAAATTAAAGATAGTGACTCCCACAACTTGAATTCTCCATTTAGCCTGCTAGCTGAGTTTCCTCAGCTATAACAATATCAACCACATTATCAGGCCAGAAAGGGGTCATATGTGTGCATGTATACAAACACTTCTCGTAATTGAAGTAATTACTGTTTTGTACTGCAGTACCTTTCTTCTCCTCTAATAGTCTTATTGATTTGTTTTCTCTTAATGACAAGAGGACAAAATCCTGCTGTATTTTCAGTGTACCTTCATTTTTTCACTTGGTTTAGATTCTGGAGCTGCTCACATATTGGTGGTGTCTAAGAAGCCTGGGTTTCCTCTTTATTAAAGCCATGAACAAAACCGATCCCGATTACAGAAACCTCATTCCAAATGCTTTTGTAAAGGAACATGGGGGCTAAGGGCTATTCATGCAGCAGTTTGGATCAAGCTTGACTGATGGTAAAAGATCCTTACTTACTAAGACAGGAACATAAAATTACCACGGTGGATTAAATCTTTTCTCTTTCAGATGTGGTCTTTCATCTCTGTTGTTGCCACTATGAGATAAATGAGAAGTTCAAAACAGTGCTTTGATTGTCCTTGATCAAGGGCTTTGCGGCAGGTAAGGGCTAATGCCCCAATCTGGCATATCATTTAAGCATGTATTTATCTTAAAGCATCCACTGGCAGTTGCCTTCTGCCCTGGTCTGAGGCATGGAAGCAGGCTGCTGCATGAAACCTTGTTAAAATTCAGATACACACAAAACCAGATGGGTGATCAAGACCTGTGTCATTAAGTGTACTGTAATAAACAGATGCTCACATTTCATTGCTTTTTTACCCAACGAAGTAGTTGTACTCTCCAGCACCCCCCACCCCCCCCCAAAAAAAAAAGAAAGCTGAAGCCTCTTGTTATAGAAAACATAGATTTATTATAAAAGTAAAATCATGCCATACACAAAGGAATTTCCTGCCACACAAATTTGCATATTGCAGTTTTAATGTTAAAATAAAGTCCAGAGCAGGAATTTGAGTCCCTCAGGCTACTTTTGGTTGTATGTTCACTATGCAATCGGTCTCCTGCCGCACACGTTTTTTAACATTCAACTTTTGAATCACTATTACATTTCCTCTTCTCTCCGTGGCCGTTTGCGAGGGTTCATTTCAGTACCTTCTACATTCTGAGTGACAGCTGGAGGCTGCACATCTCGGAAGCCATGAGACTGTAAGATATAAGCAAAATCATGTGGTAACTCTTCTGTGGATATAAAGCATGAGTAACGAGTTCCCAGAAGATCAGAATAAGGTATGATGCTGTCATTTATTTTAGACGAGCAGCCACAGAACGTTTATAGACCAGGCTAAGCTCAGAACTGCAAGCTTTTCAACACACATGCCAACTAATAAATGTGTCTCCTCATTTTATTTTTTGGAGATATTTTAGATTCACCAACAAGGCCATCTTTTTCATTTTACCACTAATAACCCCTATGGCTATGAAGCACTGCTTCTCTGTAAATTAACTTATGTTGCCTGTTTAAATAAATTAAAAGCCAAATCCTTCAGCCCTTATTCAAGCTCCCGCAGAAGCAAGGAGATGACTGGATTAATTGCCTCAGTCATTTTCAGAAACAAACTGAATTTCTAAAACCTAGGATATTTTTGTTCAATGAGACATTGTAAGAGAACAGCATATCTGCATCAGTCTCTAGACTGCAAAGACTGTCCCAGCATAGTAATTTATGGGACACAATGGGATGAGAACCTTTAACTGCCAAAAACTAAATGTAGAAGTGGAAACTGTAAGCTCTCTCCTGAGTAGCAGCATTAAGTGATGTATTTGGCTTAGTACCATTCGTATTTTCTGTTACTGTAGCTCACAATTTAATGATTTTAAAAGATTTTAAAGGACGCAAGATCTGGAAAATCAGTTAGTTAAACATGTCATCAGTGCAGATCGCAATACTGAGATGTTATGCGAAGCCTGCAACTGTCTTCCCATCTCCAGACAAGTGCTGTGCAGGGAGCACTGCTGACAGCTCAATGAAGACTCTCACTGCAGTGCAGACTTGAGAGATGGAAAGGGGTTAATCAGAAAATAAATTGCTTTGGGGATCCTGAATGCTCAGGTAGAGACAATGTGGGGATGAAAGCATTTCAGGAAAGCTGACATTTTAGGTTGGTGCAGTGTGAAAAAGCAGGTGGAGTTCCTATCAGACATGACTTTTCTAAAATGCCACTGTCCCCCACACCGAGATCAATCCAAAACAAAACAAAACCTAATCAAAATGTTTTGCTTAAGACTCCCATCCCTGTATTTCTATTTCTAAATGCACAGCCTGCTATGTTTTTAAAGGAACAAACGGCAAGAGGTGCCACAAGGGCAGAATTTGTGCAGTCCCTCTGCTATTATAAGCAACTCAAGTGTTATTCTAAATAGCGTAATGGGGAATCTTCAAGTTTAATGTTTCACTGCTGCTTGCGTCTAATCTCTGCCATTTCCCTTAGGCACAAAGGTGGAGCTGTAGCCAAGAATCCACTTAATCCAGCATGCTAGATTCCCAGTGAAAGCATTCCAATGGTTATAAAGGCCAGAACATGATAAAGCAGGCTGCTTAGTATGGATGTTTTGTATTTAAAGGCATGTACCTTCTGGGCACAGCGCCTCAAAATTACAAGACATTTGTGTGTATTTGTGAAGCTTATCAGTGGTTTTTAGATGATGAGCACATGTCTAACGTAACCAAGGACCTACAAAGCTCAAATAGTCCTTGGTCCTTTTGAATTGTTCTTTAACTTTTGGCATCTACAGACTGCATCAAGACTGACAAAGGTAGATGGCTTTATTACTTGAGTGGTATTCTCATTACCAGTCTAGCAGACCCTCCACAGTTCAGGGAAACACTGACAATTCCTGCTCAGAATACAGGTCCTGGGTTTCAGTCTTTCACGTCCTAATAATCAGGTCACATTACTGGGGAAATTTAGGTGAATCAGATGATCTACTTACTCCCTTGTGCATAAATCAATTTACATTTCTATACTCTGCATTTAAGAATGAATCCTTATCAACCTGTGAAAGAAACTCTACTTCATTTGATAAATGTTCCACAACTTCCACACTTGCTCAGTGGCGACCAACTTGCCAGTATGCTGGAAAGGACACAGATGAAAAAAGAACTTGAGCTTGGTCACTGTTACACGCTTCTCCATCAGCTTACAGGCACTGAACAGCCAGTTTGTCAATGGTACCAAAGTATCTAATTTGTGTAAATCTAAACATCTTTGAGGATCTAGGCTTGAGGAATTTATTATTTTTTTAACTATCTTTTTTTTAATGCTGGTTATACATAAATGTGCTAGATTAGATTTGGAAACGTTGAACACGTATTTACATCTTCCAGTTTAACTACAGAGATTGGAATGAGAAATGATAACAGCAGACTGTTACCATCAGACCTGAATTTCATGAAAAAACCAGGGATAATACATTTTTTACTTAGAGAAACCATCTGCTGAAGCAGCTCAACAGGATTAAGGGAAAACGCAGGGATAATCTTAAATTCTAACTAATCTTTGATTAGGATACACTTACAACTGTATTTCAAGATTGTGTGCATTCACACAGAAGACAGCATAGCTGTTTTATAATGCATATAAAACTGAAAGGAAAAGGCAAGATAAAATCCATCTGTTTGTCAGCTGGAGAGAAAAGGGCTGCACACTCACATCACATGATCCAAACAACCTTGGAATATAACCTCACTTATCCTTCCAGTCTTTACAGAACTAAGAAAATATATGTGTGCGTGTGTATGTGTGCGCACAGTATTTCTTCTGTCCAGGTGAATACACTCAGGAGTAAAAAAATTATCTGTTCAATAGTTTGAAGATCTCATCTTATAGCAGCATTAAAATCTGCAGGAAATGCTATGGCAACATGTTTCCATGAGGACACATAGCAAATAGCTATGGCAGGTACCTATGTATCTGACATTTGAAGATGTAAGAGTGGAGTGGTGAGGTTTTTTTAAACCTAAATACAGCTTAGACAGTATGTTTTCTCATTAATATGTATCTAAGCACTCCACAAAAGAAAATAATCAGAGGATTTAACTGGAAGCTCTTCATATGACAGTAACAGAAGAGAAAAATCTGTATATATATAGGGTCACCAGTAGGATGGGAGCTAAGAAAGAGATAAATACAGCCTAGGTTTTATGAAATATGTCTGGTACAAAGCACTGGTGAGAACTCTGGAATACCATGTACGATTCTGGTCATCCTTGTCCTAAGAAGATAAATTCAACTGGAGCAGATGCAGAGAAGAGCCACTAAGGAAACAATAACATACCTGACAAGGGAGAAACAGCTTGGCTTATTCAAGTCTCCCAAAATGAAGACTCAGAGATACACCATTGTTCTCCGTAATTGCACTTGGGCCAAAAGTTAATGTCAAGGGCAGATAAGTAAGTCATACTAGCACAAGAACAGATGGGGACAGCTGCCTGTAAATTTGATCTGGAAATCAAAATGTTTTAATTCTATCAGGACTAAAATGCTGGGTCATTTTTCTGAAGAGAAAATATTCATGCCAAATATTCATGAACCTGGAGACATCCCAGTTTACCAGTTACCTCCAGAAGGCAAGTGAAAGGCAACACTAAGAAAGCAAACATCATTCTCAGATTTGTCTCTGTGTCTGAAAATTTCTTTACAGCTAACAATTTGCTCCCATCTCTGTACCTCCATCCCAAAAGAAATACTAACTGTAATGTGATATGGTATGGTTGACTCCTTCTGACTCGGTGATTTGTATAACGTTGCCAACCTGGTTAAACAAAAACCAGATAATTATGATTAGTGAATACAATTAAAAAAAACATTCTAGGTAAACAAATGACCAAACCCAAGTTTTCCCACAATCAGGGGGTAGGTGACCAGTGGAATTTTTATGTAAGTGTTTTCATATAGGTCATTTAAACTGTGGATGCTCAATTTCCATCCTTACATGACCTGTTAGCTTAAATACAATGCAGACCTACTAAAAAGAGTGACTGATTCATTAACCTTGTTTCATCACAGTATTTGATCACATTTTTGGAACAATATTCACTATGAATTAATTCCAAACACCACTTTCTTAAAATGCAAACAAAAAAGGTTTTGAGCATAACTCTTTCCTACTCCCTTAAGCAATCATTTGTTCATTGACCTCTCAAAGCTGGAAGATACCCTCAAGAATTCAAATACTTCTAGGGAGGTTTTTTCTAGAGATTTCACAAGCCTGTCAATATAACCTAGTGAATGGAGAATGAGAATAAGATGTTCTATTTCTAAGCCCAACCTTGCCACTGACATACAGCATAACCTTGAGAAAACAGTTTCCCTTGTATTTCTCCTCTAACACTTCCTTGATTCTGTGCATTTAGACTCTAAGTGATGCATCTTGATTTGTGCTTATACAGCACCTAGCCCAATAGATGCTTGCATAATATAGACAGAACATTGCCAAGCATCTCAAAAGCAAGGGTTTTTTCAATTAGTCCCAGGGCTGCTAGCGTGCACCATGGCCACCTCCCCAAAACTTACATTTATGTAAAGCCGATATAGAAAATGTTCTATTCTTTGTATCAAGACGCCCTGCCAAAGGTCCCATTAATTATTTTGGGTGGGTTTTTTTCACCTCTCTGAGGTGCCATTCTATTAGAGAGCACGTAATTACAGCTTGAGGAACACTGCCACTTCATATTAGCTACACAGGGAATTCCTCAGAACATTTAAGTGGTGAGTTATACTTGACAAAAAAGCCTAAATCTGAAGCTGCAGAAGCCATGCTTTTACAAGTGCTTAGCTGGAGCTCTGCTGCATGCCTCTGACTCAACAGGATCTTTCTTCACAGCAATGAGAACCCTTGTAATTAAGCTCTGACATTTTCAGTAGTAGAGAGAAAGAAAAAGACAGGTATCATATTTGGTCAAAGCACAATTAAAAAAAAAAAAAAGGCAAATGGATTCTCAAATGGTGATTCTCACACCTTTGTGCCTCAATAAAACTAATATAAAAACAAGAACAACAAAACCATGATGGATCATCAGGTACAGGTAGTTTGTGTAAAAATGCAACAGAACCTAGCTATTTCTGTTTTTTACAGATAGGCCGTTGGAATTGGAATTGCTGTTTCTGCAGGCCCCACTCCATATTAGCTGCACATTTAGAACAGCAAATAAAACATATTTGTCTATCTTTGGCTTGCTTTCTGGAATCTGTATTTACAACCTTCCTAGCTGTGTTGCATAAGAAAAAAGCTTTTCTGATATATAAAATTAACTTTTGTTCACTCTGCAATCATTATGTTGATGCAACTTCTATCTTATAAAGGCTGTTAACTAATCAGTGATGTTAATTTAATTCCAAATTAAACAGCCTGCTGTAATCATTCTGCATTGCCTTCAAACTTAGAATTTTAAAAACAAAACTCCACGAGAAAGTGTCACCACATTTCTCTATTTCTCTTTCAAGTTTAACAAGGAAAACTATGCACAACAACATTCCAGTAGCATTTTTGTTCACTGTTTGCAGAAGATTAGGGAACTAAAGCACAGCTTCTTAATCTGGAGTTGCTGCATTGAGATACTACATACAAGACAAATTATACTGATCAGGAAAAAGAAGTGAGCTTGCAATATAGTGAAGAGGGGAAAAAAGAACCAAAACCCAGAAAAGATGTCATTGCAACAGAATTTCTTACTGTTTCTAGAAGGGTTGTCTTCATTCTTTTGGGCTTCTAAAATCATCCTCCATAGGCCGGCTCTGCATTGGGAGTAAATGCAGAATTCTGCATCTCTGCAGGTCACTGTAACTTGCTATGTGCATAACTGTCCGGTTTTGCAGAACCATCCTGCTACATTCAAAAGCAACAAGGTCCAATGGCAGCCCACGAAGGCTCAGGGGTCAGTAGGCCTACAGTCTGTCCATCCACTTGAGAACCACTATCTAGGTGGAAAGCCTCTTTGGCACCTTTGGCTTTGTAATGACTGGGGCTTAAAAGGCTGAAGCAAAGAAATTCTGCTCCCGGCTTACAAAATGCAAATAGCAAAAAAAAAAAATCTGCTTAGCCACCAGATCCTAAATTCTTGTGTCTGAACAACTGCCATTAGGATGTTATATTTTGATGAGCCATGGCATCTTGTCAGAAAGAGTACAGCACTGCAGCAAGCTGACCATGGTGAGGAGGAGGAGCATGACAGTTCAGCCCAGAATGTCTTCGGCTGAAGTGGAAGGCTCTCTTTGAGCCATGGTAGCCTAGAACATGTCAGACCAAGGCCAGAAGTCAAATTCAAATCCCTGCCTGGCCACTAGGTAGGGCCAGCCTGGAAAAGATTCTCAGATGTCACACTTGTCATGTACCTTACTGGGCGACATTCTCACTTACCTCTGACTGTTGTCCCAGTGAAAGATTAAACGGACAGTAGCAGCATGTCCCCAGCTTTCTCCTGAGTGACACAAAATGACAGGCCGTTTATTTATCTCCTCTAACAGCAGCAGCAGCAGTAAACTGAACTGAAATTAGACCAGTCTTCCAAAAATCCCCGTGATTAAGACATATATACCTTTCTTGCAGTAATGAATCACATCTTTTTCATATGTGCAAGGATCTCTCAACTAGTTTATCAAATATACTGAGATAAGGAATAACCTCTGTATTCACAGTGTGGTTTATAGGAAGTTTGATGCAATACTTCCATATCTGTAGGAAGATTTTATATATACCTAATACAGGACAAGTACTAGACAATCTTGAAAATGGGCAGCATGAAGAAAAGATTTTTCTAAATACTACTGAAGTCTAGTATGTCTAAATCCTACTTCAAAATTGCGATATTCTGTCTCTCAGGCATAATTACAAGCAAACATCACTCCCTATGGGATAAAAGCTTTGAGAGAAAGTCAATGATTATTAAAGTATTAAGGGCCCCTGAAGCAGTCTTCTGCTTTTGACAGCAAAATGCAAAAGAACATAACCAAAAGCAAGGGGCAGGGGTGCATAGTGGAAAGAGAGAGGAAAGTTTGGATTGTTATCCTATTGTACGGGAAACAGTCCTACTGTTTCAGTTCACACCTGACCACAAGCTCAGTCAATTTATAAAGTTTTATTGGGTGTTTTCCTCTGTTTATCCCAGGAGACAGTCAGTAGTCCAAAGATGGATTGCATTTTAAAACGGTCACTTTGGTGAAGTGCTGCGAGCCTCTCCTATTCACCTGCCCACAGCCCTGTAACTTCTGCATCAGTCCCTGGTCTCCATCAGCTCACCAGCCCCACATGCCCCATATGCTCTGGTATTCACTGTAGCACAGAAAAGAAAAAAAAACCCGATTCAACTGTAATGAAGACCTAGATCCTCTAGGCATCTTGCCAGACCTTGCTCCACTGTATCTAAGTTGAGATTAAAGATTTTGGCTACCAGATACAGTTCCAAGTCAGAGATCAAAACACATTTTACAATGGGTACAAATTCCACGCTAGAATGTTCCCAACTATATTGAGTATGAGAGAAAAATGCTACTGTAAAATGAGATATTCATCTACAGCCAGTTTAACTGAGTTTAACTCAGAAATATTTGACCTTCTTTCTAAATATATCCAGTGGAAATGTCTAGGAACACCCAGCTTAACTCACTAGTGGGAAAGAAAGCTGTGCCCTTCATAAAGCTTTTGACGTAATACCTTGCAACATCCCACCACTCAGTGGATAAGGAATTGGCTTATCCAATTGTGGATAAAGAACTGTGGTCAATGACTCAAAGTCCAAGTGGAGACCCGTGATGAGTGGCGTTCCTCAGTGGTCCATACTGGGACCAGCGCCGTTCAACATCTTTGTTGGCGACATGGACAGTGGGATCAAGCGCACCCTCAGCAAGTTTGCTGACAATACCAAGCTGTGCATTGTCACCACACTGGAGGGAAGGGATGCCATCCAGGGGGACCCTGATAGGCTTGAGAGATGGGCCTGATCGAAGCTCATGAAGTTCAACACGGCCAAGTGCAAGGTCCTGCACCTGAGTCAGGGCAACCCCCATTATCAATACAGGCTGGGCAGAGAATGGATTGGGAGCAACCCGTTGGGATTGGGAGGAGGACTGGGGGGTGTTGGTGGATGAAAAGCTCTACATGGCTTGACAATGCGCTTGCAGCCCAGAAAGCCAACCATACCCTGGGCTGCATTCCATGCAGCATGGCCAGCAGGTCAAGGGAGGTGATTCCCCCTCTCTAGTCCACTTTGGTAGACACCCCCCTGCAGTACTGTAGCCAGTTCTGGGGCCCCTACCATAAGGAGGACATGGACTTGTTGGGGTGAGTTCAGAGGAGGTCACGAAGATGATCAGAGGGCTGGAGCACCTCTCCTATGAAGACAGGCTGAGTGAGTTGCAGTTGTTCAGCCTGGAAAAGAGAAGGCTCTGGGGAGACCTTACAGCGACCTTCCAGTACCTAAAGGGGCTTACTGAAAAGCTGGAGAGGGACTTTTTACAAGGGCATGTAAAGATAGGTCAAGGTGTAATGGTTTTAAACTGAAAGACAGTATATTTAGATTAAATATTACATAGACATTCTCTGTTGTGAGGGTGATGAGACACTGGAACAGGTTGCCTAGAGAATCTGTGGATGCCCCATCCCTGGAAGTGTTCAAGGCTAGGCTGGATGGGGCTTTGAGCAGCCTGGTCTACGGGAATATGTACCTGCATCCCCTGCCCATGGCAGGGAGGTTGGAACTAGATGACCTTGAAGGTCCCTTCCAACCCAAAGTATTCTATAATTCTATGATCTGTGCTTCCCCCCAATTAGGACCTTTCCTTCTGCTAGGAAGCTCAGTAAATTTAGAGAGTAATGCTCTTGTGAAATCTTAGAAAAGACTGTCTCTAAGGCTTACCAATCAATGGGTGAAAAAAAAAAAACAAAAACTATTTAGAGGAAAAATTAGGACTGATTTTACTTGGGGTTTTGCTGCTGACCCCTCCCTCAATAGTTCCTTTGGCTACAATCAACCATGGAGAAGCAGGAGGTTCTTTAGCTTTTACAACTGCTGAAATAGCATCCCTTCAGAGCGGGTCATAAAAATCACCTTGTAATCCACCAGCTCAATACTTGCACCAAATCTATGGAATAAATTCACATCGAAACGAAAACAGCTTTGTACCGCTCTGAAATCTACTCTGGATGTCTTCACATTCTTTACTCTCCCTATGACTCAATAAACACAACAACTCCCAAACAACACTGGCTATTGAAAAAAGACAGACTCTATTAGCTTTAATTGAGTTTGTAGCCAGAAAGGCTGCCAAAAATAATACATCGGAGAACAGGAGGCAAAAAGGAGACAAAGGGTCAGATACTGGAAGCTGGGTCTTTATCTGCACACACAGCTCAAAATTCCACATTTTTTACATTCTTGAAGGAGGGGTCTGTATTTGTTCTTTTTATCTTACATCTGTGCCAAATGCTTCAATGCCTGTACAGACACTGAGACCATCTTTGCCTCTGTACTGTCCCCTTCTCCCACTCCTCCAGAACAAGGGAATCATTACTTAGCTCACAGAAACTTGAGTATGTGGGCAGAGAATTTGTGCCCTTTAACTGCATCATAAAATAATACAAAGTTACAACCCAAAATAAGATTTAAATTCTGAGCTTTTTCTTAATTTGTCAGAATCTCTAGTTCAGAAGAGCTGTTCTATTTTCCCCTGTGACCGCAGCACAAGAGTCTGTATGAGGTACTCTGCTCATTACAGGGCAAAATTGAGCAGCCTGTAAAGAATACTTGAACTCACTATGGGCAGACTGTAGTTGAGGATCCCATATAGAACTTCCCTCTACACCATAACTGTAGGGAGCAATGGGTAGAGAGCTGCAGCTATGCAGTAAGTAAGAAACACCTTTGCAAATAATTAATGGAAGGTGTTCAAGCGTAATGGCAGAATAAACAATTGAAACTGTTTTGGAGAGGCAGTGAATGATTCTCAGGGAATTTAGGAAATTGCAGCATAGTTTGAGGTGTGCAACCATTAAGCTGTGTTCTTTAGTTAGTGCTTTAACCTGTTCATCTCCACATTCCTGCTAGAAGTTTACTGCTCCCAGGTCCACCCCTGCATTTTTTGTAGGATCATTCACCAGCCAATTTCAGTCTAAATTACTTGATTTATCAAAGGTTTACTTAGTATTTAAATAGCTCAAGCTTACCTGGCTCATTTTTGGCAGAAATGGATTGGGAGACAATCACATATACAGCTCAGCCAGCATGTAAGATGCGGCAGTGACCTCCAGCAGAGGTAGTGGCCTCCTTAGCTGACACAGCTACAGCAGGAATAGAGGTAACTCCACAGCCCAAGATCCTCAGGGGAAGGCTGCAATACATTAGCTGCACATCTAAAAACCTAGTTACTCAGAGAGTTCTTAGTACCTAGTGCTTCCCCATAAAGGGTGATTCTGTCATCTTAAGGAATACTGACAGATCT
The DNA here is from genome assembly GCF_023638135.1 of Falco biarmicus. NCBI lineage: Eukaryota > Metazoa > Chordata > Aves > Falconiformes > Falconidae > Falco > Falco biarmicus. The sequence continues at coordinate 17,883,855 of NC_079288.1, forward strand.
AATATCAAGTTTAGTATTAAAAATTTTGGTTTAAAAAGGAAAACAAAATAATCCGGCACTCTCAGTCTGTGTTTCTGTAATCTGAACATATCATGACATTTAAAAATATCTGTAATCCCTTTTCGAAAATCTAACCAGGATTCTAATCTGCACACCATGTTTGATTTTAGAACAAAATTTGATAGTTGCTATTTATAATCACAAGGCTGACATAGATAAGCACTCCTGTAGAGTTCCACAATGCTAGCAGTTCCAGATGGGTCTAGTATTTTCACCATGGATTCTGCTACACTGCAGAAATTCAGGAAACTATTTCATTTCTTTGTACATGGTGCCAAAAGAAAGGAGGTCATGTATTTGCAGATTAACTCATTTTTCAACTCACAAGCTAAACACCTACCTAAAGCAGGTACCAATGTGGACTGGCTTTGTCCAATCCTTGTTGTCATTTGGTTTGTCAAAACTACCTAAAAGAGGAAACGGAAACACACAATCAAGAAAATCTCCAGAAAAAGAGGTATACAACAAAGGAAGAGAGTTGTTTTTTTTTTTCAAAAAGCTTTTACCAATACAGTTAGTCAGGGGTAATGAAGCTTCCATGTTAACGAGAAGAAACTGTAAAGATACCTCACCTTTTCTCAATAGCTACAAGAAAATAAGAAAATACATTATGCAAGGTTCTCAGTTTGTATGGCAGGGAGGTTTCTTTTATTCAAGAATTTAAATAAACCTAAATTTCTCCCTTCCCAAGGGATGCAAACTACACAAATGGTATATTCTACTGTATTTGTACTAAATACTGTTTGGATCTGTATTTAGATGCATGTGACTTGCAGTAGCCCTCTATAAAGAGATACCTTTCAGTTATTGGCATAAACGAACTGGGTGGTGCTGCTCAAAACATGCATAAGCCTACTGATTAACAGAGTTTCTGCACCTTGTAGTCTAAAAATGTGCAAGTGGGTACAATACAAAGCAGAATGAAAGTGAACAGACAGAGCGGGGGAGTGTTTTTGCAGCACGAATCACTTGTAGGAGGTTCACAGACAGTCTAGGTTAGATCCCTGGTAGAAGTGGGGGTGGGTGAGACAGAAAAGAGCCAGGAATATTAATTGCAAAGTTCAATAAAAATGTAAAATAAAAAATTGTACCTATCTTAAACCCTAGGGGTTTTCATTGTTTGACACACTTGTACGATTCTTGCTTGAATAGTCAGAAAAGTGTGCTACAGCAAGCAATTCCACCGAGCACACGGGGCGCACCCCAAAACATTTACATAGCTGAAAGCCCCAAGAGACGTATGGTGTATTTCAGAGAAGTAACTCATCATATATGGATTATAACAGCCCAAAATAGGCTCCCCATCTCACTGCTGGAGAAGAGCTGCTCTGGGTGTCCTAGCACAACCCAACCCATTCAGCTTTAGAAACCAAAGGAACTTCCTTCCTACCGTATTAGAGCATTCAGACTGCCCAGCTTTGCTGCCCGACAAGCAATCTCTGGCATGCACGCTGAATTTAGACTGCTTGCAAGCTACATGGAGCTAACTAAAAAACTAACAAGAGGGCCACTCTGAGCTAACTAATTTCTGAAGCTCTGTGACTGATCACATCTTTAGCAAGTGTTCATTTAGCAAGCGTTTGTACGAAACTACTCACTTGTTCAACAGAAATAAGTTATACATGTTTCCCTTGACCAAAGAAAGAAAAAGACTGTACAATGACAACTGCTCCTGTTCAAGGTCACCGGGTACCCAATTTACCAGTGAAAGCATGCTGTAAACTGGAGGTTTTGCAAGTCAAGCAGTCATATAACATTCGTCTCCCTTGGTACCCACACCAGCGGGAAGAAGCTTCATAATTCACATCAGGGTGACAGAGAGGGTACACTTTCAGCAGCAAGCACAATCTCCTAACCCAGACGGAATGCAGAGCTCTGCTCTTTCCCCTCCTGCAGCTATCTGAGGAAGCACAAGGGGAGGCTTATTTTTAGCAGTTCGGAACAAAAGCCAATTGCACAAAAGAGCCGTGGATGACAAGGTTGCAAGTCACCTGGAAACAGTTACACGCACGAGCACCATTTTGAGCCTGTCTAAGCTCTAATTCCTGAACAATGCTTCTCTGTGCTGTAAAAGACCTGCCAAAACAACTTCTGGAACAGATGTAGCTTCTGAGTGCCATCTGCTGGCTACGCGGCTCCAGACCTGCTGGCCTCCACATTGGCGTAAATGACGTAGAAACAATGCCCAGGAAGGAAGCCATGGGTTTCTGTGGATGCCAGAGGAGCAAGCCAAACCAGCTGATAAAGTGGTTTTCCTCCCTAAGAACAGTTCCTCTGCTAAGACCATAGTTTATTTTTACACGAAGAGTGGAAAGTTATGCTGGAACTGCTAAATACTCTGATGTGTTCTAATGCATGTGCTTTGTAGGTAAGTCACCAAAGGAGCATTCCTTGTCCAACCACATCATTCAAGAAGACAATGTGAAACAGCATGACAAATTGATATGCTACCATTTAATTTAGTTCCACAGGATGCTTTTAATGCAAATTTGACTTACTTTGGCAAGTCTAGGAAGTTTCCACCTAAACAGTTTTGCCTGTGTGATTCATCTATATTTACTAACCAAACTGGCAAGCATGAATGTAGAGGACATTCTTGCAGTTTTATTTTGCTATTTACAGGCTACCATAAATCACATTTGCTTAATTCTTTGTAATGTATTTATTCCACAGTAGCACCTTTTGTGATTTAAACCTGCCCCAGACTTACCGCTGATTTATGATCATTTGCTATGATGATCAGCTGTTGTGCAAGACCATTCAAAAGCCTTGTTCGAAGTGAGAGGTCCTCAAAGTCATGGCGAAAAGGAAATGCAATGCCATCAACTACCACCAGTCGGACCTAAATGCAGAAGAAAAGGAAAAACTACCATTACTATCCTACAAACAAATGACAAAAATCAGCAAGACCTCTTTTTAAGTGCACTGGAATGTTTTACATAAGGTGATGACAATCTTTATTTCATACTCAGATGTGTGTGACAGCGTAACACCTATGGTCCACATATCTCAGAGACAATCAGCACTCCACAAGAGTGCAGGGTAAAGAGCCTCAAGCGCCAAACACACTAGTGCACTTGCTAAGTGCAATACTGCATTATGCATAGATAATAGCTCAGATCATAGCTGCACTAGGTTAAACAAAATGCTGCACTAAGCTCTCCCATTAGTTAACTCAGCAGAGAGCTGCCCTTCCGACTGTTTCCAGTTTCAGACCTCGCTCACAGCTAGCTGACTTCTCTGCAGCACCTGGTACAGAATACAAAATAACAAAGCTAGACTTAAAGCCTTGCAGAGGAGAAGCTGGAGAAAAGAAAAAAAATCGTTAAACATCAGAATTGTACCTCAATTAACTTTCCATGAACACTAATTTATTTCACCTTCTCCCTCAAAAAATAAACCCAAACCAAAATTAGAATACATGCTGTCTCTGGTCACTGTTACGATAACTCATCTGATTCTAAGGCTCACATCTTAGAAACACGGATTTTAACAGATGCTTAAAGGTATTCCAGACACTACACAATGGAGCCGAGGATCTGTCTTGCCTGAAGATGTTTGCTTTGCTGAATTATTACTTTTGTAGCAATCATTAGCCGAAGCTAGAGCACAATGCTGCTGCTGGCTCATCACCCTCAAGACACTATATAAACATTAGTCTTGGATTTTGATTTATTCAAACTTCATTTGTTGTAGCTATTTTGATGACCCAGGTATGTCTGAAATACAGAAGGGAGATGGATGGTCTTACAGTGCCTGCATGTTCAGATGTCACTCAAATCCTAGGTATCTACAAGTTCTTGCATTAATGTACAACATAAAAAATTTGAAACAACACAAGAAAACTAATTTTCTGTATTATTGATTTAACTCATTACTGGGAAGCAGCTTTGTGACTAGAACATACAAGCCTGCAGCAAACACCACTGTGAAATGGCCCTGGGCCTCCAACTGAAAAAAATAAAAAGCCCTTAATTTGACAAAGAAGATTAAATAGTTAGCATTAAAAGAAGATACTCTTCTGTTTTCTCATTTTTCCTTCTTCCTGCAAATTCTGTTCTGTAAGCCTGTACATCTTCCTCATACATAATTTTTTGACTTTAAGAACCATCATTTTAACAGTATAAACATGACTCTGCTAGAAAAGAATGCATACATAGTTATATTACTTGCTTATCAGACGAATATGTCCAGGTAGGATGCAACTTAGTTTATTCTCCCCCAGTTGCACTTGTTATAAAATACTAAACAGACTTAAAGTATTCAAAAGTAATGTATATAGAGAAAATTTGGTAACACATGCTTTCTCCATGTCAGTTTGCCTCTACTAGACCTTAAAGAATTAGGTTTATTATGACAAGAATATTTCCTAACATAGTCTTTTTCATATTATTGGTCTTTCTCATATTATTAACAATATCTCAAACTAGTTCATCGTTCCAAATGACACTCCCTACAACTATGTCTCTCTCAAAAAAACCCTAAAACCTCGAGGTTTCCTGTGGTCCCAGTCTCCGTTCCAGGTCTGCACAGAGGGTTCAGACTAATTTTAATGAGAGCTGGACTGCAATGAGCAATCTGTCAAGTCACTTTTAGCCTGTCCAAGGAATCACCAGAAGATCTTATGGTTCTCCCGCAACCTTCAGTATTTTGGGCTCCAGGCCAAGCACAGATAATCAGCACAGATGGTACCAGAGAACTGCAGCCCAACGTAACTGTGCTAATGAAGCCATGTACTTTCCACAAGAGCAAACACAACAGGGCACCGTTAGTACCTGGCAGAGAAAGGGAAATACCAGACTACACTAAGCAAAAGTAAGACTCCCATCTGCGCTTTCAAGAACATAACAGCTTCCAAAAATGGAAATTATATGCAAAAGACAATCTAACTAAACAACGTTGATTTGTGCTCTATTAGAATAAGGCACAAGTCATCTTCCACAAATCCTGTTCGGGAGTGATCTTCTGTGCAGAATCTAGAAATCTGGAAGGGAGGTGGTAAAAATATGCCTTACAATAGCATTTCACTAAGACACTAGGTACTAGGAAACTTTTTGGCTGTAGTCCACCCAAGAGTCAAGCTGCAGGCTCTGGTTGCTTGTAGCAACAGAAGATGTACTGGAAAGAAGGAGAAGAGTCACTTTCTGGACGCCAAGATGATGCAGGATGCTTCTGGTCCTCTGTGATCTTCTAGGACAAAAAAAATGGCACTAACCCTCTCTGATCCCCCTGCATCATGCTCATCACACACACGCCCAGCTCAGAGACTCTTCTGTAAAGCAGTTTTGTGACGACTCATAGTTCAGCACTCACAGAAATGCAACATGCGGCAACGCAGATCCAGCATCCTCACTTCGAAGTGGAGATTCAGGATGATGGCAGCAGTGGTAGCAAAAGCAAATTACTTTCAAGAGTAACTGGGATGGGAATGAAAACGCAAACAAGCAAGCAAGCTTTACATTTGTACTCTGTATATTATTGCCAAGCTGATGAGGTACCAAGGTGTTACTCATGTTACTCTTACTATAACAGATGAACATCCCTGAAAATCTATAGTGTGAAGATGAGTGGTATCTTCTGATGTCTGCAATAACCCTTACCTTTGAATGCTCTGAAAGAAAGTCTGGGAGGAGGTAGACCTGTGCAAGCAGTTCTATGTAGTCACGGCAACGGAAGTAATATATGTGAGAAAGGATACTTTCAAGAGAGAACATCTCCAAAGCTTTTAGATGATCTGAGAACAAATAAATAGATGCGTAAATGAGTCAGAAGTCTGTATGAACATATTGCTACTTTCATCATTCTACCAGACTATACCCTCCACATATAGCAACAACAAAACCCCCTGAAACAGAAACAGTCAAGGTAAAGAGTGTGGGAAATGTACCTTCCATCTGGCATGAAAGTCAAGAAGGTGGCGAGCAGATGCTATCTCAGCATTTGCACATAGATACACCGGAGCCTCCAAGGGAGTGCTCAAAAAATGAAAAACTTGTTTCTGAAAAAATAACTTTTCCAGTAAATCATTTTCAAGCCAGACATCACCAGAGGACAATGGTGACTATTAATCATCCATTGTTTAATGTACAGGCAGTAGCTCATTAAATATGGTGTCCCTTTACCTCAGTTCAAATACAAGTCTGCTGCATAAAATGCTCTAAAAGTAACGTAAGAGTTGTGTCAGTATATCCAACACTGATAACTTACAGCATAAAACTCTTCATTAAATGCAGTCTGGCTATATTGACCTTCTGAAGGATCTCAATTCCAGCTAGTTTTACAATACAGGGCTTCAGTAGCAACATTGCCTTAAGAATTCTGCCATTCCTCTTCTCCTTCCCCAGCTGCTCTTCCTGTCCCCGTGCTGTAGCACATTATCCTTCAGTTTTGCTGACAGAGTTGTGTTTGGGTTTTGCTGTAAATTTGATCATTAAAGTGCTTAAAAAATAGAAAAGAAAAGAAAAGAAAAGAAAAAAGGAGGAAAAAGCCAAAACCCACAAATCATCACGTAGAAAAAGAATTGTTCCTCAAGTAGATCAGCTCAGTCTGCAAATGGCTCCACATAGTGATGCAGTTCAGGGTATGGTACATAGAGGTGGAAATAAGAGGCTGGCAGTAAGGACTCCTTAAGCCAGTGCTGCTGCTGAAACCCTCAAACTGTAAAACTGAAGCCTACAAGACATTTGTTTCACTCAGATCCCAGCCTACCAGGCAGAAAAAAACAACTCAGCAACGTACCTTCTTCTTGATGAGCTTCAGCAATAAGCTGGCAATGCTGCACGCAGGCAGCTGCAATATCTGCTACTCTTTCTACCATAAAACTTCCTTCAGTATCAATGAACACAGCTTCTCCAGCTACACCCCCAAAGCATTCCGGGATTTGTACATCTACTGCCAACTGCATACTGCCATGGGAAACAGAAAAAAGATAAATATATACATCACAAAGGTCTGCCCTCCCAGCTCTCTCCTGAAGTAACACTTCTGCTGAGGAATATATGGAACAGGAAGCAGTACAGCTGTTATCATGATTATATTTATAATGCTGTAGAAGAACCAGAGATTGCAGTCATGACAACAAGAAAAATAAACTCTTTTCATAGTTAAATTAAACAGAAGTGTTTCTCATTTGCACAAAAGTATTCTAAAAATAAAATACCATAGCTGTGTTTTCCCAACACCAGGTGCTCCACAGATCTCAGTGATTTTTGTTAGTTGCACACCACCTCCCAGAATATTGTCTAGTGCTGAACAGAAGGTGATGATGAAGCCCTGGGCTTGCTCTTCTTCCAGAAGTTCCAGTGCTGTGCACTTTCTGGTGGCACCTGATCCCCCAGCAGTCCCAGCTGCACCTCCGTGACATTCCTGCCTCACAACCTGTAATGCTTCCAGTGCCTCTTCTTTGGAGATTCCAATTTCTAGAAAAGTCAAAACCATGAAACGCCACCTTATTTTTATAAACAGTGATTTATTTAAAGTACGAAGAGATAATGAAACTTGTTTGACAGAACCTGATCATTATGCAGTGTAACACAAATTAATCCTTTTTGTATAGCCGTGCACATCGTTATACAGCTTGCTAACATCTCTGGAACTAATGATGTGATTTTCAAACTCAGAGCAATGATGCCCCGTGTTTAGAATTCAGGTGACAGTAAGCTATCTGCAAATAAAAGTATCAGAACTGTTGTTCATAGACATGGACGAGATCTGGCAGAGCAATTCACCTATTCTGCACTGCATGTGCTATCATATTAGTTTCACCTGAAGCAAATAAGGTCCCATAAAAGAAATCAGACTGCGGACTAGTGAGTGACACCTCTACTGACGGTACTCTGAATTCTCAGGGTATTCCAGGGCTGAGCACCTTATAAATCATTTCTAGATGTAAAACACAAACCTAGTAAAAGAGATGAGATACCTGCAAATATCTGTGTGCCTATCTTTATACACACACATCTGTCAGGATCCAGCTACTTCACTTTTATCTTCAAGGCAAAACTATCACCCCACATTATTATTATAGATAATAAAACTACTGTTAATGAAAATCATAGAATGGTTTGGGTTGGAAGGGACCTTCAAGATCACGTAGTTCCAGCCCCCCTGCCATGGGGGGGGTGTCACCTCCCAGCAGCCCAGGCTGCTCCCAGCCCCATCCAGCCTGGTCCTGAGCCCTCCCAGCGATGGGCACCCCGGGCCAGCTCATCGCCGCCCTCACCGGGGAGGGTTACAACACGCTTCTTACAAGGGCTGTGCAAACCCTGTTTTAGCTTCTTGGGAAAAGTAACTTTCTGAATTCATAGAAGTTGTTTATTCAAAGCATGTGCAGCTGGGGAAAGAAGAGGAATGAGACAGAATACTCTTCTTTTTCTGTATCTGATTTAAACGTATCACAGTGTAAGAAGGATCTTTTATCAGAACCGGTTTGGGGTTGGTTTTTTTATTTGTTTGTGGCTGGTTTTTTTTGCTTAGGCACACGTGAAGGTCAGTAAACATTTACTTTCCCCATTCCTCCAGGTCTCGGTGAGATTTCCTCGGGGAGCTGCGCAGAGCACGGCCCAGGCGTCCCACCTGCACCACCCCCACAAATAAGCGAAATCCCGCTGAAACCCCGCTGAAACCCCACAAACGAGCCGCTACGGCCCTTGCGCGGAAAGGAGAGGGTTGGGGCAGGCGGTGGGGAGGGGGGCCGCGGGGAGAGGGGCCGCCCGTCCCGCCCGTCCCGCCCGCCGATACCTTTGCTCAGCCCGCAGGGGCCGGTCTCCAGCAGCTCCTGCGCCGTCTGGAAGCCGGCAGCGATGAGCCTGGCGCGCAGCGCAGGAGCCAGGGGGAGGCTGCCCACATCGCGCTGCATGGCGCCGGCGGGCCGCGCCGATAGGCCGCGACAGGCCCCGCCCCGCCCGCGGGCTGAGGCGCCAACGGCCGGTGGCGCATGCGCCGCGAGCGGAGCCGCGAGGCCATCTGGGGCGCGAGCGCGTGCCGTGGCCGTTAGGGAGGCGTCGGCGCTGAGGTAACGGCAGCTGAGGAGGTAGCTGAGGTGGCTTGAGGTAGCCGAGGCAGCTGAGGTAACGGCAGCTGAGAAGGCTTGAGGTGGCTGAGGTAACAGCAGCTGAGGGGGCTGAAGTAACGGTAGCAGGGGGACTGAGGTGGCTGCAGCCTCAGGCTATGGCTGTAAATTGTGGGAAGGAGGGCAGAAACAGCTGCAAGGCTGCTGGGCCTGAGCAGCCCTGACCCCACAACAGTGGTGGCTTTGTCCTGTCTTTGTCTGGTCAGAGAGGCCTGTGTGCCTGGCAGGCTCCAAGGGATGCACCTGTCATGTCCGTTGTCACCTCTCCCTTTTCCTCCTTGGGACCATGTTTTCTGTTGGCCAGGCTTTGCCCACTAACAATCCCACATCAGCTTATCTTATTTATGGGCAGGCCTTTCCTCAGAGGGTGCAGTTAAGGCAGAGAGAGGCTGATTTCACATTCCATCTTGGGATTCATCTGGAGGAAACGGCTGTAACTGATTGGGTCAGTGCTGGGGGCTTTGAAGTAAAAAAGTTCTTTGAGCTATGGCGTTTCACAGCGTTGTTATGTTTTGTACCTTTTCCTAGTTCTGCTGAGGACAGGAGATGGCTCATGCTCTCCCTCTTCCAATTCCCTGCCCGGTCCAGCTTGGAAGTATGAAAGGTGACTCCCTGGAAGCTCAGCTGCATGAGTATGTCAGGCAAGGAAACTATGTGAAAGTGAAAAAGCTTCTGAAAAAAGGTAAAATCTTAGTTTAGACACATACTGGGAGGAGAGAGTTACATTTTCCTGTATGCTTGTATCTGTGGTAAAAAAACAGGCTATGTGCACAATCAGTTTTACTGAGTGAAATGTGTTTACAAAATTAATTTGCCTTTTCTAAGCGGAACTTGTTATTGAATCAAAAAACATTGTATGAAAATGAGGAAATTGAAAAGGAAGCAAAGGTTTTAGTTGTAAGGTGCTCATAAGGAAATAGTTGAGATATTTTAAGACTGAAAGTCTACTTTAGGAATATACTCTTTAAATGGGATATTATCCTTAATTCGGATTGTGAAATGCTTGAGGTGTGGTTCAGATACTGGTATTTTTGACGCGTAGATTTGCAACTAAATGGGAACAGGGAACTTTGTAAATGAAAACTAATACATGATGCAGTTTTTTTTCGTTTGACCATCAAGAACTCTGACGGCCTGTGTTGTGCCGGGAGGGGGCGCTGCTGCTGGTACATGCAGGCGGGGCCGCCTGAGGGCCCTGCGGAGGGGCGGGGCAGCGCGCCTGATTGGGCGTCTGAGGCAGAAGATGTAAATGAGGGGGCGGGATCCCACTCGCGCCACGCGCGGCGCTGCCCTGGGCCGCGGGGCGGCTCCGTGGGGTCGGGCTCGCGGGTGCGCGGCGGCGCGGCGCGGGCGGGAGCGCGGGGGTCCGGCGCGGGTGCGCGCGTGGTGGTGTCCGTGTGGTGGAGGGCGGTGCGCGGCGGTGGGGGCTGTCGCGCGGCGGTTGTGGCGTTAAGACTATACTTTCAGGGATCATTTCTGTAGTTGGTCACTAGAGGAGAGTGATCTTCTCTGATCGGCGTCACAAGCCACGAGGAGGATGGTTGTGCTTTCTCCTGAGCGCGAAGCGGGTGTGCGGTGCTGCTTGTGCAGGGACCGCCCACCATTGATGACCGTTCCCGCCTCCCTCGGGTGGCGGGAGGGAGAGAGCACGGGCTGAGTGGTTTGTGCCTTTTTTTTCAACGTATTTAAGGACAGATCAGTTGTGTGCCCGGGGTGTCCTAACAAACATGTCCCAGCAGAACGCGCAATAGATTCAGTAGGGCCTTTATTCTGGGACGGTCAGTGCTTCGTTTTTCACACCTCTTTAGTGGATTTTTCGGTAGCAATGACACAGGCCGTCAGGCGGGTTTAGGTTTTAACGACCCGAAGGGATGAAGAAGGTGTTCATTGAAAAATGGTTTGAAAGTTGGTTATTACCTGAGTGTGCGTCTTAGGCGGTGGTGTTCTTGAGCTGTCTGCTCTATAGGGCAAGGTGACTTGGCAGGTGCTGTGAAGTTGTTTCTGATCATAGAATCGCTTAGGTTGGGAAAGGCCTTTAAGATGATTTGGTCTAACCATTAACCCAGCACTGAGTACTGCCAAGCCCACCACTGAACCACGTCCCCAAGCACCGCAGCTACACAGCTTTTAAATACCTTCCAGGATGGTGACTCCGCCACTTACCTGGGCAACCTGTTCCAGTGCTTGACAACCCTTTCAGTGAAGAAATATTTCCTAATATCCAGTCTAAATGTCTCCTGGTGCAACTTGAGGCTGTCTCCTCTTGTCCTGTGGCTTGTTACTTGGAAGAAGAGACTGACACCCACCTGCCTACAGCCCCCTTTCAGGTAGCTGTAGAGAGCAATAAGGTCTCCCCTGACACTCCTTTTCTCCAAGACTAGGCATGCCTGGTTCCCTCAGCTGCACCTAGCTCTTGTGCTCCAGACCCTTCACCAGCTTTGTTGCCCTTCTCTGGATGTGCTCCAGCACCTCAGTGTCTTTCTTGTAGTGAGGGGCCCAAACCAAACACAGTATTCAAGGTGCAGCCTCACCAGTGCCAAGCACAGGGGTCCTGCTGTCCGGGTCCTGCTGTCCTGGTCCTGCTGGCCACACTGTTTCAGATACAACCAGGATGCTGTTGGCCACCTGGGCATGCTGCTGGCTCGTGTTCATTGGCTGTCGACCAGCACCCCCAGGTCCTTTCCTGCCAGGCACTTTCCAGCCACTTTTCCCCAAGCCTGTAGTGTTGTATGGGGTTGTTGTGGCCCCTGTGTTCATCAGAGTGTGACAAAGGGCCAGGGAGAAACGTGCCTGAAAGCTCCGGGCCTCGATAGGTGCTGGAAGCCGGTGCACAGCCTTTAGAGCGCCAGCCGAGAGATGTGCAATGGTGGTGCCTGGGCATCTCCTTCTCTGGTGGTGTGGGGAGGAGATAGCACGGGCAGAGACGGTGGTATCTTCTATTGTGTCAAGAGAACGGCAGCAGCCCAGGCCCCGCTGGCTGTAGGCCTGTGCAGGGCGTTTGGCTCGGCGAGCCCTCTCCTGGCGACCTGTGCTGGCGCGGGCGGAGGTCGGGGCGCCGGTAGCCGGTGGCGGTGAGCGGGGCCGGGCCGGGCGGCCTGAGCTCGGCTGCGGAGAACGGAGGCGGGGCAGCGCGCCTGATTGGGCGTCTGAGGCAGAAGATGTAAATGAGGGGGCGGGATCCCACTCGCGCCACGCGCGGCGCTGCCCTGGGCCGCGGGGCGGCTCCGTGGGGTCGGGCTCGCGGGTGCGCGGCGGCGCGGCGCGGGCGGGAGCGAGGGGGTCCGGCGCGGGTGCGCGCGTGGTGGTGTCCGTGTGGTGGAGGGCGGTGCGCGGCGGTGGGGGCTGTCGCGCGGCGGTTGTGGCGTTAAGACTATACTTTCAGGGATCATTTCTGTAGTTGGTCACTAGAGGAGAGTGATCTTCCCTGATCGGCGTCACAAGCCACGAGGAGGATGGTTGTGCTTTCTCCTGAGCGCGAAGCGGGTGTGCGGTGCTGCTTGTGCAGGGACCGCCCACCATTGATGACCGTTCCTGCCTCCTTCGGGTGGCGGGAGGGAGAGAGCACGGGCTGAGTGGTTTGTGCCCCTTTTTATTGTTCGTTTCAAAAATAGTTGGATGGTGGTGCGGGGGGCGCCTGGTGCACTTGCGGGGTGCGCGACGACCGGGGTGGGTGCAGCACAGTGAGCTACAGCAGGCTGCGTCGGGGGGAGTCGCGGGCCTATGCAGGTGCAGGCAATGTGCTTTAGTGCTGTCGGGGAGGGGTGGAGAGCATGCTGGGGCCAGGGGGACACTGCACTGGCTTCACCTGGGATAGAGTAAATTTTTTTCTTAGTATCTGTTGCAGCGCTGTGTTGTGAATTTGGGGTGAGAGTAGTATTGATAGCGCACCTGATGGTTTTGGTCGTTGTTTGATAATGTTGATATTTAAAGTCAAGGACTCTTCAGTTATTTGAGCTTGCCAGTGGTAGGGCTGGAGGGGACACAGCAAGGACAGCTGACCCAAACTAGCCAGAGGGATATCCCGTAACATATGACGTCACGCTGTCTGTAAGCTGGAGGAGGAAGGCACATTTGGTGTTAAGGCATTTGTTTGTCCAAGTAACCGTTACATGTGATGGAGCCCTGCTTTTCTGGGATGGCCGAACGCCTGCCTGCTGATGGAAAGAAATGAAAAATTCCTGTTCTGCTTTGCTTGCGCACACGGCTTGTGCTTTATCTATTAAATTGTTCCTGTCTCAACCCTCGTATTTTACATTCCTTTATGATTCTCCTTCCCATCCCTCTGACTGTGGTGGGAGTGAGCGAGCAGCTGTGTGGCACTTAAGTCACCAGCTGGCGTTAAACCAGGACAGGGACCCTGCTTTCCTCTGGCACACCATGCTTTCCCTGGAAGGCTGGGCATGGGGCCGCGGGCGTCGCACGTTGGCCTTGCAGGGGATTAGGCAGGAGCTGCTCACCCTTGGCACAGAGTCACCGAGCGGCGTGGGCGCCGGGCCTTCAGGGGCCACCCCGGCCCTGCGCAGGTCGAGCGTGCTCGCCACTTGATGTTGTGTCACTCGTGCCGGGGCGCCCCGGGCCTGGACTGCCAGGACTGCTGATGGAGGGAACGCTGCGCGCGGTGCGGGTCCCGGGGCTTCTTCAAGGGGGCCCGGGGAACGCGGCCGAAGCGTTTCCCGCAGCCCCCGGGCGGGCGGCACGGCGCCTCGTGCGGAGCCCGGGGCCGCTGCGAGAGGGCGGGCCTGGATTAGAGGCGCCCCTGATTGGGCGTCTGAGGCAGAAGATGTAAATGAGGGGGCGGGATCCCACTCGCGCCACGCGCGGCGCTGCCCTGGGCCGCGGGGCGGCTCCGTGGGGTCGGGCTCGCGGGTGCGCGGCGGCGCGGCGCGGGCGGGAGCGCGGGGGTCCGGCGCGGGTGCGCGCGTGGTGGTGTCCGTGTGGTGGAGGGCGGTGCGCGGCGGTGGGGGCTGTCGCGCGGCGGTTGTGGCGTTAAGACTATACTTTCAGGGATCATTTCTGTAGTTGGTCACTAGAGGAGAGTGATCTTCCCTGATCGGCGTCACAAGCCACGAGGAGGATGGTTGTGCTTTCTCCTGAGCGCGAAGCGGGTGTGCGGTGCTGCTTGTGCAGGGACCGCCCACCATTGATGACCGTTCCCGCCTCCTTCGGGTGGCGGGAGGGAGAGAGCACGGGCTGAGTGGTTTGTGCTCCTTTTTATTGTTGGTTCCAAAAGTAGATCGGTCGTAGTACGCAAGCATCCATGTTAATACCTTGCCTGTGCTATTTATACATGAAAACGTGGACAAGCAGTCCGTGATTTGTATAGAAAGTTACAAAGAAAGTAGTTTGCTTTTTTTTCAGTTCCTGTTAATATCATTATGTTTCCATATCTCAAGGATCTCAGAGGGAAACAGTCAGTTTCAGTGTTAATGAACCCTTGCCTTTTATTTGAGGTGGAGGGGAACAAGCACTTCCCTTGTCATCTTTTGTTTTCTTATAGGTGTTTTTGTGGATGCTGTAAATTCCATGGGCCAGACTTCTCTCTTCACTGCTGCATTGCTGGGTCTTGATAAAATAGTGGATGTGCTGTTGGATTATGGCTCAGACACTAATCAGTTAAGTATAAAAATAATTTTTTTTTCCCCCGGAACTTGAAATTAGTTAACGTTTATTCTTTTAGTGGTTTTTGCCAATATAATACACAATATTCACCTTATTGAATAAATGCTTAACACACATGCTACCATTATTTGGCTACTATAGCCAAAATTCCTCAGAGGTAAGTAAATGCATAGTTTTTCCTGATTTTGTGTTGTATGTGGTTGTTTGGGAGTATGTAAATATTCTAGGTATGCTACTTTTTTCCCCAGAAGCAGCGCTGGCTGATAGTAGTAGGGGTTGGGTTGAAACATTTCTGCTTTAACATTCCTCAGTCGCTGTTATGATGGAAGCACCCCAGTCCATGCAGCTGCATTCTCAGGAAAGCAGTGGATTCTTAGCAAGTTATTGGATGAAGGAGGTGATCTGCGAGTACATGATAAAGATGGCAAAAATCCTCAGTACTGGGCTATGTCAGCTGGAAAAGAAAGCAGTACTCGGGTATGTGTGTGTAATATGTGTGCTAGATAGGCACGACTTCATCTTAAAGTGAAGAAACTCCAACATTGCAGGGAGAAATTCTTGGCTTTTACACAATGGATAATTCTTTAACGTTATTTTGCAGTGTGAGTAATGCTATTTTGCAGGCATTGTGATGCAGATTATTTAAGGTTTTGCTCAGGTGCAGGGGCATGTGTGTCTGTAACTTGCAAGGACCTTTATGTGTGAGCGTGTAGTGAGGAGAATGACAGGCCCTTGGTTTTGATCCCTGGCGTATGTCATTTGTTTGCATGTATGTCCAAATTTGGGGGTAAACGTGAAGTAGTTTTCAAGTGTATCTCAGTCTGTGCATGAGCAGTGTCAGCAAATGTGTAATTATTGCTAGCATGGTAGTGAAATGCAGTATCAAGAAGGCTTATTCATGACCGCAATATTGATTTAAAACTTACAGTACTCCTCTTCCCTGTTATTACAATGCTGCTTTTAAAAAGAAATTTGATACTACAGTCTTCAGCGGGTGAATGTTTTGAAAGTTAGTCATCTGGTGTTTGAAGTAAGCTTTCTCTTACATTTTCATGTAACTGATTTTCTTCAAGGTTTTCTGTGTATGGGTGTCTTGAAATGGCTATTTAAATATTGCAAGTAACTGGTTTTTCAGTAGTCACGATCTATTCATTTAAAGTGGTTTATCTTGCAGTTCTGAAGGATTTTTTTTTGGTTTTTCCTTCCCTCTCCTCCCTAGATGCTGGAATTTATACAGCGTTGTACATTCCACATGCAGGCTGCCGTTCAGAAGTTTCCCTCTGATCTGCTCAGGAAAGTTGGCTCATCAAAAGCACTGGTCTGCAGTCCATCTAGATTTGGTGGTCTTGTTCAAGGGTAAGAATAATTTCCAAGCACTGGGGGGCGGAGGTACAAGGGCTTTTGCTTCCATATTCTATTATCTTAAAATTAAAATGTTCATGTTTCTTTTTGACAAAGTCAGATTTAAAACCAATGTGTGTTAGGAATTATGATACTTTTTATTTCTGTTGTGAGAGTTCCAAATAGAAACTTGATAGCTGTAAATATTTGCATATTAAGATATACTCTTGAAATCAGGAACATGAAGTACTGGATTTCAATAGTATCAAAATGGCAGTAACATGGAGTAGTTTGTTTCTTGACCTTTTAATGTCACTGCAAATCTTTTGGGTGTGTTTCCAGCTGTTTCAAGAGCTTTTATGTCAGATACATGTCAGTCAAAACACATACTTGTGAATAAAAAACAATGCAGGACACCTCTGTATATAGAGTTGTTGTTTTTTTTTTTAAATAGACTGTCTTGCTTTAAACAGATATATATCGTAATGGTGTATCTAAAAAGTTTGAATGAGTTGTGCAATAATTTGGAATTTCAGCATCCACATTACACTTTTTGTGTGAGACCAGTCAAATGCAACATTTGAAATAATATGGCTGTTGCTGAATTTCTGTATTTTTCTCTCTTTTTTTTTTTTTTTTTTTTTTGTATTTTACTCAAAGCCTTGGCGTATTAGTTACCCTTATTTGCTTATGTTTTTGATACTTAGAAATGCTGACAGTCCTCTGGGTAGATTTCTAAAACATGGAGCTAATGCAGCCAAGAACATTTACAGCTTTGGTTTTGGGAAGGTAAGATGCTATGGATAATGGTTTTCTAATGATACTGGTACAGTTTTTCAGAGTCACATGTTCTTCAGAGTAGTTATCCCACCTGTTTTTAATTTTTAGTGTGTTCTTCTGAAACGGCGGGAAAAGTTGTAGAGAGCACAAATATGCAGGCCTTTAATAGGCTCTGTCAGAGGAGGCTGTTTTGGAACAGGCAATAGAAACTCCCCTTTTAAATGTCATCTGTGGGAGTTCTTAATGACTGTTTCTGCTTTTCCTATTTCAGCTTCACTAGAAAGTTAAGCATTTGACATAGATATCTTAACACTGCATTTTGACGCTTTGGCTGATGCTGCCATTGCAGGCATTACACTCAGGTTTTGAGTGATCTTGCGGCAGACGTGACCGATCTTGGGAGCTGTTACATATTCCTTTTGGTTATGGCCTGGTGGTGTTTCAGTTTTATCTTGCAGGCAATGGGCATCTAGGGTACTTGACATCTCTCCCTATTATTGGGGAAAAAGACGTGGTTCAGGCAGATGATGAACCAGCATTTTCTTACCATGTTGGACCATACATGATCATGTCAAAGTAAGTAGAATCAAAGGGATTTTGGCCCCTCTAGTGTATATCTGTTACTATGAAGCAGCAAGTTGTTGTAATAAATGCTTTGAGTAATTTTCCTTGTCTATTCTATATTAATCTGCTGCTTTCTGCTTGCAACTTGTTTTCTGCAGTCCACTGATTAGTATCTTCTTTAGACTCCCTTGATACCTGTAGGTTGCTCTTGCCCCTTCCTGCAATATTAACCCAGTTACAATTACTCACTGATAGCTGTGTTTCAGTACTGATTTGTGGTGGGAAATATGTTGCTGGGATTGCACAGATTGCATTGCTAAGTGTTTAGTCCTTGTAATTGTTGGGTGAGGCCTCAGACCTCTGGATGTCCATGTCTGCAGCCTACTTGCTCAAATCTGTGGTGAAAAGAGAGTTGTAAGTGCAGACCGAGCCCTTTTTTTCTCTCTTGTATTGTGTAGCGAGTAGTTGTGCCTCAGAGTCATCCAGAGAATTTACAAATTGGTGATTTAATCTTCCCAAAGCTCTGGCTTGTATCACAGTGGGCTAACCACCTTTTAGTGAAAGGAGTTCTAAATTGTCCTTGTTCTTTACCTTGGGTCATGGAAGGGTAGCATCTTTGGACAGCAAACCTGTCCTGCTACATCCAGTCTTTAACAGGACAGGAATTGCTTGTCAGTTTGAAAAAGTATATGTGACAGCCAGGATCATCAAATTAATGTTGCTAACAGTAGGAGACAGCACCAAAGCATTTAAGAATTCCAAAATTATTTGTAAGTCATGCTATAACTGGAAAAAAATAACTGCTGAAAGCATCCTCTTCTCCTTGTAGCTTGATGTGGGGAGGCAGCAGAGTTACAGTGAAGGAACTCAGCTTTGAGCCCCATCAGAGCTGTAGTAAACTACGCTTAGCTGATCTTCTCATTGCAGAGCAGGAACATAGTAGGTAAGAAAGAATGTGTGGTAGCCACATGTGCTCCTGGGATTTGGGTGTTCCCAGTGATGTGAGGAAATGTGATCTCTTAAAAGGGAGAACTGTTAGGCTGTGGTTCCACTTTCTCTCCAAATAAGAAACGCAGGTGTCTCTCTTATCCTGTCTCTTCCCACTCCATTTACTCCCAGCGGGTAATACAGAAAGGTGGTACTTTGTTCTCATATGTCTGGATGAATGCTTCATTGCACATTTCTTGGATGGCTTATTTATAGATTCTCCTAGTTGTGACCCTAAACACGGTTTCCTAAATGCCTCCTAATCTACAGTTCTTTTAAAATGTTGGGTATTTTAAGGAAAAGTTAGAAGCATTCACATTGTATTGGTAACTACACCTAGAAGACCAGTACTCTTTCTCTTTTAGTCTGAGTTGCCTTACAGTTTTTTCTTTTTCCTCTCCCTTTGCAGTAAACTCCGTCATCCTCATTTGCTACAGTTGATGTCTGTCTGTCTGTCTAGTGACTTGGAGAAAACCCGTTTAGTATATGAAAGGGTTAACTTTGGTTCTCTGTACAGCATCCTTCATGAAAGGGTAATTGGAATACTTATTTTTTAAATAGTAATTTATTGAGAGGAAGAAGTTAGTAACTACATCTAACATCTTTACTCAAAGAACAAGAAGACAAAATCATCAGTCTTTGCGTCTGGGTTTCTATCTCATTGTACAGTATCAGATACTCTGTGTAAGCTGGTAAAGTTTGTAATTGGCAAATACTTCAGTTAATGTTTAGGTGCAGTTGCACTGATATATTTTTTTTTTGTTTGTTTGTTTAGTGACAGTCTTAAAAAGGCTGCTGTTAAATTCAGTTGAACTTTTAATCTTCTGCATGTGGTTGTATACTGTAAATGTGGTGAGACCAGCTTTTGCCCTTGAATATTTGTGTGTAGTACATTGCAAGCTGCCTGTGTATGACAGTGAATGCTTGAACTCAATTCTGGTTCATTCTTTTTCTTTTTTTTTTTTTTTGAATCAACTGATCTGTGTTTTATTGTTCAATATTTTTCTCTTCTCTTTTTAGCAGTTAATCGCTATTTTATTTCTTTTAACTGTTTGAATGCAGACATCTGAGTTACTGGAGAAACTGCAGCCAAAGGCATTTCGTTGCATTCTGCTTCAGAGTGAATTTTGGCATAGTCAATATCTTTTTTTTTTTTAATTACTTTTAACAGTATTACTAGTTGGTATGGTTGGTATTGAGAATGAACATTATTTAGCAAGTGCAATTTGTCTGAGTTTCACTATGTTATGTTTCATGTTTGCTTTCTTTGCCTTCTTGTGTACAATGATAGTTTTCCCCTATATCAAGCTTTAAAGACCTGCAATGCAAATTTGGTACTCTGTTATTTTTTCAGCGTACAGAATTCCCAGTACTGCACATAGAGACGATTTTGCATGTGCTGCTTCAAATTAGTGACGCTTTGCGTTTTCTACACTCCCGTGGATTTATCCACCGCTCTGTTACCTCCTATGCTATTCAAATTGTTTCTTCTGGCGAGGCAAAGCTATGCAACTTGGAATACATGATAGAGAGGTAAAGAACTTCCTCACTGTTTCTGTGAAAGGGACAAACACAAAGTCAAATTTAATGCTACGTTCTGCTGAAGTGCCTCTTTTCATGACTAGGGATTCCTGCCTCTGAGTTGGGCAGCAGAGTTACAGGAGTGAAGAACTCCAAATTATTACTGCTCAGGTACATTAACTTTCCCACAGGCAGTATGGCAAGTTTTGGGAGGACTTAGTTTCTATGTTATAACTGTCTGAAAATAGATACTAGTAACAGAAGCAGCTCTTTACTGCAGTATAAAAATACCATCATAGAAAAACAGAGCCTAATTGTGCAGAATGGAGATGAAATTCCTCTTTGAGTTACTAATTCTGCTGCTGGGCTGGAAATAATTTGTCTCCTGTTGTTATACTGAACTTGTGCTTGTGGAGGCTTACCTAAAATCATTGAAGATTCCACACTGGGTAGTAATTAAGTGTCACCTCTGACAAAAAGTATCTTTTATGAGGGACACCATTAATCTAGGTAAATTATTAATTATATATGTTTTTTACTTCTTTCCTGTATTGCAGTCTGATTAGAAAGGAAGTAAATGGCTGGTTAGACTGTAAGGAAAGAGAGTAAAATTGATAATAAACAAAAACTTGCAGATGGTAGTGTCCTGAAAGGAGGAAGGATACTTGTTAACCTCCTTGCAAGCTGAATTTGTTAATAAATCTTGGTGATTTCTTGGCTATTTCACAGTAAGCTGAATCGGAAATGTGTAACAAAGCCCCTGTAGTTAAATGTGAGGAGGAATTTATCATCTAGACATGTATATACATTGCAAAATATTGACAAGATAGGTAGCACCTTCTTGTATTTTGTCTGTGGTCAGAGAACTCTGGCCAGAGCTGAAGGGTTGCTTGTAAAGTTCCTATTGGGAAATTTTCACCTTTCTCTGATTTGTGTAAATTTGTTAAAGGAGGTGTTACTTTCACCAGAAATTCTTTGTTGTAGTGTACCACTATACACTTACTGGCATGGAAATACTACACATTTTTATTTACAGGCATGCACTGGGAGGTATTTAAACCAAAAGCAGATACAACGAACTCAGATGTATCATTCCAAAAGGTATACCTTTTAGTTCAGCATGCTGTATGTCCCAATTCACAGCTTTTTTTTTGTCTTTATACAGCAGAGATGGTGGAGAACACAGTGATCTGACACGTATTCCTGTCCCAGTCCAGCTGTATAAGTGGTGCTCTCCTGAAGTAATCCTTGAAAAAGTTGTCACAGTCAAATCGGATATTTATAGCTTCTGTACAGTACTGCAGGAGGCCTTGACAGGTATTATCTATAGGTTTAGGCTTTTGTCACTGGGGTAACCCACTGAATGTTTTCAATGCAGACTGTCAGCCTCCTAATGTCTGTTTAACTCCCTTGTATGACTGGATAAAACCTTGCTGTGATGGCTCATGCAGAGTTGACTTGGAAAAGGAACCCTCCAGGCAAAAAAACCCTCCAAATGTTAATGGCAATAGCAAAGACTACTGGAAACTTTTGTAAAATGTAATCAGGAAACGTAAAATTGTATAACTAAAGGATAAGATTAATGGTTGGTATTAGAGAGATTCAATTTTGTGTATGGTGTTTTTCTGCTGTTTATCTATCTTCTTTATAGGAGGACAGCAAAATGTTAACTCTTTGCAGTGTGCAAAATGAGCCTGTATAGCTTTCATCTTTTTGATCACTATGATAACTTACAGATAATGTATTGCTGTTGTTATTGCAGATAATGGATATTTTGTATTGATTTTGACTATTTTGGCAGTGAAACGGGATAAACAATTACCCTAAAAATTAAACCTTCTATTAGCTAGTTGGTCATGAAGAATCTGGAGTGTGGTTTACAGTGTAACTGTCCTCTAGAGATTGCTTTCAGCTTCTTTAAAGCATCCACTGCTGAAATAAGATAGGAAGGAGATTGAAGACTGGACTGAGTGCTCATTTGGTTTGTGACAGTCGTAAATTAGGGAGTATGCAGGCAATAATGCTTCAGTATCTCTGATTGGTTTTTTTTTTTTGTTGTTGTTTTTGTTATTTTCATTAACACTGACATACAGCTTGTGACATGAGTTCTATATTTATGTCTTGCAGAGACTCCTCCCTGGAAAGGTTTTGAAGTCTCTGTTATTAAACAGCTCATAATTTCCGGACAACAGTTAGAAGCAGATGTCAGACTTCCTATGCCCTATTATGGTATCATAAAATCAGGGCTAGAACCTAAACAGAAGAATCGCTCCATGAAACTTCAGGATATTCAATATATACTGAAAAATGACTTAAAGGTGACTTCCAGGGTTGGTAGGCTTTCATGTATTTAAAACAACAGTTTTGTGTCCATTCAGATTCAAGTTTTATTTCTTAAATCTATATGGGAGGCAATCCAAACATTGAGTATCCTGAGGCAAACCACCTTAAAAGTGAAGGTAGAGACAATGAACTGTCAAATATAGTTGTCTTTTGTTCCATTTTTTGTATTGCAGGATTTAGTTAAGTCTCAAACTGGTTGTGCTGATGAAGTGTCAAAAGCGCAAAGACCGGCTGTTTTTGCAGATGTGAACATCTGTTTGGCATCAGCTTTTAGCTACCAAAAGAGCACACAAGAGTTGCAGGGAAAACAGATAACTGAGGCTGGTAAGTTTCTCTACCAAGATGTCAGGTGTCCCTCCCTTAGCATGTTCCTCAGTTTAGTTAAACAACTAAAATGTGACACTTACAGATTTTATGACTTAGCTTGAAAATAGCAAGCAGTCAGCTTTGGAGTCTAGCTACCACCCTAATTGTTAATCTAAACTCAAGACTGTAAGACTGGTTAATATTTGAAGTTCACACACTCTGTTTTCAGCAGTGGTATTAAATGTTGCTTATGTAATCTCTGAAAGACATTAGCTCCTAAATTTACAAAAGCAGTGTGTTTGGACATCTGGAGAAAAGGCTTAACACTTATAAACACATTTTTCAGACAGCTCTACTGCCCCGAGGTACTCTCTTTTTCCTGAGGAGAGTATTGCTTTAGTGGAGCAAGAGGCATCAACCAATCTACAGCCGGTTGCACAGGACAAAAATTGTGGTGTAGCTCCTGAACTCCACACGGCTCTCAGTGTCAGTGATATGGATGACAGCCTCTGTAGCTTTGAAATCAATGAAATCTTTGCCAGTTACCCAGAACTTCATGAAGACTTCCTGGAAGAAGGAGTTGGATTAGGTCAAGCTCTGAAGGATGAAAAAAGGCAGCGAAAGGAAGAATATAAGGCTACCCTCAGAGACCTGTATGCATCCCCTCAAGTGCGCTGTGAGGAAGAGCCAGTTCACGAGGAAGGTGGCTTTTCAGAATCGGGTACAGAGTACACTACAGAGGAGGAGGAGAGGGTAAGTGAGGCCTCTGATGTATGCATGCTGGCACAGGTGAGAGGAGATGCTGGGAGAAGAATGAGTAGTCTGGCCCAAAATGAGCAGCACACCAGCAAGTGTGTCCTTAATTTAAAGATTGTCCAGAGCCTGTTGCAGCAGGCAGCAGATTCCATGTGCAGAATGGAGGAGAAACTGGACAAATTAAAGGCCACCAAAAAGCAAAAGAAGCTGCTCCAGGAAATCGGAATGAATCAGCTTTCTAAGCAATTTTTTCAAGACAGACACTGGAAGAGACCTGATGATACTTCCCAAAACACGAATAGCCCTTTTTCTGGAGTTAATATTTTTTTATGGAAGGCTATAGGTCCACCATCAAGTGACTATATTCCACCATTGATAACGTGTCAGGCACAAGGAGCACTGGATGGAGACCATTTCCAAGCTGTTTCAAAGACAGCCATGGATATGGAGGCAATTCAAAATGAAAAGTGGAAGTGCTTTCATGAGAATTATAGGAGTGAAAATGGAAACAACGATCACAATCTCGCCTTCAGTGTGGAGAAAAGCCTGAATGATCAAATGAGCCTAGACCATGAGGTAAAGTGTTAAGCAGGGGGACTGTATATATCGCTTCTGTATTCCTTAGAAGGTAAAGAGATGTAGTTATGGATGGCGTCCAAGAGGAGGGATGAATCTGTCTCTTAAAATATATACACTTACTGTGTACATTATATATATATATATATATATATATATGAATGAAAACAGTCAGCTCAGCAGTGCAATTGAATTTTCTTCTTTCTCCCTACCCCCTAGTTCAGTCAGGAGGGAATAAAATCCTGTATGAAAATGGAGGTGGGACTGTCAGGGAAAAGGGCAAGCGGAGACAGATTTTTGTTTGTATGCTTAGTTCTGGTGGTCTAAGCTGTTGTTAGTAACAGCTTCTAGATAGCTTTCATTATTAAATACCAGTCACTGACAATGCTTAGCCCAAAGAGAGAGAAATTAATGTACTTACATAGGAATAATCTTGAGTCATTGAGGTCCACTCATCTGTGAATTACATGTTACGACTGTCTGCCTGCGTATATATGAAACCTCCTGTAATTCCAGGGCAGAGTTTTTACTAGGCTAGGGCCTGGAGTTACCATCCTTTCTTATGAGCAGTGCTACTAAAGTATAACCTAGGGAATAAAGTTTGCATGGTCTTGTTCTTGGTATATCTCATAGACATCTCAACTAGTAATTACTGGAATACATGAAGTGTGCTGAATCATGGCTTGTTGGACTCATTTCAGCATTTACTCCCACGTGTATCTGTAAGATGCAAAAAAAAGTTCAACTTGCAGTGTCAGAGAGGAGGTGATTCACATTCTGCAGCAAGTGGAAGTGAAGAAGAGAGGTGGTGAGTTTTGATCGTATTCACAGAAGAGTTAATTCTAGCAGATTCATCTTTACACAGCCACTGTTGAAAGTAGGCACATCCAGGATCAAGGATGGCATTAGATGTTTTTTCAGTAAGTGAAAAGCCATCTGTCCAGTTAGGGCCCTACTGTGAGTCACTGTCAGCTGCAGAGCTGACGGGGTAACTGCTGCGACAGGGCAGTTGCTTTTAGAGTGGCATTCAGACAGATTTCAGATGCCTCTCTGATGAAGGTCAGTGGTCCAAAACTGTAACAGTGCCTAAGGAGAGCAACCTAGTAAGTTACTAGTAAGGGTGGTTCTCCTCCCTCTGCAGAGCCTCATTCAATACTTAGTAGAAATAGTTTGGTGTCGGACTAGGACCTATGTTAGAGGCTGTGGAACAGTCTTGCTAAACCTAGTGAGGACAGAGTATCCATCCATTACTGTTACATTTACTGTGCTTTTTAATGTTGTCCCTTTGTATTTCTCTGTGTGGGTAGAAAGTACATGTTAAGAGCTCTTGGCAAAACTTGTCCAAATTAATCTATTAGTGGGAAAGATGGAGACCAATACCTCCTTCAGTGTTCAGGTCAAATCAGTCAGGAAAACCATTGCAGTTTTTAAGTTGATTCATGACCCAGTTGGATCAGTAGGACCTGTTGGTAAAGGACATACCTGGTTAGAACAACAATCGGCCAGATGTTTCGTGTGGTTAGATGGTCAAGTGAACAAGCTCTGGATTGGAATCAGATTGGAGGCAGGATTGTTGGTATTCAAGTCTGAAGTTCTGAGTATCTTCAGTTGTCCACTGATCACCTTACTGACCGGAATAAAACACATCTACATGGCATTCCTTGTCTGTTAGTGTTTATATAGATACATCATCTGAAGGCAGTTGACAGCTCTTGAAATCTAGATTTTCATGTACAGCTTGTCTGGTTAATCTATAATAGACCTAAATAACTGTCTGTGCTTTCTAAGTTTCTTACGGCTCAATCTGCTAGTTCTGTTGGATTCTTAAAACATGTGTGCTCTCAGCCTTTTAATTAACATTAAAACAACTTCTAGTCTTTTACTGACTTGGGAATACTTAATACACTTGTGCGTTAACGGAGTTTGATGCGTTTCATAACGATTTATTATAGGTGCTATCCAAAATCAAGATCTGAAATTTACAGTACAAAAATAAGTGAGGAGAGAAGGATGATTCAATCAGAATGGAGGAGTAAGTAAATCCATGTTAACTTGGCATTAATGTTAGCAAGTCTTACTGCAGTGCATTGAAATTTACACATTTTCTTACTTAAGAAAGGTCTCTCTGCCTTAATTGCTGAAGCTGTTCTTGGATGAAAACCAAATGAGTAGGATCCTGTGTCTTGCACATTCAGGGCATAAAATAATTACAATGCCATTAAAATGGCTTGAATATAAAGCTCAAGGTATTTCTGTTCCTGTTTTGGAGGATGTCAGGGAGGGACAGCATAGGAATTTAGAACGGGTAGTATAGCAATGACCAGTGGATGGCAGTACAGGCATGAATAATTGCAAGCTTAACGAAAATGGTTCAGGTAAAGACTTGTCCATATCAATTTATGCAGGTTTTAAGCTTTCCTTAAAATAGAAGGAAGTGTTTAGCTCTTCTCGTGATAAAGGATTTTATGGGTTATAACTTCAGCATTTCCAAGTCTGCAGATACAATGAAACAGAGGGTATGCTTTAAAAAGTCCAGATTCTGTTGTGTCAGCTGGTAATTTTGTTCATTTTGTGTAGCTGAAGTAAAGCAAATGGCCAGAAGAGTGGCCTCAGGACAGCTAGAACTTGGCTGTCTGTATCCAGCAAGTGACTATACATCTGAAAGTGAAGCAGAGGGTATAAAGGAACCCTTTCAACATGTCACTGTTAGAGTCCAAAAAAGTAAAGACCAACAAAGATACAGATGGCAGACTGGTGATCCGGGCAGTGAGGATAGATCTGAATCTGAGGAAAGTGATCTGGAGTCTGCATTCAGAAGTTCTGGAGGTAAGGTTGAAAAACCAAAAATAATTTCTTCTCTTTTGTCTCTCTGTTTTCCAGCAGATTTCAGCTGCTGTGATTTTGTTACAATAATTGTCAATTTTACCTTCTAGAGTCTTGCCCCCAAAGCATGCCAATCACTCAGTCATTGGTGAACATAAATAATAGACTGGGTATTACATGTTAATAGGTGGAGGTAACATCCAGTGAGCTTGGAGGCCCTTCATTGTCATTGATTACTATCTACCAGCATGGGAGACAGGCAGCTCTCAAATCCATCAGTATGCTTTCACACTTCTGTTTCTTTCAGTTGGACTGCAGAGATGCTTTTTCTGTAGCAGCACAGTGGGTAGTGCTTTTGTAATAGTTACAGATGAAGGAATAAGGAAAACTTCACATGCCTAGATTAAGGACGTGAGCATTTAAATGTCATTTCTCCATGTTCCTGACAGACAATGTAGTTTTACTGTCTACTCATTGATATTCCATTAGTGGTTCAGATCACTCACTTCATGTTATTACCTAATAATTTTGTTCCATTCTGACATCCTAGGGAGAAGTTGCCAGTCGCCATCACAAGATGAAGTGGAGCCTGGAATAGCTATTCATATGAATTCAGTCCTTCCTCAGCAAGCTGAGAATCCCTCTAGAGTATGTATAGTAATCCAAGAAATCTCATTGCAGCTAGTTATCTGTAAAACCGTTTAGCCTGGTCTCTCCATGTTGCACAGTGAACTACCACAACAGCTGATCTTTTCAGGTGGTCTAACAATCCCCCGCCTCCCCTTTTTTTTTTTTTTTTTGTTTGATTCTATAAACAATCAAGGTAATGTAAGGAGAGGAGCAGGAGGTAGGCTGAAACTCAACAAATACAATGACAATTTCAATTTCATGCAGTATTTGTTAACGTTATTGACTAAAATGTATATTAATAGAGAGTGGAGAAAGCATCTCATATGATGATGTCTTTCACAGGTACATTCATTCATACGTTGTTCCCTTAATTCATCTCCTGATGTGTCTGAAAAATTCTTGACTCCTGATCCTGATTATTTCTCTCCTCCTACTGCTCAGAGAAGTTCAGAACTAGAGGTAAAAATAACAGAAAAGACAGAAATGAAGCCTGTGTCAAGAATGTTGGAAGTAAGTTACGCAACATGTGGTTTTATTATGCTCCCATTTGATCTGAAGAAGAGCTGTAGAAAACAGCAGAATGATAGTTTTTATTCTTTCTTTTCTTTTGAAAAAATACTTACAAATAAAGATTTACCTAAAAGAAAATTCTAATCCTGTTCTTTTAAAACACGTACCCTCACCTGAATAAAACTGAAAAACAAAAAAACCCCCAAACAACTAAAACCCTGACTCCTAAAACACCAGGGGCATGTTTTCTGTAACTTGTTTACTAGGCAGTTAAATAATCTGTGGCTGAGCAGTTTTAGGCATTCATAATCTCAGCCTTGCCTTCGCAGCTCTCTCAACTATAGTACTCAATAGTCTTAAAAGAATCTTCATTCATTTCTTGATTCAAAACTATTGTATGTACTGTTCAATCCAATCCGTGCTATTTGCTGATAAACTCTTGAATTCAAAAGTTTCTCTCCATTTTGATTGTTGTGAACATCATCCTGTGAGAGTTGTCCTACCTTTCACAGCTTGTCTGGGAGAAACTGAATTTGCTTCCTTTTTCCCCCCTCCTTCAGACCTCAGATGCTGGGGACAAATTAGAAGATGCTTGTGAAAGATTTTTGCAGAAACTGTTACCTGAAGACGCAGGATCAGGTGCTCAGGTTTCAGGTAAATTTGCTTTTTCTTTTGAAGGCACTTTTGAGTCAGGCAGACAAAGTGGTTTTGCACTTAAATTTTTGTCAGCAGCACTCCTCTGTCAGAAGGCTGGAGCTTGATTCTTCAGGGTCACTTGGTCTCTTACTCATTATTTTAGTAAGAGTTCAGGACACTCAGGATTTTGGAAAATTTTGGAAGGTTTGGGATTTGCAGTCACTGAAATATTGTTGAATGCGATGATTATGTTGCTGTGTTTCAGTGAAAAAAAAACAGAACAAAACTCATTTGCAATCATTTTGTTTTTACCCTAGGGCTAAGATGAATCTTTTTATGCAGCTTGCTGTGGTGCTGGAAACTGAATTAGGCTTGTATTTACACATTAATATTCTTATTGCTGGAAGGATCTTGAGCTTAACCGTAAGAGCTGACACTGTGTGCGTGCAGAATAATGGAAGGATCATCGTTGTTTCTCTAGTCTGTTGCCTCTCAGCTCGAATTTGTAAATGTTGTGGTATTCCCCAGTGCTTCAGTGGTTGACTATCTGGCAGCTGTATGTTTATGAAAATGCGTCTTTAAAACACATTTGTCTTTTCACAACAACAAAGGTTACAAGAACCAAAAAAATTAATAAAGTTGCAATTTCCTGTTCAATGAGTTGTATTGCTTGCTTTTGTGTTTGCAAAACCCAGTAAGAGGGAACATTTGTTATTTGTATTCAGGAGGAAAAATGCTATTCTGCAGCACAGCAGTGCGGAACTCTGGCAGTAACACGCTAGGAGTGAATCAACTCAGCCATATGCCTGTAGCCAGGTACGTAGACTTACTTTCACCCTTACTTCAAGCATAGGTTAGGTTATAAAGTGTGCTCTCTTTTTGTAATTTTGCTTACATATCTAATATTCAAATAAGATGCCGCCACTGGTAATGATCATCTACATGTCGTTGTTCCTTGCCAAGAAAATACTAAAAGGACTTTAACAAGTCTCGTGGGATTTTGTCTTTTACAGTGTTCAGTTGTGGTTTTGGTGGGGGTTTTCTGTTTTGTTTTTGCTTAATGAGGGAGCAAAAATAGGAAAATAAGTCATGTATGTATTACAATTCCTTTTACACTGATAAGCGACAGTCTCAAACAGAGCACAGATAATTCAAATTAAGGCTTCAGTCATCTGTTTTAATTTTGTTGTGCTTCGGTTTTGGAGCTCAAGCGGCATGAAGATCATGCCTTTTTCCTTTGTGTGGGAGCAATCCGATGCAATTATGCTCACTGTATCTTGCCTCCAGGTAACCTCAGCCTACACTTGGAGACTTCAGTCTCATCTGTCAAATGTGGGGTGTTTATATCCAGTATTTTTGTAAATCTTATATTCTACTAATACACAGAGATGTTGGTTAGACTCACCACCTCACACTGCAAGGGGTACTTTCACTTAAAGTGAAACACTCCTCACCCTGAAGTTCTTAAAAAAAGCCCTTAGCCTCCCTATAGCTTAGCTTTCATTGTGTTCCTCCTGAGTTAGCAGCTGCTCACTTTCTCTGAGCGTGGTCTGCCTCAGAGAGAAGGTAGTCCTTTAAAAATTTTGTGAGAGTGAAGACTAAATACATTTATTTTCATAATTCTCTGAGAGGATGAGTGAATATAATATGACCTTTCTTCCCTCATTCCAGTGTTGAAGCAGCACCAGAAGTGATACTGTGGGAGCCACCGGAAGAATGCAAAGAAAAAGATGAGTAAGAGCCACAGACCATTTTATATCAAAATTTCAGCAGTTGGTTATTATCATTGTAAAAGTTTTGTGTTGATGCAAAACAGGGAGTTGAGACAGACCAAAACTGAGAGACATCTGTCTGAAGTATTAAAGAAATATTTTCTTGTGATAAATTGGGAGATTGGTATAAAAGAGCTATCGCATACAGTTGTTTGAAGTATTTTCATATTTATAGGTAATTAACTTAGTGTTAATCTGGCTGTGCTTGTTGACATTAAAGTATTAGAATTCCTTGTTTCTTCTGTCCATGTGACACAGAAGAAATGAAATTACTTTAAAGAGCAAATTGTTAGTATGTAGCTAAATTAATTTTACAACAAAAATAGTCTTGTGATTGAGATTCTCAGGGAAGATTTGCAGAACAGGTTTGTGACTTAACTAGTAAAGTTAGTTCTTTTTACAGATAATGGGGATTTGCATAGAAATTAGTGATTTGGCAGCAGTGGGCATCTGTTCATTTCATGCTCTTCTGAGGACTATGTAATCCAGGGTGTATCTGCAGAAGATGTTGGTTTGCTTAATATAATCCCAGCCCTGCAGACACTTAAGAATTTTTATGACTTAGGTGGACATCACTGGCTCTGCAGATCTTTAGCAGTTTCAGTTTATCTGAGTAATTCTTTTAAAGGCTCCCAAGACCTACATTTTGTTTTAATTAATGGATCATTAATTTTTGTTAAACTTTGAGGTCTTCACGTGGCTTTGGAGAGACTTTTGTACCTAGTGGTTCACATTTGAAGTTCTTGCGCTTTCTGGAGGCAGTGTCCTGAGCTTGCTTTTATAGAGGTGTTATTAAAATTAAGAAATCCTGTAAAGGAGGGGAAAGCAAATAATTAACTTTTTTCTGTTTCTGCAAGATTATCAAAAAAGGTGATCTTTAGCCTTCCCAGAATTCTGTGGGAAGTTTTCAAAGGGAATGTCTTGTCTCCTTTCTCGAAAACTAGATAAAACTGAATAAAATTAAAGAACCTGAATATAGCAGAATTTAGTGATTCACAAGTGTAGGAAGTGGCTATTCTAACTGTCAGAACATCTTTCAATACTTCAGATCAGTGACAGATATTCAGGATTTGTCGAGTATCCCCTATGAGCAAGAGAACTATTACAGAGATGTAGACTGTAAAACGCCCAGAGTGAGTCATGTGCCAACAAGCGTCAGCACTCCGCTCAGCTCAGGTAACTGCAGAGGGAAAAGGAAGGACCCGTGAATTACTTAACCTTTCTGTGCCAGGAGTCAGACCTTTCTACCGAGATGTGCTGATACAAAAATCACTGATGTGAATCATGGAAACTCCATTCACATCATACCGATGCAGAAATGTCAGGCTTGGAATATGTAACCACAAGAAATGCTGTACCTGTTGTTTGAAATCTCATTGTTTTGGTCTGGATAGTTGCAACTTTGCAGTTAGAGCCTGTTTGGTCAAAATAAATCTCTAACATAGGGCTAAAGGAGAATTTATGGGGACACAGCTGAACACACTACTATCTGAAAGGTCTCCAAAGGATGATTACTTGGTAGTTAATTGTAGCCTTCATAAATCAGAAATTGTTTTATTAGACATTTAGGATTTATTTGGAGTGTTACATGCAGATTTTATCATTTTGAAGACAGACAATGTAATAAGTACTTAGTTTGTTCTGAGTGTTAATTAAGTGATCTCGACATTTGTTGAACTCAAGTGTTATTTATGAGCCATGAATTATCATTTGCTTTGTACTTGCATTAATTTGGTGTAATAGTCAAAATTTCTTAATTGGCAAAGTTTTGCATAAATAATTTCTGAGGTGGAGCTTCTAGGTAATCAGTTTGGACTTCTGTTTAGACATCATTTATGGACAATAATTTCTTAAGTTTCCTATGCAAGTACAAGAAATCTTTTTCTGCTTCAGTTGAGATGTGATCAAGACAAGAAAAATTCAAAAATAATTTTCCAGCTTTGCTATAATCTTTTCCTTTTTTAATTCTAGAAGAAAAAATTCCAATAGCCTTCGACAAACACAAACACTGCTATGAAGTAGCTTCAGATTCTTCCTTTTGTGGTTCTGAAGAGATCTCTGCAGTGTCCAGGACATTCACTACAGCTTACGAAGAGGGAAGGAGCACTGGAATTCCCTCAGTTGCTTCAGGAGTTTGCTCATCCAAGTTGAACGAGCCTGTAAGTCTAGAAAATACACCTTATGTCAGCCATTCTCTAAAATATTTTTTACAGTTCTTCTCCTTAAAATAAATGCAAGATGAGAATAGAAATACTTCTAGGTCTTTGTGTTTTGGGAGCCTGGA
Source organism: Falco biarmicus (assembly GCF_023638135.1). Lineage (NCBI taxonomy): Eukaryota > Metazoa > Chordata > Aves > Falconiformes > Falconidae > Falco > Falco biarmicus. The sequence continues at coordinate 17,916,433 of NC_079288.1, forward strand.
TCTGTTGACATAACAGTTCTGATTGATTTCAAAGCAGTGTGTGCCACTGGTTATGCAGAGTTGACTTACCCTTGCACCTAATCCTATGTAAATGTTGACCACCATCAAAGTGGCCTTGTCTTATCTGCCCTCCATTCCTTCCTGGCTGTAAAGAATTGCCATTTCCCAGCATTGAATCTGGTAATCCTGGAACACCAAAGTGACAAGTATCTGCAAAATGGTAGGGTAGAAAAGATATGTTGGTGTTGGGAGAGGAGATGGTGATCAGTGGGTCCTCCAGGGAGGCAACAGCAGGCTGGTTATCTGAGCCACTCGGAATTCACAAGTGATTGTGAACTATGGGCTTTTGACTATGTGGAAGTAGGGAATAAACTTGAATGAAAATTAATACATGTGCATGTGTGTTCAAGTGTGTAAGTTTTCAGGTGAAACTGAAAAGTTCTCAAAACTTAGTGGGGGAAGGTAAGTCAGCACATGAGTGATTCCTTAAGAAAACTAAGGTGGAAGCCTCTACATAGTAGTTTGGAAGCAAGTAAATGTTCAGAAAGCCCTTGTATGAGGGGATTAAGTTTATTCTTTTAATGCACAGACGTGGCATAATGTTATCAACTTTGTTATATCAAAAAAATCCTCTCTTTGGAGTTGACAGTTTCCAAGGTCACTGTAGTGATTTCCAGTAATCTCTTTGGAACTGAAGGTGTTTTGCGGCCACAGCTTTATCTTAACTACCTTTTCAGTTACATATAAAATAGTTGCCTTTATGCCTTTCTTATTCATTGATGGAGTTGTCATTTAAAGATTAAATTAGAGTTTCTTCAACCAGAACAGTAGCGACTGCATTTGTTGTCATCAGGTTAGGTCTGTGTCTTTCTTCTTGTGTAGCAGACAGTTGGGATTCCTTAAGCCCATTAACAGTGCAGTGCTGCCTTGACTGCTCTGCAGAGATACTTGGTTGCGTCTAAAATCTTCTCGTCTAAAATCTTATTCTACGATTTAAGTGCATGAAGCACCTGTTTTCATTTTGAGTACAGTGAGAACTTGTCTGTGATTACAAATTGTTGGGTTTGGGGGGGTTCTTTGCTGAATAGGTGTGCCTGGGTTTAATAATTAAGGATTCAAAGCAGGGAATGGGAACTTAAGAGGTATTGGAACGGTCTCTTCAGAAAATTCCCATCCAATTGTCCATACGTAGTCTTGAAATGGATAAGATTATGTAGCTGACAGTATCTTATGGCCAGCTAAAAGATGAGTGCACAGCAGCCTAAGCAGAATCACACATCTGGCTTGCCTGGATGCTGCTACCTCTGTTTTCATATTCTGAACTGATTGAAGAGCAGATTTTAAATTTTAATTGTCAGCTATGGCTTTAATTAAGGCCTTACCTCATTTTGGATTTAGTACGTTGAAAGGGAGGGTTGAAGGCAAGCAGTTCATCAATGTACCTTCTTGTGTTTCATTCTGTATGATCTTACACAGGATGGGTTGCCAGTAGTTGCTTCATCCTTGAGAAACACCAGGAAGGCATCTGGTAAGTCTCTTGACCTAGCTCAAACAGAATAATCAATCAATGGAGAAACTGATTTGAAAAGAAATTTTGCAGTTTTACTACTTTTCCCCTTTTCTCTTTTCCCTTTTCCTCCTAGGCATCTCTATTTTTAGGGATAAATAGCTTTGTACACAACTGTGTATTGCTAGTGATAATTGGGTTATGGATTTTGTGTTTGCACCTGTGGACTAAGAACTCTGACCTCTAATCAACCTGTGTTTGAAGTGTAAATATTACTGGCCTAAAATTTGCAATACTGGATTGAGAGCTGAACTGAATGTGCAAATCTAGCTCTCAATGATTTTTCCATCATGAAACTATTTAAGGTTATTTGATAAAATGTGAATGAGCTGGGCTTGTGCAGGTTGATAAATGAAATACGTCAGCAAGATGCTGTCATGATGTAAGCCTATATCACAGTTATTAAGGATTAATCACTGCTAATTAAGTCGTCTTTTTTTTTTTTTTTTCTCCCTACCTCAGCAGTCTCAGAGGCACCTAACCAGCTCATTGATGACCTGCCTCCACCAGTCCAAGAGCTGCTGGATGAAATTGGTAAGAGGCACTTCACCCCAAATGGTATGAGAGTTGCCAGCTGTGTTCAATCAGGATTTCTCCCAAATCATTCACTACTAAAATACACAAGAGCTTCCATATCAGTTGCAGTCAGGTCAATGATTAGGAAGTTAGGCATCAACAGCTTAAATAATGGGCAGTTATCGAGTTTAGTCCTTAGAGTTTCTGCATTTCAGGTAATGGTTAGTTGCCACTGATGAAAGCAGCTAGCCTGTTGAGTGCGGATGTAATTTAACACCAAGATGAATTTTGTGTAGGCTGAATTTTTCAAAGGTGTCCCAGAGCAATGCATTTTCTCCATTAAAATGAATGCAAGCCACGCAGCTGCATCCCTCAGGTACTTTTGCAGAGCTTAGTCTCAGTAACTTATGTTTCTTTTTGTAATCACGTACATCTTCAGACAGAACACAGTGTAAAAACTATTGGTTTTACTGGTTGTAGTGGGTTGACCCTAAGGCTTGTGTGTTGAGATAAGGACAGGGAGGTCACTCAGCAATTACCATCACAGGCAAAATAGACTCGACTTGGGGAAAATTATTTTAAATTATTATCATTCAAATCAGAAAAAAAACACCTTCCTCCCACCCCTCCCTTCATCCTGGGATTGACTTAATTCCTGATTTCTCTGTGTCCTCCCCTCAAGCAGTGCAGGGGAATAGGGAATGGGGGTTATGGTCAGTTTACCTCACATTGTTTCTTCCGCTCTTTCCATCTCACACTCTTCCCCTGCTCCAGTGTGGGGTCCCTCCCATGGGAGACACTTCTCCATCAACTTCTCCATCATGAGTCCTTCCCATGGGCTGAAGTTCTTCGCACACTGCTCCAGTGTGGAGTCCCTCCCACAGGGTGCAGTCCTTCAGGAATGGACTGCTCCAGCGTGAGTCCCCCCATGGGGTCACAAGTCCTGCCAGCAAAGGTGCTTCAGTGCAGGCTTCCCATGGGGCCACAGCCTCCTTGGGGCATCCCCCTGCTCCGGCGTGGGGTCCTCCGTGGGCTGCAGGTGGATATCTGCTCCACTGTAGACCTGCACGGGCTGAGGGGACAGCCTGCCCCACCATGGGCTTCACCACAGGCTGCAGGGGAATCTGCTCAAGCACCTCCTGCCCTCCTTCGCTGACCTTGATGTCTACAGAATTGTTGCTTTCGTGTAGTCTTACTTCGCTTTCCTGCTGGTGCAGATTTTTAAATTTTTTTTTTTTCATTTTTCCTTCTTAATATGCTATCACAGAGGCACTACCCCCATCACTGATCAATATAATCATCTCTGCCTTGGCCAGCATTGGGTCTTGGAGCTGGCTGTTATTAGCTCTATTGGACATGGGGGAAGCTTCTGGCACCTTCTTACAGAAGCCACCCCTATAGCTCCCCTGCTACCAAAACCTTGCCATGCAAACCCACTACACTGGTGTGTGTTACAGAAGAATTTGCTTTGGCTATTTGGCTATAAAGTTCTTAAACTAACACTGGAGATTGGGGTAATTAAATGTGTATAGGTCCTATGCCCTTTTAGAAATGAGGCAGTCAGACACATTCTAATCTTCTTATTTTCTCATTTACTAAGACAAAGATGTGGAGACTGGCATCAAGTGAATAAGTGATGATCAGAGACAATTTCTAGGATCAATATATGAACTAATTATTTTAAAGTTTTCATCTAGGTTTGGATGGATAAAGTAATATGGTACTTTAGATTGTAGAGCGTCAACTTAGGAGGAGTAGATCAGTAAGGAAATATGTTGGTTTTAACAGAATATTTAAAGCAGCAAGATTCCATCGCTCAAGACTTTGAAGAGAAGGGATTGTATGACTGCGGAGTGCAAACAAATGGTTAGTTGATAGTAGTCCTAACATAAATATTATAGATAAAAAAACTAACGTTGAATTGCTGCACAGTTACTCTGAATGCTTGTCACTGTACGTTCAGCTGTATCAATTTTTTTCTTTTTTTGGTTATATGCAGTGTTTTTGCTTCCACCAGTGTTTGCTGTCTTTCTCTGTGTATTCACTCTCTGAAGTCTATGGGGATCTGGTGTGGAAGGCTCGCAGGTCTGACTATCAGAGTTAGTCTTCTACTATTACACCACTGTAATGTATGCTGTGTTAAAACACAAGTGACAAGCCCCACAAAGGTATGAGTGGTTGGCAGCTCGGTTAAAAGAGAGCTGAAGTTCCCATTCTGGGAGGGTGGTTCAGTTGAGAAAGTGGCCAGTGCACACTGACTGCTTATCTCATTATGGTGAATAAGAAACATAATGCCTCTGATCTCACAGTGTAAGGAAATAGCATCCACTGGGGTAATCAATATTATATTTCCTGTTCTGTTACAAAGATACCAAAGATAGCAGTACTGAATCTTTGTGCTTCTGAAACTGCAAATAGTAATAAGTGGGAATAATTTTTAGATGTACAGCAAGTAATGTCAGAGGAGCAGAAAACCTAAATCTCTATAGGCTCTACATTTTTTTCCAGTGAGTCAGAAAAAAAAAAGGCGGAACATGAGTTAGTCTGGTAAAAAGCTAAATACCATAGTCACTTGAGAATGATACTGGCACTTGTTTGTGTTATCCTACAGCTTTGTTAGATCTTTTCCCAAAGGATAGAAGCTACTGGGACTTGTATTCATAGGAGTATCTTGTTTTTAGGTGGTAAGGAATGCAGCAGCGTGTATTGCTTGCTGTTCAGTCGCTGTGGTTTTGTTGTATTTGCATAAAGTACAGCTATTTCAGACTCCATTTTTGTGACAGCCTACTGCTTCCTGCTTATCATAGCTTAGCAGAAGGTGGCTGAATATATTCACATGCTGTAGGGAACAGAACTTCGTGAGATAAGTCTTGCGGGGGGGATATCATTGGATTTTGCTAAGTAGGGTAACAAAGCTAACGTCCACAGGCTTTCTTTTGATTTTTGTCCCGTATCTAGGATTGTAAGGGGAAAGATTAAAGATTAACTTCCACACGCATTTTTCATTTTAGTATGAAGCAAAATGTTCAGTCCTTTGAATCTAAAAATGTGTTACAGTAAAATATTTATCTAGGTCTTGCCTCTGGCCACCTTTGACTGTCGATAATGTGAGTTTGCTTAACTGGTGGAAAATCAGATGGCTAAGGAAAGTAATTGAAAAGTGGACAACTGGAAGTTTCCCAAGTGCAGTAAATAATAATACATTTTAATTTCTTTATTATCTTCCTTCATACCTTTGATATTAAAATCTTTCTGTTTATGTGAATAGTTCCCGAGCGAATTAAAAGAGAAGACAAGGAGTCAAAAACAGAATCTGAGAGAAGTGCGAAGAGAAATCATAGTTTATGGACTAAGGAGTCATTTAATCTAGCAGAGGAAACAGAAAGGTATGGAGAAAGGACAATAAGGCATGTTTGGCTTTGGGTTGCAAAGATTTAGACTAAGGTTCCAGTATATTTTAATAAGATTCAGTGCTTGCAGTAAGCCAGCTTTTTTTAAGAACGCAGATAATGATGACTGTTTTTTTTTAAAGTGTGTGGTATTAAACTTGCCAGCATCCATTTTAAATCTTTTATTCAACAGGGTTCACTCTACCCTTGATGATATTTTAGAAAGAATGCTCTGTGCAAGTCCTGGAGATGAGGAGATCCAAGAACCACCTCAGGGACACGCACTTGGGTTAGCTGATATTGATACTTTGTTCATAAGTTTATTTGTTCATGTTCTGTGTACAGATCTGCATAGATCTGTACAGGACTTTTCAGAAAATGGGCTGTCACTCCTCAGAGTAGTGTGTCAGGGAACTTGCCTGGATTCATAAATCTGCACTCTCCATACTAAATTGAAAGGGAAAAGAATGTTTTGTTAATATAATTTCCTGTAGGTGGAAAGCAAATACTTCAGTAGGCTTGGAAGGCAGTGTATAGTCTTTACAAAAATCAGAGATAAATTGACAGAATGGTGGATTTTTTGAGATAGAGAAGAATGTATGTTAAGAGAACAGAATCGTGAAAGCTCTTCAGAAGAGACTTTGAAGTTTGGGAGGAGGGTTATACTGTCATGGCAATGTAAGAGGAAATGAGGACGATGGCAGAAGTCATATATACATCACTTTAAAGAAAAGATTCATAGCCCAAATAACTTTTTTTTACTTTTAGAACTAAAGATCAGAGCCTAGTAACTCTGAACAACTCCACAGTAAATGCCAGAGAGTAGTCATAACTCATTCCTAACATATATCCTACTAAGGAACAGAAGATGCTCTTGTGTTTGGCATAATGATTTTTTTTTTTTTTAATTGAACATCGAAGGCAAATGTCGTGATAACCAGGAGGGTCTTGCCAACTGATTGGGCAGACTGATTCCTGTAGTATATATACTACCATGTTCATAAATGGCTCGATCCAAAGCCCATGTGTTTACTTAATGCTGTTATATAAGGAATTGATGAAGTCTGCATGTGGATGTAAAGCTGAAGCACGTCAATAGTCTTGGAGGGCAAGAGGCAGGGTTTTTTGGGGGGTTGGGGCAGGCGGATGCCCATTATAGGTCAGGGTAAAGACAAAAAGGAATCTAGTTTCTCCACAGGCTTCTGTTTTAGTGCTCTGTGTTCATCTTGTCTAGAAGAAAATACAAAAAATTGGTATGATACACAAAACTCTTATCATTCAAGGGCTGCAAGCCTGCAAGATCCAGAAGATGTTGGAAGGACGAAGGCAGTAGAGGAATGCGGAGCCAGAGGCAGAGCACCAGAAAGCTGTGCAGGTAGTTCAGAAGGTCCTCTTTGTCTGTAACGTACTGGATGTTGTGCTGGGCAGTATTGTATTTATTATATTGTTAGCACTGAATTTGTCAGGCTTGCGCAAGCTAGGTTTTTTGCTTTTCTTCATTTCCCTCATCTGGGTATTGTTTCTATTCTGTGCTTTTAAAGGAGAGGAAGCTGCTCTAGACTTAAGCTCTCCAGAGGCCCTTGAAAATTTTCTAATTTTGCAGGGCAGTTGAGACCAGCAACATTGTGGACCGTTTGCTGGAGTTGTAGAGTGTCTCTTATAATGAGAGTGTGGTTTCCTCTACTGACTCGAAAGCACTGAAAGCCAGCTGGTAATACTGTGTCTGTCCAGTTCCTTGCTCAGCTGCTCTGGCTTAGGCACCTAAATGCTTCATACTGTAAGGACTTCGGTTGCCTTCAGTATGGATTGGTATCTACCTGTGATGTGTATGCTAATGCCATTAAATCCCTTAAACATCTGTTTCCGTCTCATCTCCCCTGGTGTTCTTTTAATAGAAACTATAAGTAAGGAAGAAAACACAAGATAAAAGTGTTTCCTCTGTTCTCTAAGTCCAGATCTCCCTTAGGAACTGTCAAAGCTGACTGCTATTCTACAGCTAAAGTAAAAGGTTTCAATTTCCAACATTTCTCAATTAAAGATGTTTCTTGTTACAGGGAGAGGATTGACATACCTGCATGAAGTGAATGTGCATTTAGTGCTATGTAAAAGAATAGGAGCGAACCAGCGTTTTGTCTGGAAAGAAAAGGGCAGTAGCCTTTCATTTTCAGAGAGAACTTCTGATTTTTCAGTGTGTAGCACAAGATGATGTAAAGGAGGCTGATCTTCAGTGTTGTGGGCATTTAACATTTCTACAGCAGCTCTACAACACAGGTTTTGCTTCCCAGTTAGGCACCTGAAGTTTGAAATGTCCCACATCACTAGTAACTTTTGGAAGCGTTGATGATAGTTTTTAAATGCGGAGATCTGGTGGTAACATCATTTAGCAGATATGACCCTATTTCTGTCAGACTTGTAGAACTGAGCTGGTAGGGATTGGGCTTCAGGTTTTGAAAACAGAGTAACTTCTGATCTGAAAGAGGGTCCTGTGTAACGCACCCAATACAGCAGAGCTGATGCTGGTTTCTGATTACAAGTGCGTATTCACTGGATCTGGCAAAGAGATCTGTCATGCTTGATTCAGCATGCTGCCATGTGCTAACAAAACTAGAGCTTTCTTTTTGAAGTGTTGTGTGGCTTCTTGGTGCTGAGCTGAAATGACATGTTTTTTAGACATGCATCCTGAAGATCAGAAGTTCCACTCACAGGAAGAGCAGTCTTCATCTTTGCCATTCAGGTGAGCCTCTCTGTGAATTAAATTTGGCTTTGGTAGAAATTTGTGTATTCTCTGGCTGTATGAGATACAGTCTTGTTTTCCATGCTGACAAGGCAAAAGGAAATCCCATTCCCTTCAACTTGGAGTTTGATGTAAGAAAACAACTGGGTAACTGGGGTGGTTTTTTTCCCCCTCCCTACAGGATAATTGTTTTGGATCAGAGCTCTCCTACATGATTAAAATGGATAGTAAGTTCTAATATATCACCTGCTTACTGCTGCTTATACAGTATACAGCCTGCGAATTGCAACCCTTTTTGGCCACACACAATTGTAAAGCTCCGACTTCCTGTAACTGCAGCAGCAAGTACAGAAGGAAAACTAATGCTCGACTTTGTAATACAGTTTGTACTAGTTTTACACCATTGTTGCATGTAAAAGCAGTATCAATAATACCACAGAACTCAACTGTTTTGTGAACATAAGATCCTTATGAAGCTGGCTGCTTGGTGGGGTTTTTTTCCGTGCATGCACACTTTCATAAGCAAAAGAATTTCTTGCTCTGTTGCATTATGCAGTTTTTAATGTTACAGACACAATGATGGTAATTCTGTGGAATGCTGTTACTACTCAGGCACTTAAATTTTTCCATGCTGGAGTGTGAAGCACTGTTAAAGCCAATGTAGTGTATGTTTTTCCTTGCTCATTATATTTAACAAGGTAATTTCTTGTTTTCTCTTTTCTTAGCGCTTTTGTGATCTAGCGTTGAACTGATTTGACTGATTAAGGGGATTAATTGCTGTGTAAAAAGCTAATGAGAAAAAGGCAGTGTTCTCCAGAGACTGCAAGTGCAGCAATACGTTCCCTGTCAGCATTAGACAATAATATGAGAAAATCTGGTTAGTATTGCAAAGGTAACTGTTGTTTAATTAAACCATACATTTGGTAGGCCTCATCAAAAAAAAAAAAAAGCGCCCCTGGATATAATTGAGCTTTGGATGAGGATTTTGATGGGCACAGCAACTTCATATTTATCTTTTCTTGTGATAAATACTGTTCAGGTGCAGGAGGTGTGAAGACTGTCCTTGTCCCTTTTTAACAGACACTGGGATTTTAGCTGCCTGTGTACACCTGGGTGTGCTGGTTGCTTTTTCGTTCCTGTTCTCATAGGGAAATGGTGCCTATCTGTAACTGTCAGTTAATTTGGTTTAACAATACTAATAAAAGTTTCCAAGGTTATTGTGCTGCCATGTGGTTCTTTTTCTGGTTTTGGATGTTCTTTTTTTGGGTTCTTTTCTGGGTTTTGTTTCTGTTTTGTTTTTTACTTGTTTTACGAACTGTGTTTCCCCTCATCAGACCATATATGCAACTAGATACCTATAGAGCTACTCCAGGGAAGATGCTGCAAACTGGCAGACTCGGGGGAGCTTTCTTCAGAAGAGAGCAAGAAAAAGTATAAGTCTCACCTGTTTAGTCGTGTTGTGGTAGTGATAGAGCTAGAGCAGAAGGGCCAGCAGCAAGGAGGCTGCCATTTGAATTCTGCACCTCAGGCTGACAGCAGTGCCAGCGCAGGGGAAACAGGGCTCACTTTCGAGCATGACATGGTTCTGTCCAGGCAAAAGTTTAATATTTACTAACCCGGGCTCGTATCAACTTGCAGTTGCCCGGTTTTCTCTGTGTTCTGTATCCTGGCTTCAGGCAGAAGAACTTTATATTCTTGTTACAAACTGCTGGAACAAGATCCTACTTCTCATCGGCTGGTAGCTGTGCAAAGCCTTGGGTTCTGCTGCAGCCTGTTGCAAGGCAGAAAGGGTAATGACAAATGCATGCAAAAGTGAAATTGTGAATTATTGTGTGATTCTGTCCTTAGTGGCTTGCAACCCATAACTGACAAATAGCCGAGGGTCATTCCCTCTCACTTTGGGCAATGTTTTCTTAGGTTTCATAGATTTGTTCAATTAAATGAAAAGTAATTATAACTTGCAGGGCTGCAGCAGTGTGGTGGAGTGGAGCAAGCACGCGTGTATTTTTACAAGCACATAATTATGTATCACTTTGGTTTGTAACATGTGAAATCTCCTTAGCTTCTTGGATTTATTTTTCTATTTTATCTGTCAAACCAAATGGTGAGCAGACTGTGAACCATTTCCCTATCTTTTTTTTTTAATCTTAATGTGGAGAATTTTTATTTCTGTTGGTAGAGGGCCTTTCAAGTAGTCCCATAGCCTGTCTGCTTTCCTTATCAAGGCCAGAACGCAGCAGTTGGAGATTTTAGTTTTTCAGCTGCTTGTACTTTTCCAGATTTAAGTTTAGCATGAATGTAAATCATCCTAATAACATAAAGCACGGACACAAAAGCTGTAATTAACAGGAACCATTAAACAAGAACCAGCAAAAGACAGCAGAGATCAGAGAGAGCCCATCTAATGCTGCTTTTCAGCTTCCCAGAGAATGAAAGGCCAATTAATTAAATTAAAGCGGTGATACTGAGCTGTACTAATTCCTCTCTGAGCTGCCAGCATGTAGGAAAGCAAGTGGAGAGAGGGAGGTCGAGACACGGGGACGAGGATGGGCGTCCCGTCCCCCATTCCCCGCAGGACCCTGCGGCAGGTTTGAGTGAAGACAAGCAAAAAGAGCAACCGTTAATTGTCTCAGCAGCCATGTTTCAGCTCCCTTGTATCTGTCATCATACTGGTCTTGGTTTAGGGATTTTTGTTTTCTTCTTGTTTTGGAGCAGAGAATCTCAGAGAGAAAAAAAAAGCCCTCTGTTTCCCAAACCTCATCACAGCCTGTGCTGCTCCGATGGCCGTTCTGACTGTGTGCTACCAGGTGGCGGGCTGCATGCTGGTGAGGCAATTTACTGAGGTGAGGAACAACTTTTAGCGTTGCTTCCCGCTAAGTCCTTCACAGGTTTCCTGCAACAGCACAAACTGTGGAAGATGGTGGGAGGATGAGAGGAGTGAGGCATGTTTGGGGATTGTCCATGTGGATGTTGTGCCTTAGAAACAAAACTGTGGAGGGAAGAGTGAACCTTTAAATCTTGTGACTGTGGATCAAGTCTTGCTTTGAAAGCAATGTAAGTGTTCGGAATCAAAACCTGAAAGACATCTGCGAAGGCAGACAGGCTGCTGGTAGCATTTTAGAGGAATTTGATAAAAAGTCTCAGGGAATTGCTGTCGTAGTGGTGTCTAAACCTTGCACTTAGAAACCTTATCCATAGGCTCCTACATCACATAAGCTGCGTCGCAGCCCAGAAGTGTAATTGCAGCTGGTGTAGACAAACGTTGTGTTTTGAGATTCAATATCTGGTGTGTAGCTGTGGAGTCCCATGGAGGTTTTTTGGTCTTTCCCACCCACTCCACCCCACCCCCAGCCCCCCACAACAGGCTTTGGTGTCTTTTGCTTTCTGTTAATGTCTTGGCTGTTAGGGCAGCAGTGGTTCTGCTGTGCCTTGTCCTCGGGGCCTGTTACAACCTGTGTTTCACCCTTGCTGGGAAATAATGGATTTAAGACCTTTCCTTATTGCCTGAAATATATATAAAAAAATATAATTTTCTTTCTTTGAACTGCATTTTTCCTTGCTATCTGTTATGATGTCATCTGTGGCACTTGGCCATGAGAGGAATGCCAGCTGTAGTAGCAGGAGGTGAAGTGTTTTCTGTCCAACCCTCTATCAAGCTGGTAAAACAGATGCATGTGAACTTGTCAATGTTTATTTATTAATGCACTTAAACATACCTGCTGGATTTTAACCACTTTAACAGTGTGACCCAAACTTCATGGTGAGGGCAGGCAATGCAAGTAGGGCTTGGTTTACCTGGGGCTGGTGGCCGGGCGTGCGGCTCTGTCCTACAGACCCTTTGGAGGTGGCATCACAGCCGGCCTGTGTTGAGCCCGGGGCTGAACAGCAACTTGGGATGTTTTGCATTGAGGAAAAATGGAGGGAGGGTGTTGGTGTATGTGTGGTGGCGGTGGTCTTTAAAAGACATCTGATTCCCTGAGGTGAGGGGCTGGAAGGAGGGGTGTTTCCTTAGGAGAGCAAAATAAAAGGTTTGTAGTTCATCCCATGACAGGGCTGGCTCCTCTTGCACAAGGAGATAACGCTGTGTCTTTCTGGGGACTGTGTGAGGGCTGTTGGGGACCCCTCTAAGTATCACCCATCTCCTGGGTGTGGGGAGCAGCTACAGCACCGCCCTTCCCTGTGCCCATGCTGAGCGAGGCTGGGCGTGACGGGCAGAGCCTGAAGCTGCAGTTAGGGTGAGATGGTGTCACCTAATTCTACAGCCCATCTGCAGCAATGCGGAGGTGGGGGCTGGGGGCAGCTGGGGTGGTTTTTCCCGGCCCCCAGGGCTGGTAACCGCAGCCCACCATTTTCAGCAGGCAGCTCTGAAACCGGCAGGGAAGGGGCAGGTTACGCGTTGTGGCAGAAAGCTGGTGTCCACCTTGAGACCTGGAGGCAGAGGCTGAGGGGTGGACACTGACATATTTTGGGTGAGGTCTCTAATCAATTCCCAGCCTAACTCTTTGCAGACTCTGGCAGTTTATGGACAACAGAAGATTCATTCTGTCTGCTTTGTGTGTTGAACAAGCAGTTTGTGATCTAAAATTAAGTTGCCTGATCCCATAAAATCATGGAAGCGGAAAATGAGCTCTTGTTCAGGCTCAGAGGCTGCTCCGTCCCTTTCCATTTCATTCCCCAAAACCTTGCTGCTTATACAGCAACTCTGGGATCGAGCCTGCACCTACGCTTCCAGGTAGGATAGATGGTTCCTCATTTTGTGAGACCATTAAGTTGTTTTCCAGAAGCCCCAGTGAAGCTGTGATTTCGTTAGCTAATGGCTTTCTCACCTGTTTGTTCATGAAGGTGTAGATGATTGGATTGTAAACCGTGGCAGTCTTGGAGGAGGAGGGCAGGGATGCGAGCTGGCTGGCTGGCGATGTCTTTGTTGCTGGCCACCACCAGGGCAAAGGCAGTGTAGGGCAGCCAGCAGATGAGAAAGGCCATCACCATCGTGATCATCATGCATGTCACTTCCCTCTGTATCTGCTGTGTTGTGTCCGATTCCTGCAGCTGCATCGCAGCTTGTGGGGAGTTTTGAAGAGAACGAGAGACGCCTGTTAACTTCCAGCAGCATTTCCATCCCTCAGGTGCCCTGACATCAGGAGAAGCTGACGGAGCTGCCACAGTGTCACCAGCAGGTCGGCCACAGCCAGGTTCACCAGGATGTAGTTCAGGGGGGCCCAGAGCTTCCTGTGCCTGGTGGAAACCGCGATGACCAAGCCATTCACCACCCACGCGGAGCCCGGGCAGTGCCCAGCAGCACGGCTACAGACAGGTGCGTGTCCCGTGGGGCCTGGGGGGTCCTGTGGTTTGGGGGCCCCTGTGAGCTGCTGGAGGAGTAGGTCAGTCGTCTCGGGGAGCAGCAGCGCCCGTGCGGCTGGCGCAGGTGACCCTCGGCAGAAGCACAACCTCTGTATAAAGCAGGAGGGCCCGGCGCGTCCCGGGGAGCGTGGCATTAAAATACCTTCAGCTCTTTTGTTAATCTGGAGGGTTTGTTCTGCTGCGCCCCCCCCCCCCCCCCCCCCCCCCCCCCGTTTTTATAATCAGCTGTTTATTCCGGTGGGGATAAAGAGTGACTTAAAAAAACATCTGATGACTGAACAGAGCCTCATTTAATTGAGTAAATAGGGGTTTTTTTTTTTTTTTTTTTTTTTTTTTTTTCCTTTTCCCTGCTCTCTTTTCCTCACCATGGCCAAAAGCCATGTGCTGGCCACAGTCTCCTTCAGTTATAAATATACATGGTAAACATATGTTAAATATCTTAATATAGTAATCCACGTATTTTAATAATAAATAGAAAGGATATAAAATATTTAGAATATTATATAGAATAATTAATGTGTCTAGACATTCATACATGAGTGTATGTGGAGAGAGTGTGAGAGCAGGCTACGTATAGCTGTCTATACAATATATACTACATACGTAATGTGTCATATATACTTAGATAATCTATTAAATAAAAATGTTATATCCATACATATTTGCATATTAAATTATACAAAAGTAATACATATAAACATAAACAAAGTATATATAATATTTTATTTTTATTAGGTACTAGGTATTACATATTATGTGTGTATACATGCTTATATGTGTGTGTTTGCCTTTTAAATATAGCTACCTCTATCTGGATCCATATAATCCATTCACACACACATAGCATTAGATATAGACATCATATATTTTATATAGTGTATATATAGAATATAAATATTATATGCATACATGTATATAGCTGTGTAAAGATGTATATTTTCATGCACACATGTGTAGATAAGGATGAACGTATTTATGTATATGCATACATACTATATAGAGGTTTTAAAAATTATGCTTGTGTGTAAATATAACATCTATTGTAATATAGTAAAAGTGAACATGTAGCTAGACATACATTTATGTGTGTTTGTAGAGTAATGTATATGCACACAGTATAAAATACAGTCTATATTTAACATACTAAATTATATATTAAAATCATAGTTATAAACTTTTTTAAAAGCATACCTATAAGTTATATAAAACATTTATAAAATAATTGTATATAATATGCTGTAGAAAGTGCATTTATATACTTATACCTACATATGTATGTGTTTATATAGCGATCTGTGTATTTAGGCAGACGGAGGCACAGATACAGCTGTCGGTCACTACACACAGACACCCCCGTGCTGTGCCTGCCGTGGGGGGCTGCAGCCCGGGGGTGCACGGGGCTCGGGTCCCTTGAGCTGGTGAAAGGGGGCAGATGGATTAATGCTGTGTGGTGCTGGGCCCTGCCTGGGCACCCCCAGGGCCGAGGCAGAGCATGGGCACTGTGGGAGCGGCTGAGGGACAGGGGGGTTCAGCCTGGAGGAAGGAGCTCAGGGGGGCCTTACCGCTCTCTGCAGCTGCCTGACGGGGGGCTGTGGGCAGGGGGGTGCCCATCTCTTCTCCCAGGGGACAAGCGACAGGACAAGAGGAAACAGCCTCAGGTTGCACTGGAGGAGGTTTGGGGAAACATTTCTTCACTGACGGGGGGGGCCAAGCACAGGCACAGGGGACACGGTGGGGTCACCGTCCTGGGAGGTGTTTAAAAGCCGTGTGGATGTGGCGCTTGGGGACGTGGCACAGTGGTGGGCTTGGCAGTGCTCAGTGCTGGGTTAGCGCCTGGACTCTGGGCTTTGCCCACTTAAAACGATTCTGTGACTCTGCAGGGCCCTGCCCCACCACACAACAGGACTGCTGGCCCTTGGTGCTGCCGCCCCCTGCCCTGACCCCCTGCCCTGACACACTCTGCATCTCTCCAAGGATGCTCTCCTGGCTCTGGCTGCTGTCCCCACTGCTGCTCCTGCACCTTGTCAGTGAGTATAAAGTTTAGAGAAGTGCCAAGCCTATATATGCACCTATATGCTTGTGTATACATATATATAATGTGTATGTAGCGGGATACATATTTGTATCACTGCAGGGAGATATATATGTAAAGTGTGTGTATGTATGCGGGACACTCAGTCTCGGCCGTACTTGTGGCTATTTGGGCCGAGTGGCAAGAAAGCGCCGTGTCTGCCCACACCACGGTCACATGCCACCATTGCCAGGAGCAGCTGGTGTCACATGTGCAGGGACCATCAGCAAGTTTTTATTGCCACTGCAGCAGCCCAGGCCGAGGAGCCGTGAGGACGAAGGGGGCAAGGTGAGCGCAGAGAGCAAACACCAGCAGGGCTTCCCATGGGAAACGGCAGCTTCCAAGCAGGGAATTGCCTTCGGCACTGGTAAGCAGCCTGGCTGCTCACAGCCTGAATATTAACCTCGGAAAATATATAGTCAATCAATCAAAAAAACTGCAGTAGGGAAAAGATACATTAATTGCAGCAGCTGGAGCAGCCCGGGGGCAGGTGGCACCTCAGCTCCCTGGTGGCACAGGGAGGTGTCTCTGCCCCTGCGCCCTGGGGAGGACAGTCACAGTGTCCAAGATGGCAGAAGGTCTGTGCAGAGACTGCCCCGGCCCAGCCCTGTACGGGGCACTGCAGCGCCCTGCTGCTAACGCTACTGAACAGCACCTTGCGTTATGCAAAGTTAATGGAAACTTAAGAAAAACCAGAGGGGTTTTTTTTTTTTAATCTCCCTCCCCGCCTCCACCTCCGGTGCGCACGCAGTCTCTGTGCATCCTCACAGCACTCTGCCCAGACAGAGCAGGGCCCCTGCTGAAGGCAGGTGACGTGCAGCCACCACAGTGACGGTGCTGTTTTGGGTGGGTTTTTTGTTGCAGCAGCAGCAAGAGATGTGACAGTGAAGAATAAAGCCGAGCAGCACCCAGGGCTCTGGTTTAAAACTGTCTCCCATTCCTGAGTCCTCGCTGGTCCCCAGCTCTTCATCTGGCATCTCTGGGTCACTTGGTGAACCGGAGAAGTGCTGTGCCACACCAAGCTCACGCACCGTGGCACCAATGCAGGGAGATTCAAAAGCCGCACTGCTGGCACTGACGGGGGGGGGGGTTGCTTTTTTTTTTTCCTTTTTATTTTGGGTTCTCATTATAAATATTAACAAATCTGACAAAAAGTACACAGATAGATAATACTGAAATACAAAAGTCTTTTAGGATGCAGGTAAGGACAGTTTCTGCAGCCTTCACAGGGTAGCAAAACATTGGTATCAAACATTTCACGAGGCCTGGCATGACAACCACCACTCTGCATGCAGCTGGGACGGATGGACCGTCCGTTTAGAAAAGGACCAGGATACAAAGTGAAGAAACCCCCCCACACACATCGTGTCCTACTCCACCTCGAGCATAAACCAGCTCCAGAGCACGATGTGCTGAAACAAATGATGGATTGAAAGTAACTTTGCAAGGAAAGGGAGGCACAGCTGACCTGGCACGCCCGTAGCTCTCCAGGAAGCTCAGACCCAAACCAGGTGTTAAGGTGCTGGACCAGTGACAGACAGAATTACCAGGAACATCCCACTTGACACGCTGCCAGCATTCAAATAAACCCCATGCATATCTGTAGAATGCATTACAAATATTGAATTATTAAAAAAGCCCCTATGAACATCGGGTTTTACCCCCCATATCAAACAAGGTATGACACGATCATCACTTTGAAAAGTAAACAGGTTTCCAGAGATCGGATTGCTTTCCAAAAAAGAAGTTGGCAACACTCACGCACACACACACACACACAGCTGCAGGGCTGAGAAGCTGTAGGTAATTGAGGCCGATTGGGAAAGAGCAGCTCTTCCTAAGAAATCACGGCTTAAAGGCTTCAAAAATTTCTGGCAAACTGCAGCATTTTGTGGAAGGTTTTAGCTCATCCCACCAGGCACCGGCGTCTTGTGCAAACACGACTTTGTTCACGCAAGCATCAGTGCCCAGGAGGATGAGGATGCAGAGCCCGGCCACAGTGGGTCACAGAGGACGAGAGCTGGGATTATTACTATAATGTTATTATATTACTACTCTGCTGTACACAGAAATTTGATTTGGATGCCGTTTGAATCAGAAAATGGACCAACCTGACGGCTGTGCCAGAGCTGAGCATCTCTGCAAGTACGGCACCGGCCGGGCCCCGCAGCTCAGCTTGCTGCACGCCACCAGCTTGCAGCATAAAGTGCCTCAGCTGAGCTGTAGGTGATGGCATGGATTGGAAAAAGGATGAGTAAGGGAAAAATTATAAAAAAATTCAGCCTGAAAGCTGGCTTTGCTGGAAAAAAAAGAGCTGTGCAGAAGCCTGGCTGCGTGGCTCTGGGCAGGAAGGCTCGGCTCAGCAGGAGAGCGGTTACTGCGAGGGCAGCAGCAGGCTTCGGCCCTGGTCCCGGGAAGCGGGAACTGCCGGCAGCTCTGCCGAGCTTCTTATTTTGCCCCACACTTCTGCAACTGTGAAGCTGGCCGAGCCCAGGGAGTGTGAGAGTGAAGCCGTGGTCTGCACGGCGCTTGCAGCTGGCTGCCTGATTTCACAGGGGTTACTGGAGAGGACGAGTACGTTTCTGGAAGAAAAGCAAACAGTCTTTGTAGGTTATCGTCAGGGGACACAACCATTCCAACTGGGGAGCTTTAAATGCATAAAAGACTGTTTAGGCCCAAACCACAGAGACTGACAAACCACCAGAAATATGGCACAGTTGCCTTTAGAAAATAGTTCCAGGTTTTAGTGACGCCTTTTGCTCACATTAGATACACGCACAGAGACTGATGCATTCATTTTTGCCACTGAATTGCAAGGCAGCGAGAAGGTAATTCAGTACAGCAAAGAGTTAGGAGAGGAGTCGGAACGGCAGTGCATGCAGGTGTGCGGCGGCTGTGTCGTGCATGCACGTGAGTGTGTGTGTGAGAGTGTCGGGGTGCGAGGAGCCATTCTGGAAAAGCCTTTAGGGGACGGGATCTGCTGCGCACAGCAAAGCCCCGCTGCCTCGTTCCCTGGGAAGGTTTCCCTGCAGCCAGGCTGTGGCGTGGGGTGTCCCACTCTCCCAGCTGCCCCGGTACCGCGATCCCCTGTAGCCAAAGCCGTAAACGAGAGAAGTCCAAAGGCTGTGGCCGGCAGAGCTGTGCCCCCCCCCGGGGAGCGGCCCCCGTGGCGCTCAGTCGCTGAGGACAGCCCCCGGCAGCTCGTTCGTTAGCGTGTGCCAGCGCTCGATTTTCTTGTCCTTGTTTTTCAGGCAGTCAAACCAGTGCTTCAGCCGCTCGCCTTTGGCATTAATTCCCAACACGACTCCACCTTGGGAGAGAGAGGGAGAGGTGGGGGTGAACATCATCCTGCTGAGGGGGCTGGGGGATGCTGGGTGGAGCCAGGTCATGCAGCCGCTGTCACAGCATTAGGGCTGCGACCTGATGTGACACACGGGCGATGGCAGCCCGGCCTTCCCTGTCTCTCACGGCTGTGGGCTGGAACGTGCCCCGGCTGCTCGTTCGTGTGCCGAGGGCTCACTGCAATTGCAGCGGCTGTCAGAGATACCGGTCACTTGTTAGCAGTAAATCACAGTGACCAGTAACTAAATCACAACAGGTCTAAAGATCCAACAGAGAAGAATGACACCTCCCTGTTAGACCAAGTTTATTCAGAATAAAAGATCTGAAACCAGAAGGGAGAGGGAGATGCAGCTTCTCCCTGCTTGGGTGCTCCCCTGGGGGCCGGCTGAAGTGAGGAGCAGTGCAGGAGGGGCGGCTCAGGTACAGGAGAGGGATAAAAGCAGAACAAAAATCCAGCGAGAACGAACATTGGGATGGAAAGCAAACCGGGAGGCTGCAGAAGTGCAGAGGAGCAGCAGACGCAAAAAAGAAGAGGCACAGAAGGTGAAGATAAAAACCAAAGAGGCCAAGGAGACCACCTGGAGGGTCCCACTCACTCACCTATGAAATCGTTTGATTTCCCGATATCGTAGTCCCACACTGTGACTTCCAAGGTCTTTTTTGCCAGGTCACCGTGCTTTATCTCATAGCAAAATTCCTGTTGGGGAGCAGAGACAGAGTTAGGACGAACCCGTGCTGGGGTCCAGCAGGGGCTGGGACCCCCCAGAGAGGGCTGAGGCTGGCCATCCTCCTCGGGCTGTCGCCCTTTGCCACCCGTGGGGAACTCTGCCCCCTCTCTCCCCCGGTGACTGAGGTTGGGGCACTTTCTTGCCTTTTAAGTCCAAGGACTGAGAAATGCCCTAGGCAAGAGCCACAACCACCACCAACCCACCTCGTTGAACTCGGGGTTCAGTGTTTTCTTCTTCACCGCCGTCTTATGCTTTGATTTCTTGTCCTCATCCGGTTTCAAGTAACTGCAATGAAACCGATGCAGCACGGTCACGCACAGGCCCGGCTCCCAGGCAGAGGCAGGGTGAAGTGGGTGGCTGAGCCCCCCCGAACCTGCAGCTCCCTCCTCCCCTCCCCGGCCGAGGAAGCCCGATTTCCTCCACAACCCAGCTGCCATCAGAGCACCGATGATCCCAGCTCCAGTCCCTAGGGGACACTGGCACCACACACACGCTCCCAGCTCCCAAAATCAAACCACCTCAGCCCAGACCTGGACCATGCGGCCGGTCTGCTCATCCAGCGCCTTGCCAGGAGGCAGAAACCACTCCGGGTGTGCAAGAGGGAGTAGGAGCAAGTGCAGTGGCTGCAGTTTCGTGCGCCGCTGTTTCCTGCAGATATTTTGCAGGGCCAGAACGCAAACATGATTAAAGTGTCATCAAACGGACAGGGCACCTGAAATCTGGGCCAGGCCACAGTCAATCCATCGTCTGTTCACGTTGGTGCTGCCCCTTAAAACACCAGTTCTGCTTCCTCCTTACACTTCCCAGCTCTTGGTCATAATTAAAAAACCCAGGGCTTATACCCAGCAGCTTCACTTGTCCACCTGCTCTGACCCAAGCCCTGCCGACACAATTTACTGCAGGTAGCACAAGGTGCTAAAGAACAATTAAATAGAAAGGCAAAAGCGATAAACTCCACTGCTGCCTCCCAGGAGCCAGGCACGGTTTCTCCCAGTATCTCTGTCTTGGAAAGGATCGTCCCTGCAAGTGCCACAGCCTGGGTCAGCGCACTGGCGACAGGGACACAGGACGTGGGCAGTGACCGGCCCTCCCTCGCCACGGCCTCCACCTGCTGTGCAGAGTGAATTTGAAAAATGCCATCGGACAACGCAGGAGCGGTGGCGATGCCGGGCCCTTGTGCCAGCCCAGCTGTGCATCGGCGACCCAGCACCTCCCTCAGCATCCCTTCACAGCCCCTGGATTACACCAGCTTCCCTGAATCCTTGGGTGAGGCTGAGTCGAAGCAGCCCATTACAGTAATTTTAATGGCACTTTTTTTTTTAAATAAATATTGCTGGTGTTTTTCCAAAGGAAGGTGCTCCCAGTCATTTACATTGGAAAGTGTCAGTGGAACCAGCAAATGCGCCCTCAGCCCTGTTAACCGGGCCCTGGAGCCACGGGTTGGGACTGAAGTGCTGCTCTAATTACACACACGTCGTAATTAGAGCCTCACCACAGCGCTGGGTGGTGGCCCTGGCCGGGAGCTGGGTTGGGAGCCTCTTCGCCCCATTAACCGCCTGTCCCCTGGGGCTGGGAGGGGGAGATGCCTGCACCCCAACGCCACCAGCCAGGAGGCCAGAGCTGATCCTGCAGCTATCCCATCCCGGTGGGGATGGTCCAGGCTTTGAAGAGTGAAAAGGCCGGTGGGTTATCGTGGGAAGGAAAGCAGAGGCGCCTGCGGGTGCCGAGTGAGGTGCAGGACCACTGGGCACAGGCACTGTCCTGCTCGGGGGGCACCCATCCCTGCGCTGCCGGCGGGGAGCCCCCACCTGCCAGGCTGGGGCCGTGCCATCAGCAAAACCCGGCCACACCTATCTGCTTCGGGCCACCAGCGCTGTCCCCAGGGCTGCGTCCCCGCTGCAGTGCTGAGCCTGGCGGTGGGGCACCGCGGCTGCCCCAGCGCAGGGCAGGCACGGCCACACGCCACCACACAGACCCTGCAGCCGCGTTACTTTGAAGAGCTGTAAAATAATCACTGGGGAATAACACGCTCCAGGCAAATGCGAGCTGCTGCCGTGACGCCCTCATTTGCATCTCCTAATGAGCTCAATTAATTTCCACTGCAGGGAGAGGCTTCACTGAGGGCTGGCGGCAGCAGCAGCATCTCAGCCGGCACGGCCGTAGAGCAGCACTCACGTTTTGACGTAGGGGTCAGAGTAGCCGTTGGCGTCCATGGCAGCCAGGTGGGCGCAGCGGATGATGCCCACCAGCAGCCCCTGCTTCTGCGAGCTGTACTTGAGGGAGATGAGGATCCGGCCGCGTTCCTCCAGCGACTTGTCCTCTGTTTTATCTATCTGGGGGAGGGAACACACCCAGTCCCACAGCCGGACACCTGCCCCGCCGGCGTGAGGGATGCTCTCCCCACCCCTCATCACGTCCGAGGGGTCAAACTGCCCCACGCTCCCACATGCTACAGGGAGACGCTGCTGTATCCACAGGCCCATGGTGGGGGACACTGCTCTGAACCCCCCCACTCACCGGCAGTTGCTTCTCCAGGCAGATGTTGAAGTTTTTGGTCTGGTTGGGTTTCAGTTTCTTCAGCGGGATCCTTGTCTCTCCAATGAATTCGTTGTGGCGGAACTTGTCCTCATCGCAGACCGAGATCCTGCAACAAGCACAGGGTGAGCAGGGCCACCGGGGAGAGAGGAGGCGATGGCACAAGGAAAGCTCTGCCCCACCGCACTGCAGGTCCCCCCAGCAAGGGGATGACTTTGAGGCCACCGTTCCCCAGGCCGGTGACCGGGCACCTCCTTCGCAGGCAGCTGCACGGCATTGATCTGCTGCTACGGCCTGGCCAGGGCAGCTCGCGACAGTTAAAGGTGACACCCAGTATCTTGCTCTGCTTCACCTCTGCAGCTGGGAGCCAAGGCTGCTGGGATGGAGGGCAGGGCAGGTCCGGGGAAGCAGAGGGGTGCAGGAGGCGGAGGTCTCCCAGCGCCATCATCTCTCCTGCTCAGACCCCGGCCTGGCCTGGGCTCCTGCACCCCTCGGGATGCCTGTCACCCCGCGGGGATTGGGCTCCCTCCAGGAAGATGCTCACGAACCCTGAACATCACAACCCTGCGGTGTCGCAGTCACTGTGTCTCGCACACCCCAGCCCAGGCACTGTCAGAGCAGCAACCCAGCCTCAAACATCCTAATGGCTCTTCCATTAAAACATCAACGTCACTGATGACTAAAGCAAAACTGTTCTAAGCTGCCGCCAGCCCAGCTGCATCCTGCCCGGCCAAGGAGGCTCTTCCTAAACCTGCTCTCGGCTTGTGCGGCCGGGAGAGGCACCCAAGGAGCACAGGCACCTTCCTAAGTGTGGCAGCTCTCAGGACCTGGCTGCCCGGTCTGGGACACAGAGGGTGTCCTCCACCTCCCCTCCCACCGCACTGACCAGCCTGGGAGGGACGCGCAGACCCAGCCTGCGAAAGGCATCACACCTTGGCCGAGCAAAGCTCTCCCAGCCCCACTGGGGTCCTGCGCAGGGCCAGGTCCCGGGATGCACCCCATGATGGCAGCCTGTCTCCGAGGCATCGCAAAGGCTGTTTTCTGTCTGAAAGCTATAAATGCCTTTCCTGAGCTGGCAGCTAATGAGTCATTTCTCTGCTGCTTCCCAGCCCGCTCTGGGAGCCAGGGGAGACAACCGAAGAGCAAAGTTGGTGCTTGCAGGGAGCCTCTGCTCACAGCTCCTGAAATCCCAGAGAAGGGGCCAGCAAGGTGGTGCAAGGGACCAGCAGCGCTGCCTGGAGCTGGGGACAGGGAAAGCCATCCCGTTCCCTCTGAAGGGAGCAGCCCGCACCCCCACCAAAGCCACACGGGGACTGGGCTGGGCTCCCTGTCCATAAAAAAAGGCGTTTACCTTCCCTTCTCCCCTTTGTAAAAATTTTCCTACAGTGTCTTGTTGTTCTGCTGCTGCCTGGCTTTTTCCTTTTCGCCCACCTCTGTCAGTGCCCACTTCTCATGGGCGGCACCTCTGCCTCCAGGGACCGCACTCCACCTTGCCAGGATTTGACAAATGGGACCTATTCAGGAAGGGGTAGAAGTAATTAAAGATACAGTGCCCTGCGACCCCACCTCAGAGTAACTATCGCATACCATGTCTCTGGCCAGCGCAGTGCCTGGGTGGGTTTATCCATGGATGGTCTGACCACCCTCATGCTCCAGGCTGAGCGAGGGAGCCATGGGGATGGCTCAGTCACATGGCACAAGGACGACCAGGGCTGAGGAGGAGCAGAGGAAGGGGGTCTGGAAAAAAATAATAAAAGCGGGAAGATGGGGAACGCTGCTCTCCAGAAAACCGTAGCTGGATGCAGCGTTACTATAGATACCCGCAAAAAACCCCACCCTACCGCAACAGTAAAATCCTCAAAGAGAATCTCAAATCCAGGCACAACATTTCCTATTTCCCTTCCTCCTCTTGCCTCTCTTTTACAGAACAAAACTGAAAAAGGAACAGCGACAGCTCCAGACAAGGAGCGGCACTTGCCAGGCGTGCACAACCCCACACCCATCTGGCCAAAGCTGGGGGGGAAAGCAAGAGCGCAGTTAGAGAGCCGGGCTGGAGAGGAGAGGAGCGTGGCCCTCACCGAGCTGACAGCCAGGGCTCTATTTTTACATGCGACAATTGCGGAGCGGTGCTGTCTCCCGCATGCTCGGGGGAGGCAGAGTTTGGTGCCAGTTTTACCACTTAAGAACACGAGTAACAAGATCTTCCCCCGACGATGTCTAGATAAGCCCCAGAAGCACAAGATACTGAAATGTAGTGTCCCACTTGCTGCGAAGCCCCAGAACAACCCAGGATGGCTGGAAGCCCAGGAAGGAAACGGCTGGAAAACTTCAGTGGTGGCGGCAGGAGGAGCATCTCCGGTGTCGCACTGGGGGAGGCTGGAGAGCCCCACTGAGCCCTGATTCACTGCCCACAAGGCACCTTAGCAAGTGGCTCTGAGAGCACCGTGCCTGTGCAGCATGCTACAGCGCAGAGAGCTTCAACTGAGCCCCAGGCAGCTGCAAGCCCCTGCGTGCCCCCCCCCGGGAGTGGCTCCTGCCCACCCTGCACCACACGGCCCTCCCGTGGCAGCAGTCAGGGCACAGGAACACCCTGCAGCAGCCAAACCCCCGCAGCTGCAGCCCACCGACGGGCAAACCCTTCCCCAAGGGAGAAAGGTGACAAATCGGGGTCCACAAGCCCCAGCCTGCTGCAGTGCCGCAGAAAGCACGTCCCTTTTGTCCCGTGGGACTGAGAGCCCCCCGGAGCAGACCCACAGGTGCTGCGTGATGGAGGCAGCCCAGCCTGGCACAGCACTGGGGCGATGGCCACCTTCCTTGTCCCCACTCACATCCCAGGCTAGTTACCGTGTCGTGCAGAACCGGGTCC
Organism: Falco biarmicus; assembly: GCF_023638135.1. NCBI lineage: Eukaryota > Metazoa > Chordata > Aves > Falconiformes > Falconidae > Falco > Falco biarmicus. The sequence goes on from NC_079288.1 coordinate 17,941,542, forward strand.
CTCAGGAGGCAGTTTTTGGCACATCTGCAAGACCTGGGAACTGCTGCTGTCTCTGAGCAGCACGAGGGAGCTGCAGCCACCACCAGGTCTCTCCCAGCCCCGTTTTCTCTCTGGCATCCTCTCAGGTGGGTCCCTACATTTTGTGCCCACCTGCGTGTGATGACCAGAGGTGGTTCCGACGCAGAGTTTCGTGCCAGCGCCCCCAGTCCCTCGGACTCAGCCCCTGAACCCCAGTCCCTCTGGCTGGCTGTGGTTCACCTTCACTAGGATGGCAGTTTTCATTCAGGCAGGCTGGCCGAGCACCAGCCCCCTAAGCGACGGCAGTGAGCACGCGTCAGATGAGCAGGCAGCTCCAGCCCCAGCCCTCCCTTTGGAAACAAGCGTAACGCAATTACACCAGCTTGGATTTTATTACAAGAAATCGATGTGATGGAATTTTTATGCCTTAGGTTAGAAAATCAGCTTCATGACAAACAGCAAGAGATGCCTCTGGCAGCCACGTTCACCTGCCATCCCGAGCCCTTTAACTCAAACATTAGCCCTCCCTCTCGTCTCTCTTTATTAAATCCAATCCCTCGAGCTCAGCTTTTGATTTGACAGCTTCCACTGTCAGGGGTCCTGATCTTTAACTTAAGGGCCGTGAAAACCACCTTGGAAGAAAACTAAGCAGCAAGTGAACAATCACTGCTCATTAAACTTATTCTCCCTCCTACTCAAGCCCAGGTTCCCGGGTTACAGTCCTGACTCACCGCACAGCTCAAGCAACCCCATTCCACTGACTCACGGCTTCTGCTTGTACACGCATTCCTCCGGCCTCATTCCCATCACGGAAAGAGGAGAACAGGGGTCCTTGAGGACCCTTTTCCACAATTCACATGCACATAATAGGCAATGAAGCCTGAAGATGCATCTCCTGTGTCTAAGATCCCTTATGGTCCCTGTAGCAACTTGGGAGGCTCTCAGTGGAAGAGCAGACGCACAGGTGATGCTTGCTTGGCTTAAACACAGGCAACAGCTGGCAAGGAGATGAAACAGAAAATGCTGGTGTCCTGGGACCGTCCAGCTCTCTTAAAACCAAAAGGAGGATTCAGTGCTGGGCTCCATCACAAAACGCCTCAAAGTCTGAGCACATAAAACACAGTAGAAGTTAGATGGAATTCTGAGTGCGCCTGCAGTTCCAGAGCAAATTTCATTCGGTGCTTCCAGAGTAAAGCAATTTGGGACCCCAAATCTCTAAGTGTCTGCAGTATGCCTATTAGACCTGATCAAATACTATTTTCTGAATAATATATTTAATGAGTCATGATGTTTGTCAAACACATGATTAAACAAAGAATTCCTGGCATTTGTGGGCTAGTGGAGTATCATATGAATAATGCATCACTTCGCACTTCACATATCTGGATGTGAATAATTGTGTCCAATATCTGGCTAGCCCTGATATTTATTATGAATACAATCTATTTATTGCATATTACATGTATTATTTAAATGTAGGCGATTGTATTCTGCCTATTCCAATTTCCCCTGCAGCTTTTCTCTGCCTCCCCCCTTCATGTACCCTGGCTTCCCACCGCCAGAGACCAAGGCTGTGCTCAGACCACAGATGGGGAGCAATGGTGCCTGTAGATGGGGACTGGGAGGGGGGACTGTGGGGTGGGATTTAGCCCTGGTGCTGCCAGGGAACCTGCCCCTGAGCCCAGCCATCCCAGTGCTCTGAGTCCAGTGCCTTTCGAGCGGCTCTGAATTTGCCTTCTCTCAGGATGGTGGGTGGTTTCATTGCGATTAAGCCCTGGGCTAGACTCAAGGATATTTAATTCAATGAATGGATGAGACCTTTCAAGATCCTCCCACCTCTGCTGCATTTCATGAAATCTGAAGTATCTAGTGTTTTTTTAAGGGGGCTGATTCATTAACAAAATCCTGCTTGCCAGCGCAATTAGCTGTGCTGCTGCCTTCACCTCTCCTTCTCCCTTGGGGGTGGCCCTGCTTAGGGAGGCGAACCCCAGTGCTCCCAGGGCTTGGGGTTGTCACAGCCAAGTCACTTGACTGGCTTGGATGAGGCCTCATGAGGGATGAGGGGCAGCCTGTCGGGGCACAGCATGGGGCTGGGGGTCTCAGGCAGGAGAGGATTCATTACTCTACTCTCCAGGAGGCAGAGGATGCTCCTACTCCAGCCCCTGTGACCAGGCAAATGCCGCTCATCTGCCCAGGAGGGCTGCAGGCACTGGCAGAGTGTCCTGTGCCAACATCGACCCACCAACCCAAACTGGACACATCCCACCAAGAGCCCAGGTGGGCAGGGAAGATTTCTGGGTGCTTTTCCAGATTTTCTGCTGCATCACATGCTCTCCAGGCAGCAGGGAGGCGAAGGCTGGTGGCAGCTTTGATCTTCACCATTATTTTTACATTAAAGAGACTCTACAATCGCATTCCCTGCCCCTCCACAAATCTCAGCACCAGGGAGGCGCCCGGGGAATGATCACCTCCCAGACTGAGGGGAGCATCACTCATGCTCTTTCAACTACCAAGAGCTGCTTTGCAGGAGCCTTGCCTGATTAGCATAAGGAAAGCCAGCATCCCTGCAGCTTTGAAGTCATCTCTTCCTGGTGGAGAAGGAGGTATTTCGCCAAGATGACCGGCAGGTGAAGCGAAGCACCGAAGGCAAGACAATAGACGGCACTGGGAGGGTGAAGGGCCATTGCCACTAGTGTTATGGAGAGGCTCACAGAAGAGAAACAGCTCAACCCACACCAAAATAAAAAGTCCTCAGTAAGCCCCAGCCCATCCATCCCTCCTCAGGTAAACAAAAGATCCCTCCCCCCAGCCAGGCAGCGAGGACACAATTCAGCAGGTATCTAAATGAGGAGCAGCATTTCCCAGCCTTGCATCCTTCTACTTGATTAAATATCCACTGTGTGAAAAGAAGAAAATCCAAGCAAGGAATTAAAATAAAAGATAGATTTTTCTATCTTATGGCTGGTTTGCAAGAAGTCTCACATCATCTAAACCTGCCCCAGGATAAACAAAATCTCCTTTGGCAATATCTTCATCTGTGAAGATGGAGAAAAGAGGGCTGGGGAATTGCTCTTAAGGAAAATTAAGAGCATTCGAATTTTAGGCTCTGGCTTTCCCATGCAAGATAAGAAATGGAGCCACAGTACTCGGCAGCTTTGTTTTGGCAGAGGAATTCCCTGGGCCACCGGCAAGAGTTTGACTTCCCAGATGAAATTCTGCCATACCCATTAAGCAGAGCAGCTAAGCGTGTGCCCAGCGCCCAAGGGCCCTGCCACTCTGACAGCCATTTGTGCCGGCGGCCAAAGCTCAGCACAGGAAGAAGCACCAAGTGCAGGGAAGGACATGGGGCCACCAAGGGTGTTCCAGCACCCACCCTGTAGTATGTTGGTTTCAGAGACGGGACTGAGAAATGTTACTGTGTTTGAACCCCACACACCCATCTACATGTGGAACATTTTTTAAAGGCATCAGAGTCCTAACTAGAAAATTTTTGGGATCCACATAAGAGGCTGAACCCTGCCCCGGGAAGACTCAGCACAGCCAGGGGAGGAGATGGCTCACACGACAGGTGACAGCCCTGCGGCAGAGATACCAGCTGGGAAACCCTCTGCATTCAAAAGTTTGTTTCTTTAATTCTCCAGGCAAAACCGCAGCCACAAGCCCCAGTGCTACAGCAAGCTCCGCTTCACAAACCTCTCCACGCTTCTGCTCATACAACCTCCCCAGGGAGATGCTGGAGCCACCTGAGCCCCTCTAAAATCCCAAAACATCCAGCCCAGAGTTCATCAGCTTTCATGTCATCCTTCGCACACCAACTGCCATGGTAACACCGAGGATGCAATCCCCCTTTCTGCCCCATGCAGGAAAAGGCTGGTCCTGCCTGCTGGCATGCAGAGATGGGTGCTGCTGAGGTGCCCAAACCTTGAGCCTCAGTAGTCCCAGGGCAGCGGGGCTAGGGGGTCCCCAACTGCTGGCAGCGACTGGGCTGTGCTAAATCCCGCAGGACTGAGCCCACTCCAACTGGAGGCAGTGCCAGACCTAGCACTGCGCTCGGAGGTGAGGTGGGGATTTGTGTGGCCCCCACAGCACTCCCAGCCACCAGCCGCCCTTGTGGCAATGTCATTGTGGAGCTCACCCCCTCCACGGGACAGGCTCCAGCAAACCCCACTGGCTAGCTGCAAATGTCAATGAGTCAGAGTTGCATGTGAATGTTCCTCTCCATGTGGAGAGAATTTTGATCCTTAATTATCACTTAATTCACCAGGGCTGGCTATCAGCAAGGAAACCTCAGTTGCATAGTGCAGAACAGCCTGGGAACCTCCTTGCAAAGAGGCAGCTCCAATGGGCACGGAGGCACGAACGAGATGGATGGCTCTGATGGCACAAGGAGACACCAAACCCCAGGCACGCTGTCCCTGCATGAGCAGGTGAGGCTCCACAGGGAGTTTCGTCCCTGCAGAGCACCCAGCTGGGAACCCGCATAGGGCAACTGCACGGCGGCCAGGCCCGAGGCTTCCCTCACCTCCCTGGGAAGGCGCCCTGTGAAGCCACTGTAGGTAACTGGCCATTAACCAACCTTGCCAGCCATCTCCTGAGCTCCCCGTGGAGCTCCCAACGCAGAAATGCTGTCTCTATTCAGCCACACACACCCCAAGAGCGAGGGCTCCCTGTGCATCACCCTGGGGTCCTGCAAGCAGGGTACGGGGGTCCATGCAAGGCATTCAGCTTTGGAGGGGGCACAAGGAGCCCCATGTGCTGAGCCCTGCGGGAGCCCGTGGCCATGCTGGCTTCCCCACGAAGTGCTAATGAGGGGTTTCTGTGGGGAGAAGGGCAAATCCAGCCCAGCCCATGCACACCTTTCTGCATGTCCCTGTGCCACTGAGCATCCTGCATCTCCCTGCTGCCTCCTGGGAGCAGGCAAGCACAGACCTTCCCCAGGAAGCAGCAGCTAACAGGGCCTCGAAAAGGTGGGGGGTCAAGCCCTTCTGCTGCCTGGTGCCTTTCAGCAAACAACTCAGCCGAACACCTCTCTACAAACTGATTTCCACGCTTAAAGAGGCTGAAAACTTCAAAGCTTGGAGTGAAAAAAATTTTAAAAAAGAATATTATTATTATTAGCAATAATAATAATAATAATAATAAACCAGAGACATTCCAGTCCAACAAGACTGCAACACTTCCAGCATGACTAATATTTTCCATGTGAGATAATAATCCACGGTGCTAAATTTCTCATCTCTATGCACATTGCAGACAACAGGTAGTCTCTGCCCAAATCCACCTCTGAGCAGGACCTTTTATAAGGCAGCTTTGCACTCTCATTACGGGGAAAATAGTAAATTCCCAGGGTACCTGCAAATAAAGAGGGTCATATTCCAGCCACGGAGCTGACAAAGCCCTCAGAGCAGGATGCAAAATCCTCCTTTGTTTGACAGCAGATCTTACAGCAAATCCTCCTGCGTAGCAGTCCCAGATCACAGCAGTGATGGAACAGCAGCACCATCCCTGGGCAGAATCCATCTGCAGGCTCTGGGTCACTCCCTGCCCTCACCCAGGTGGGACAGTGGCCAAGACACAAAAACCTTTGCATTTGAAGGGGTCTGTGCCCTGCAAAGCCACGCTTCCAAGCCTGCAAGGCCTCACTGTGCTGCCCTTGCTGACCTCCAGCCCCACGCAACATCTCCCAGCCCCTGGGAGACGCTGCCAGGAGATTCTGAATGTGCAGAGACTGAACCAAACCGAGAGAATAGAATAAATACATACAAATGCCCTTCAATTAGTTTGACAATAACTCACAGATGCCTCCAGCTTTCTTCCAAAAAGCTCAGCCTCGAAAGGGCCCAGAACTCCCCTGGGGAGATTTTCTCAGCAAGGTGGGCCCGCTAAGCCTTAACATGTGCCCGTGAGAGCTGGGCATGAAGAGGTTAAAACCAAATAACATCACCTCTGCAGGCAGGAGCCAAGTGAATGAGTTATGAAGTTGATGACAAAGCAGGACCATGCTCCTCACCAGCTATTCCAGCCCAGGCCCCCCATAAATCAAGCATCGGTCACCACAGTGGTGATGGATGCATGCAGGGCACGCACACAAGCTATACGCTTTGGTGGGTAATAACTCTGCCCTGCTCTGCTGTGAGCAGTGCTAGGACTGGATGTGGGGCTGGGGTGTGGGGGTCCCCATGAGCTCCCCTGGGAAATCCTCACTGGGATGGGGAGGGATGCCTGGGGTGGCCCTGGGGGAAGGGGAAGGTGCAGATGTTACCCCCACCACCAGGTTTAGCACCCCACTCAACCCCTCGCGCCCTACCGCAGGGTCTTGCGGATCATGTCCTCATCGGTGATGCCATAGTAGGTGAGTGTCTCATTCCAGGTGGGGTTCAGCGTGTTGCGCAGTGTTTTGGTTCTCAGCTTATTTGCCTGGAAAAGCAAAGGAGACAGCAGTCAGCAAGGTCTGGCCCCAAGCAGTTGTCTGAACACCGATGGGCAGGGAGGGGAGAAAAAAGGAAACACAGTTTAGAGATGAAGGGACAATTGGTGCTGCCACCTTTCTACCCCAGCTCTGTAACGTGGCCAGTCCTCAATGAAATGACTCAAATCCACCCCAACCACAGCAATAACCAGAGGGGCAGAGACACAGCAACTCACTTATCTGCAAAGCAATGCAACCCCACATCCCGCATCCTGGCGACAGCTAGCAAAATGGGAACCTTGGCAAAGCGCAGAGACAGGATGGGGATTTCATTTATGCAGCAGGAGAGAGCGAGAGAGGGAAAAAGCGTCTTTTCAGGTTCATTAAAAAATACCAATTTGCTGTTCTGGCTGTTTATTTGCATTCCTGCTCCCAGCACAGCTCCCATTCCCGCTCGACTCAAAATAACTTCCTTGACATGCATTTTGTTAGCATTGGCAACTCCTTCCAGCACCGTAGCTCTGCAGAGCGGGAGGCTGCGGACAGTGGGGCTATCGTAGCTGCTTGTGTCCCCAGCATGGATGGGGCACCCTGGCACACACCCACACCATCCAGGTCAGGGGACTTTAATCTTCTTACATCCTGAGCCACCCGCTTCTGTCGGGGACAGAGGGAGGGCAGAAGCAAAGGGCTACAAGTTTCAGATGGGGCTTCTACATCAACCCCCCAGCCTGGGACAGCCTGAAAGAGCAGTGTTTTCACTCTAATTAGATGTAAACTCAGAAAGTTCAGTGCCTGCCTCTGACACTGCTTGGCGTAAGGAGCTCTCAGGAAATCAATACCTCAAAGTTGACTCATGCCTCTTTACGGGAAGCTGCTACATTCCCCATCTTTGGTTCATCACCCCTGAGCTAAACGCAAGCAGGATGCAAAGCACAGGGTGAAGAAAAGAGCTTGTGCTTGCAGCTAAAAGCAGGGGGGGGGTCACCTTGTTGTCATGCCCTCTCCCCACCAGAAGCACCCCAGACACACAACCTCTTCCCGACTGACTAGACACGGCCACCGGCCAGAGGAGCTGCCAGTGCAATGGAGCCACTGAGGGACCTCGGCACAGCATCTCACTCCCAAACGCTTTGTGCAACCAGCTGCTTGCTCTGGGTTTGACCTCTAGGAGACAGAGAAAGCCTGTGTATTTTGTGCTGTGCTTTCATTTAGGTTCCCAAAGCCTGCCTCTGAAAGAAACCCAGGCCCTGTGCAGCGCTGCAGAGGCTGCATGAGAAGCTGTGAAACACTGAGCGCCAGGTTAGGAGAGGGATACCCCCGGAGCAAGGTGCGATGCTCCAGGAGCCGACCACGACGCAGGGGCAGGGACTCAATTAGCAGCAGCATCTAAAGCCCTGCAACAGCAGTCACCTTTCATGTCACTCAGGCAGGAGATTGTTTGCAGCGCAGGAGGAGAAGCCACTGGCTGGGCTGCGCACAGGCAGCCAGCAATGCTGCTCCTGGGCACCAGCCTTGCTGAGTCGATCCCCACGTACCCACAGGCACGGCCAGGGGCGACAGCAGAGTGATTCAAACTGAAGGAGACCACAGACAGGTGCTCCCATCTATGGCCTCCAGTTGCCGTTGATTTAATACCTCATTTGCCTTAAATCTTTGTGAAGCTGCTTCAAACAAGGCACCCTGTCATACCAGGTTTCATCCTACACCTATTTTATCTCCTTCCTTGGTGACATTGTGGTCACTACGCCAGGCTCCAGTCCACATAGCAAAATACCTATCAGAGAGGGAGCACAAAGCCTGCTGAGGGTGACAAGGACAGGACAGAAAGCACCCTGATGGCACCCACTGCTTGCTCAGACCTACTGGGGCCTGATCCTGGGGACAGGAAGGATTTAGCCAAGGGGGTAACATGAAGGGCGTCACCCAGCAGCTAATGATGCCCTACACAAGGGACATTAATTACATCAGAGGAATCAAGTTCTGGGAGCACTTTTTTCTCCCATCTGGAGTGACTTAGTAGTCAGTAACCAGCTCACATGGAGACCTCTGGGAAAGGTGAATGAATCCAACCCTGCTTCCCACATCTCTGGCCTGGTCTCTGCTGCAGGTGCCTGAGAGCCCAAGACTGGGGCAGAAACACTCAAGGGACTTGGGGACTGTCCTGCTGCTAGAAAGACTGCACAGAAACATCCAGGCCAGGACACATCCACAAACCCTCCCCCCCCCGATCTGCTCGCATCTCCCAGAGCAGATTTGGGCAGTGCTGTTTGGAAACAAGGCACAGAGACAGAGCAACCACAGAGGCAGAGGAATGTGGGGCCAAGGAGGGTCCCCCAATGGCTGCTCTGGGCTTGTAGAGTTTGCAGCTCCTGTGCTCTGCTGAGAGCTTCCCTCCTGCCTCTCTGGTCTCCATCACCTCCAGCAGAAATGCTAATCAATGCATTTTCAAAACATGGAAATGACAGATAATATCACTGATGAAAGCGTTCCTGGCTTTCCCATTACCAGCGGAACTTGAAATGTGGTTAAAAACTCCCTCTACCGCCCTGAACATTATAAATTAATTCAACTGAACCATAACAAGTAAATATACCTCCCCCAAAAAGGTCTTTCCTTCAGTGTAAAATAAGAGTGCAATTAATATTCATAACACATACATTTAACATTTAAATTCAGCATCCCCATCAGTTACACCAAGCTCTCACTACACATCAATATCTTTAATTACTCTTCTCTCCAGCAAGCGCTGAACCTAAGTAGATGGAAATATTTCCCTTATGATTTACACTCTGTTTTATTATGATCTGAGGGTTTTTTTTAAATGCAGAAGAAAAAGGGGGAAAAAAGGAGTTGGTTTGTTTATAGCTCAAGATTGTTTCACTCGGTGCTTCCCGAGGGCTTCTGGAGCACGGCACTCACACCCCCTGCTCCCACGAGTGAGGAGCCAGGCTGGCAGCGGCTCCCAGGCAGTAGTTTACCAGAGGCACTTGCCATCCCTTCAAGGGTGGATTTAGCCCCAGTTCTTAATCCTGCCACCGAGCTCTCCTGAGTGAGAGCAGGGCAGGAGACTCAAGGTCTGGCTGCAGCAACCAGCAGCCCTCTGGGAAAAGAGCTTCTCCCTGGGGAACCTCCCGGGTCCCATTTCAAAACGAAAGGCAAAGCCCCAGGAAGAGAAGGAGAAGCGAAAAGGCTCTCACCTTACTGGCTCCAGGAAGCAAGTGCAATTTGACGTATGGATCAGCCAAACCATTATGGTCCATTGGCTTCAGGCCCTGGAGAGGAAATGACAAAAAGCAGGAGTCAGGACAACAGCGAGAGGCTGGGCAGGCAGGGTGGCTTCACTGAGCCCATCTACAGATGCCTGTTTCACCAGGATGTCACCGGTAATCGCACAGTTTCCCTGGGACTGGGGAAGGAGGAGAGTATGGCTGGTGCAGGATCCAGGCTACACAGCAAAAGCTGAGCACACTCAAGTGTTCAAACATCGTTTGTGCTGAGGAGGGGCTAGAGGAAGGCTTCTCACCTGCACTTGGCATCGGCTGCAAAGCACCTCTTCTCTCTTCCAGCAGTTCTGACACCCTGATCACAATTAATTTGGGGGTTAAGTAAATCAGTGCAGTGATTTTCAAGGTTTAAAATTACAGGGTTTTGTCATTTAATAATTGCTTATGAGCAAACATACACCTCTGCTGTTGTGGTGTTACTTTTAAGCACTCCCAGAGGGTGTGATAGCACCTACCTACTCTTTGTTATTAAGGCACAGCTGAAGGAAGAACAGCTTTCAGGCCAGTGGGAGGATGTCGCCAGCCAACTGCCATGGTATTTGAAGGAAATCTGGGGGTACTGGAGCACAAATGCAAATAAACATTTGCCACAGCCATTCCTGATGGCTTTTCTACGAGACCCTCACAGCTCATAAAGGATGATGTAGATCATGTTCACTACAGTGATGCTCTGGAGTTGATCCTGCTTCAGGCAGGGGGAGGAGACAATCTCCTCTTCTAAACAACTAGCAGGCTGAAAATTATCCAAGGGTGATGCACAAACCCAGCCCAAAGCCATAAATGCACAGACCACACAGGAACAAACTCCACAGGGTAGGGAAGTAACACAGGAGCACGAAAAATGGAGCCTAATTTTTACCAGTCCTAGGTGGAAATAATAATGCCTACATCATGTAAATCCTTGGATTATTTCCAGTCTGGCTGCAGGATCCCTGCAGGAGTTGTTTCTAGACTGTCTGAAGGCAACCCTCTGCCCGGATCAGAGGAGGGTTTCTCTCCCATCCAACCCCAGCTCCAACCCGGGCATGGAAACCAGGCTGGGTGATGCTAAAGACTTGTCACACCCTTTGTGCGATGAGCAGAGTATTTGGTGCCTGGGATTAACGAGTGTGTGCAGCTGCCAGGGATCCACCTGGCAGGAAAGCGTTTGTATGGGCTGCTGGTGGAAAGGCTGCGTGCAAAGAAAATGTAATCATCAAGGCCTGGGTTTGGGCAAATCAAAGATGGAAACGCTGAGGAAATTGCTTTCATACATTATACGTATGAAATAATGCATCCAGCTTAACCCACAGCACTAAGGACACCCCTGTTCCACCCCTCCCTGATCTGCACAACTCAGTCAAGGGCCTGAGCTGCTCCTGACCTTGGTGAGGGCTCTGCTTTGGAGACAAGCATGCTGCCCTGGGCAAGGGAGACCAAATGGTGCCCAGCAAAGAGGATTTTGCTTCTAAGGCAGAGCCAAAAGGATAAAAATATCAGCAAATAGAGGCTAAATGGCTCTGCTTTAACTGCAGTGCCTCTCCGGTGATGTCCCTGGCCCAGCAGAAGAGGAAGGCAGCAGATACGGAGGCCAGGAGGAAGATGGTGGTCTGGGCTGTGGCTCCACAGGCAGACACAGCAGCAAGGGGCTGGGCTGGTCCCCAGGAGCCGGCCAGGTGCACTAACTGCTCACAGCTGAGCAAAGCAAAGGCCCTCCCCAGCCTCCTGCAGCAGAGGTGCCCCACTGGC